>NC_139624.1:117411692-117503171 GCF_964638095.1 Poromitra crassiceps
CCCAGGGTGCCTTATTATTATGAAGATGAGGGGAAACAGAGAGCTGCAAGCTGGTTTCCTGCAGCCCGTCATCACCTCCCCCTCTCTCTCTCCTCCTGTGTCTCTCCCTCTCGCTCCCCCTGTGTGTCTCCCCCCCCCCTCTCTGTCTCTCTCCCCTGTGTGTCTCTCTCTCTTTCCCCTGTGTGTCTCTCTCTCCCCCTGTGTGTGTCTCTCTCTCCCCCCCTCTCTCCCTCTCCCTTCACCCTGTGTGTCTCTTTTCCCCTCCCCCCCTCTGTCGCTTTGACATGCGGGTGAAACTGAACGGCGTCGCTGATGCATGATGCTTGTTTTCCCTTCCAATTGTTGTTTTCGTTGTTCTGTCCCTTTCCTTTCACTTCTGTTTGTTTGTCATTGTAACTCATTGGAGAAAAGCGCTGTTTCACGCAAGTATAGTACCTTATTACAGTAACTAAGATATCCTCGTTTTACCATTAAGCGTCAAAACTTGACGGAATAAGTTGAGAAGGGTACATTTTAGGTAACCCTTCCTTTTACAGTCCGGTAATTACCAGGCATTTACCCGGTAACTACCAGGTAATAACCTGGTAATTAGAAGTATTTACTGGGTTATTACCCAGTAACTACCAGGTAGTACCAGGTAGTTATACTGGGTAGTTCCCGGGTAATTACCCGGTAATTACTATATATTTTTCTGAATATTACCTGTTATTTACTTGGTGATTACCTGGTATTTACCCAGTAATTATATATTACAGATTGTAAACCTCCACTATCACCCATCAATTAGTCTAAATGTGACCGTGTTAGTGTGACAATAACTCAGATCTTTATAAGGTAATTACCAGGTATATACTCAACATTGGACAGGTATTTACCCAGTAACTACCAGGAATTTACCTGGTAATTAGTAGTATCTCCTGGGTAATAATCTGGTAATTACCAGGTAAATACTCGATAATGACTAGATATTTTCTTGACAACTACCAGGTATTTACCTGGGAATTATCTGGCATTTAACCAGTAATTATAGATTACAGAATATAAACCTTCCACTGTTACCTATCAATTCGTCTAAATGTGAGCATGTTAGTGTGACAATAACTCCGATATGTACAAGGTATTACCAGGTATGGACTGGTATTTACCTGGTAATTAGAAGTATTTACTGGATATTTACCTGGTAGTTACCTGGTATTTACACAGCCTTTAATCGATGTTTACCGGTAACTCTGTATTGAGCTGGTAATTACCCAGTAATTAGAAACTTGTACCACGTACACTCCAAAACATTATCAAGTAAAACCTTGCAAGTTACCCTGTAAGTAAGTTGGAACTGTACTGTAAAAGGAAGCGTGGTTTGTTTCCCTGGTATTACCATGTACTTTCCTGGTAATTGTAGATTACTGTACAATCCTTCACTATTACCCATCGTGTTGTGTAGTTTTGACTGTGTTACCTGGCAATAACTCAGATATTTCCCCAGTATTTACTAGGTACTTACCTGGTATTTACCCAGCATTTACTCGATATTTACCCGGTAACTCCCATGTATTTACCTGTTAATTACCCAGTAATTAGAAACTTGTACCACATACATTTCCAAAACGCTATCAAGTAAAACCTCACAAGTTACCCGGTAAGTAAGGTGGAACTGTACTGTAAAAGGAAGCATGGTTTGTTTCCCTGGTATTACCTTGTACTTTCCCGGTAATTGTAGATTACAATCCTCCACTATTACCCATAAGGTTGTGTAGTTTTGACTGTGTTACCTGGCAATAACTCAGATATTTCCCCTTTAATTACCTGGGATGTACCCAGCATTTACTTGATATTTTCCTGGTAACGCCCATGTAATTACCCAGTAATTAGAAACTTGTACCACATACATTTCCAAAAAGTTATCAAGTAAAACATCACAAGTTACCCGGTAAGTAAGGTGGAACTGTACTGTAAAAGGAAGCGTGGTTTCTTTCCCTGGTATTACCTTGTACTTTCCTGGTAATTGTAGATTACAATCCTCCACTATTACCCATCAGGTTGTGTAGTTTTGACAGTGTTACCTGGCAATAACTCAGATATTTCCTATTTAATTACCCAGTATTTACTAGGTACTTACCAGATAATTCCCAGGTATTTACCCGGTAATTATCTGATATTTACTTGCATATTTACATAGCATTTACTTGATATTTTCCCGGTAACTCCTATGTATTTACCTGGTAATTACCCCGTAATTACAAACTTGTACCACATACATTTCCAAAACGTTATCAAGGAAAACCTCACGAGTTACCCTGTAAGTTAGGTGGAACTGTACTGTAAAAGGAAGCGTGGTTTGTTACCCTGGTATTACCTTGTACTTTCCCGGTAATTGTAGATCATTAACATCCACTATTACCCATCAGGCTGTCTAGTTTTGACCGTGTTCTCTGACAGTAACTCAGATATTTCCCCTGTAATTACCAGGTATTTACCCAGTATTTAGAAACTTGTACCATACATTTGCAAAAACATTTTCAAGTAAAACAGTCAACAAGCAGTTCCACCAGGATGTCCGTTGCTCTCCCGGCTCTTTCACTGTCTACCGACCAGGCCGGAGGCTGGCGTCCTCCATTTGTGTTCCGTGCATGCCAAAGTCTTGGCTCTCCGCTCCGACACGGTGTCCGTGAGTCGGCTTCTCCACCTACACTGCATCGGTAATTAGCTGTCGGGAGATAGGAGGAAAACACCCACAGTTCCCAGGACCTACCCAAAACAGCACCCCCATACCAGCTATCAAATACATCAAGATAAAACACATTATTATTATTATTACGTGTCCTCACACACACCCCAACCCTGTGACAAATACGCCAAAACAGGTGAGCTGTCAAAGAGAGTAACTTTATAAAACTCTTAAAGTGCATGTCAAATACCCGAACAGCATTTTTGTAAACAAACTCTTAAAGTGCATGTCAAATACCCGAACAGCATTTTTGTAAACAAACCGCGTCACTGGGAGAAAACAAGAAGACGCTATGGACCCAGCCTTGAATGGATCTCTACCTAGGTTTACATTTTTAAAACTACAACAGTTCACACAACTTTAACATGACACGCATACATTCCTTGTATCCAAAAAAAGTGCAAAACTTGTAACTGTAAACTTGTAACTGTAAATTGTTATGGTTACATATAAAAAGTGCAGCGAATTTTCGTGTATATTTTGAATGTTTTAACAAAAATACAAAAAAAGTGCAAATGTTATGTGCACTTGGAATGTTTTAGTAATTGATAAATAATAGAAAAGAGCAGTGAACTTTCATAAAAAAATACAGATCTTTAGATCAAATAAAACCAGGGTTGAACTCCCCATTGACCACTAAAAAAAGTGTTGTATAAAATAACACTGACAAATCCCTGAAACAAGTGCAGTAAGAAATAAAAATACATAAAAATAAAATAAAATAATTTAAAGCTGCATTCAGCAATGTTGGGTGAGTGTTTGGTCAGTGACTTGAAACCCCAAACCCCTCGCTGTCCTCTATCTCTGTCCTGTAGTCCTGCATGCAGGGCGGACGTATCTCCGCAACCGTAAGTCGTAGAGACTCAGGGATGGCGGCGTTGAATTCGGGGTTACTCAGCGAGTTACCGTTGCAGAGAAACATCTGCCCTGCATGCACGACTACAGGAGAGAGATAGAGGACAGCGGGGGGTTGGGGGTTTCAAGTCACTGACCAAACACTCTATTTCAGTAATTGCTGTCAGAATATAGAGCCATTTCACACTTATTTTAACAAAAAAACATTGCTGAATGCAGCTTTAAATTACTGCACTTTAGGCCTTTACCCCTCACTTAGGCAGTTTATATTTTATCGGGAGCAGCTCTGTGGACTTTTTCATTGCAGCTATCTTGTCCTGCAGGGGTTGGTTCGCATCTAAAAATGCCTTGCATGTTTTTGAGTAGTTCCCCAGAGTATCCTTTTCTTTGAAGACAGGCAGCTCCCCAAAGTCGGCGCCCTCTGCGGCGATCAGAACATCTGCGATGACCGCAGTCAGTGCGATGGTGTTGCGGTCAACACAGAGTTCCTCACAGGTGTTGGCGATGCTCCGGTTTTGCCGGAACACCTTCAGGACAGCCCGGTACCTGTGGACAACGTCCTCTGGGGTCAGAACTACAAGACACATCAAAAGAAAATATAGGTTAACACAGTGTCATAATTACACAAATAGATTGATAATCCTGAGTATACATGACATGACATTCAGGAGTTAAACTGGTCATCTTGTGTCTGCAGTGCACTACTCTTCCTCACTCCAGTGTTACATTGATACAGTCCTGGATACTCAAAAATACATAACTGTTTCGTAATAGGGCCAACCTTGAATATGGTAAATGTCGCCTATATCAAATTGTGTGTGTGGGTGAGTTACCTTTGCCTTATGCCTGAGAAATAAATCGACATGAGCATGCTACACTGAAATTACGATTGACATGTGACTGCAGTGTCTCAATAAAAATGCTTCCACTAAGATGAAAATGTTCCATAGACCTTGCTAGCTAGGTCCATGTGACAGGAGTCTGCAAAAAGCCATTAGCCACCAGGCCATCTATCTTCAATTGTGGAATTAAAAATAAAATAAAAAAAGGTAAACTTTTGCCCCAATTTCTAAAAACGGGGGCAATTTACCAAATTTTGGGGGCACTTAAGAGAATAAAATAAATCAGTGCATGTTTGTTAAGTGTAATGTGTTGTCATAAGTGTTTGTATGTGCATTGTTCCAGAAGCAATCGAAATGTGAGCCATCTTTTTCCAGATGATGGGTTACCTCTCTTTCCAAATGATGTGGGTTTTCTAGTCTTTTTCTTCTTTCTGTCATCATCAGAGGAGTCTGAATACTCGGGTCTTTTGTGCTTTTTCTTACTCTTCCTCTTCCTCCCTTCACAAGAGTCGTCTGAGAACTCAGAAGAGACTGAAGAATCCCCCCGTCTCCTTTTGTGGGACCCTTAAACAGAGTAGTAAACGGTTTTTATTTATTTAAAACTAAACTCAAAGATGTACATGTGGCAACGAATTGTTGAATTGTGAGTACATCATTACATGGGGCGCTAAGGAGATAAAAGGACAAGGACAACATGCGTACAATTTCAATACATTAGGTATTTAAAAGTCTGATCATATGGGGGACAGCGCTCTTCCTACAGCGCTCAGTTCTGCAGTGGACCAGGTCCAGTTTGTTTGAGGAGCGGGTCAGGCGTTGGCTTATAGAAGCCATATATAAAGCCATATATAAAAGTTAGTACGGTAAATATATTAGATTTGTTTATTTTGATTGTCCTTTTTCATTTTTATTTGAGTGTTAATGAGTTAATAACTCATTAACTCAAATCAACTCTCAATAACTGTCAAACTAGATGAATGACTTCAAAACCGTCATCTAGTTTGACAGTTAATGTTGAGTTAATGAGTTATTAATTTGAGTTAGTATGGACCAGTGATGTCACTGGTCCACACTTTAACACTCAATAACTCTCAAATTAAATGACAGACTTCAAAACAGTTTACAGTTTTCTGATATACTACAGATGTTCTAATTATACAAAGCTGGTTGAAAATGGGCGGAGTGTTCCTTTAATGCATGAAGTTGCTAAATCATAGGGTGCACAACAGCACTTGTTTTTGTGAGTGTGTTCTTCGTCGTCTTTCTCCGGTGTGTTAGAGATGGAAATGAAAATCAAATGAACTGAATGATAAAATAAAAGAATTTGGGGGGCATGTTTTCACCCGTCGACCGCGGTTTTTACGGCCATTCAGATATTGAGGGATCACACTTTTCAAGCAGTGTAAAGGTACCTAAACCAAAAATTCCCAGATTCTCGAAGCCTTTATCATCACATCTTACTTAATTTGTTAATGTAGATGAAACTGTGAAGGTTTACAATATCCCTGCAATCAATGTGTATATTGTCAGTTTATTTTACAGCTGTTCCTTATTAACTTCCATTGTATGTTTTGATCATGATTATTTAATGTTTGCTCATTTAATGTTCTTTATATTTAACCTCTTTATTTAACCAGCCAGTTGTCATTATGCCAGCCAGGCATGACGAAAGTGAGATGATATGACAAAATCCAGTCAGCTGATGAGCAGGTACAGTAGCTAGCTTGTATGTTTAGCAAGATGAGAGCAGATGGTCGCCATCATAATGGGGGGGGGGGGGGGGGGGGGGGGGGGTGGTGTGACTCCTTTTCATTTCAGAGCCCATTGGCCCTTTTCACTTCCCACCCCAGAATATGAATGAGGGTTTCCAACTTCCAATCTATTTGGTGTTCCAGTGCTGGGGCCCTGGTTACTGTTCTACTAGTACCTCTGTTGCTTCCTGCATTTTAGACACAAAATGGGTGAATTGGGTGGGCTGGGCAGTGAAAACGGCTAATGTCAGTCAATCTAGCTCCGAGTCCGGCTCACTCTGCTGTGCTCCACATCTTGTTTATTGTTTACTAAAAGGATCCCCATTAGCTGCTGCCTAGACAGCTAGTCTTCCGGGGTCCAAGACCAAATATACAATGCATGACACACAATGATTAAAATTCAAAAAATCTTTACAAGTAAAAGAGTAGAAGACTAAATAAACAGCTAATCCAAACTAAGACAGACAGTGCGATATCTTGTGATATTCTTTGTCTTGTGTCAGACGCCAGCTCAGGTCCACTCCACGGTACACTTTGTGTATTTTGTGAGACGCCAGGAGACAATAAATACGATGACGGGATCATCTAATTTCAGGGGTATTAAACAGTTTTTGTTTTACCTGAGTGATTGTTTAAATGAAACACCTGATTAAGTTGAAAATCAGGCACTTTTCAATGAGGATATTCAAATTCAAGCATATTCCTCACCTGGAAAACAAAATTTCTAGGCTTTATACTAACCCTGGATATTTTTGGGGGGCTGGGCAGATTCACCCTTGCCCCTGGCTGCATTCCTAGACTGCAACCATTAAATAATCGAGACTCCTTTAGACTGTAGATACAGCCTTCCATGTTGGTTTAGGGAGGAAGATTTGGGAGGAACAGTCTAGTTACCTTTTGAAGTTGAGGGGCCGGCCCCAGTGTAGAGAGCCTTCTCCCTGCTGAAGTCCCGCTGCTCCTTGAGGAGCCGGTTCTCCTCTTTCAGAAGACGGATTTCTTCCTTCAGTAGCCGATTCTCCCCTTTTAGTTTCATCAGGTCAGCCTTGAACTTGGCCATGGTTGATGAGTGTGGTTGAATCTCTTCAACAAAAAAAGATGCAGACAGATGTATTCAATACTTGAATATGTTAAGATCATTTTTATTATTTTGCCGTGTTTACTCCCAAATTCGTGGTCAGTCATAAGCCGTTCCATTTCAGTTACACGTCTAAGCTTTGTAGCAACACAACCCTGCATGGCAGTAGCAAGGAGAGTGGCGTGCCATTTTTACATGTCACCTATAGAGAGCCGAAGGAATGAGTCCGGAAATCATTGATGCCAACAGTCCTGGTTCTTCACTGTTTTCGCCTATGGGAGTTTTGAATGGGTTTTTGAAGCGATGCTTCTAATAATCTCTCTGGGCAATGCTGGCTTAATCAAACGCGAACCAGTGTTTAGTAATATCATCTTCACACACGAGGACCACTTTTATGAGTTTTGAAGCTTTTACGTGCCGTTAAAAGGGCGGCTAGCTAGCAAACGGCTAAATATATATATTAGGGGTGTCACAATATATCGTCCCAAGAAATTTCGCGATAGTAAAACGTCACGATCTGTATCGTTGAGATGAAATCTCATATCGCGTTTTTTTTTTTTTTTTTTTTTTTAATAGACTAAGAAACGTCTTTGTTTGTTGAAGTTCAATGTGTGGAAAGTAGTTCAGTTGAACAAGTCTCTGAAGAGACACATGAGAAGTTATACAGGAGAGAAACCATTCAATTGAGTTTCTGGCAAAACTGTTTACTTGACAGGAAAAACTGAAGATGCATAAAAAATAGACTAAGAAAAGTCTTGTTGTTTGAGTTTGAAGAAAAACTGAAGATGCATAATGAGAATTTATACTGCTGAGAAACCTTTTAGTTCAAAGTAAATCTAAGTGACGGTGTAACTCATTCTATTTCAAGATAAGCCTTATCTCCAATCTCATGTTTTTTCTAGTTGTTATTGTAATAACAATTTCCCACAACAGCATGTTTTGGATTTGTGCATTTCAAATCAAATACTACTTTTCCAGTCATATATTGTCATTATTCAAGTTTAAAAAAATATTGTTAAAATCGTATCGTATCGTATCGTTATCGTGAACCCAGTATCGTGATACGTATCGTATCGTGACACCCCTAATATATATATATATATATATATATATACGTCAATAACGTCACCACTTCAAAGGACGAACACGGAAATTATCTTTCCCTCACCTGGTTCATCCCGTTCAGCCCGGGGTAATCAGTGCACACATCCAACAACAGTCCAGGTTGAGCGCTGACGTGACGTGGAAGCCTATGCGACAGTGTGTAGTTCTGGATTAGTTTAGCTCGAGCTTTTTACTTCTAGGGTTCGCATTTAGGCTACAAAACTCATGAAAGTGGTCCTCATGTGTGAAGATTATCCGGCTGAACTCTGGTTCACGTTTGATTAAGCCAGCGTTGCCCAGAGAGATTATTAGAAGCATCGCGGCAAAAACCCATTCAAAAATCCCATAGACAGAAACAGTGAAGAACCAGGAAGTCCGGGACTTCCGCGTTCTGACTACAAAAATACGTCATCCCTGCGGCTCTCTATTCTTAATGAATTCACGCAACGGGGGTTTGGGCAATGACATCGTGCATTGGCAATGTCAAAGGGTGGCAATTGGACGATCTTACTAGGGGTGCACCGATTACAATTTTGTTGGCCCGTTACAATTTCCGATTTTTGAATAGTCTGACTTGCCGATACCGATTTTTGCCGATTCGGATTTTCTTTCTAAGAACAACAATTGACAGCTTACACAAACGTTTTTGTAATGTAACTTTGTTTGAAAATTAAGATTCATATAACAATTCTTATCATTTGCATGAAGTAGGACCATCTCACTCAAACAAATCTCAAAATAAAAGTGTTCCAGGTTACTGGACAGAGCTTTTTTGTGCAAATACAATGAACAAAAAAATTACATAAAATCCAATAGCCTATATCCCACAGCTATCATGCATTTACTTTTCCAAAATAAAACAGGTGCAACAGAACACCTAAATGTGATCCATGGACAAGGAGTTTATAGCCTAGCTCCAGACAAGTCCTCTTGAGTAAATGGTAAATGGCCTGCATTTATATAGCGCTTTTATCCAAATCGCTTTACAATCAGTAGGTACATTCACCCATTCATACACCGATGGCGGCAGGCTACCACACAGGGTGCTGGCACACCATCAGGAGCAATTTGGGGTTCAGTATCTTGCCCAAGGACACTTCGACATGCAGACTGGAGGAGGCGGGAATCCAACCACTGACCTCTTTTACCCAAAGCGATTGGTGGACCACCTGCTCCACCTCCTGAGCTACAGCCGCTACAGCCGCTACAGCCGCCCCCTTGAGAAGAAGGGGAAATGAGTTTATGAGTTACAGTAACGATCTGCCTGGCATGTCCCAGCATAAATGGCCTGCATTTATATAGCGCTTTTATCCAAAGCGCTTTACAATCAGTAGGTAGTCTACATTCACCCATTCATACACCGATGGCGGCAGGCTGCCACGCAGGGTGCCTACACACCATAGGGAGCAAGGAGGGTTAAGTGTCTTGCCCAAGGACACAACGACAGCAGCTGGGAGGGAGCGGGGATCGAACCGCCAACCCTTGCGTCATTGGCCGACCCGCTCTACCTCCTGAGCTAAAGCCGCCCCAGCATGCATTGTGCAGCTCCATTTCGCTACTAAATAGCAACCAAATGAGCCGAAATAGATATAAAAGGTAGTTCTAAATAATGTGTAATGGTAACACAACCTGCAATTGTAGAACATTTCAATATTGGACCAAAGAAAACATCGAAATGAAAACACCACCCTATGTGAAACATAATATATGTCCTCCTGGGCCTATATATATCCCTTGTCGAGTTAACATGATTTAGATAAGTGACAGGGGAAGCGCTTCTAATGTCATGTGCTATACTGTGATGTCCGCTCCAATAACTTGGCCCTACTTCACATTTAGTTTTACAATAAAAACACATTTATGCAATGACTTTACATAATGTAGGGTATATTTATGTGCATCATCCTACCTGCAGCAGGCGAGAGAAAATGATATCTTTCTGGACAAACTTTCACCAATCTAATTACGGTAATCTCATCATATAGGGATAGGCTATATTTTTCTAGCTGATCTTGCTATAGGGTATTTACATGCTTGCAGTATTTAAACTGCAGTTAGATTGGTTTGAGAAGCATAATAATATGGAATTATAGCCTATATATGGAGACAGACAGACGGGATGAAGGGAGGGGGGGGGGGCAGAGCGCTTGGCTTTGTCTGGTTTAACCTGATTTGTCCTGGAATTGGAGCTTAAAAGGCAAGCGTGTGACTCTTTACTGCAATTCTCCAATGAGCGGACTATGCATAATTTTACGCTTAAAAGGCGTGGTTATAATGGTTGAGGCTGCGTGTAGCACCGATACCAAAATAGCGAGTGCGCTGGTCCACACCCACTAACTGGGCTAGGCCAGGCCTTAAACGCAGTTTCTGCGCCGATTGCAACCATAGGGCCAACAAAGACTGAAGAAAAAGATGGTAATTTATGGTTATTAGTGGCTTTTGGGGACAATTTAAAATGGGTTTATGTTCAGGGATGCAAACTCATGCAGAGTGAACAAGGTGACAGATACACAAACCCACTCAGAATTCATTAACTTAAGTGCCCTAATTTGGGATAAAAAAGGTGACTGTCACCTAAAAGTGACTAGTTTGCATCCCTGTATGTTACCTTCATTGTCAGACTGGTTCTCTGGTGCAGGGTTCTCTGGTGCAGAGTTCTGCTCTGGTGCGTTCTTTCGTTTGGTTGTGCGTGTCATCGGCATGACTCTATGGGGGAAAATAAATTAATTCAGATAAAATTCAACATTTATGTCAGTCAAGTCACCGTATAATCCAATATGGACAGTGATTTGTGTGTCCCACTATTATTCCAAGGGAGAGAATGGACTATACATTCTAGTTGTTTATTTATTTGAGCTGTTGGCTCTTTTTACTCTGTACTTCTAGGGCAGTGGTTCTCAACTGGTGTAGCCTCAGGACCCACTATTTTCCTTGTCATGAAGTCGCGACCCAAATTTCAGATTTTTATTTAAACCACTCAAATTTATTGCAGAAAAAATAGCGCATTAATTTAATACACAATGCCTTCATGCACTGTTATAAACCTCAAATGAACAAAAAAGTGCAACAGAAGTGCAACTAGGGCTAAAAACCAATTGAAATAAGGCAGACTTGAATTACAGGCCTATATGTTTTTAAATTTAAACAAGTCAAACTGGTCATGCTCAGAAAGTCTTATTTGAACTGTATGAAATATGAAATAAAAGGCAGACTTATCTTGAATTACATGCCTATATGTTTTTGAACAAGTTAATAATAATAATAATAATAATAACTAGATGGTCTACATTTCCTAACGAAAATGTAATTGTGCTTGCTGTCCTCGCCATGCACTGCCTGGCTTCCAAAGTCCCTGCCCATGGACCTAGGGGGACTAAGTAGTTATGGGGGTGCCTATGTGAGTAAAAGGACTTTGGAGTAGAAGTACTTGGTAGGTGGGGAAGTCAGACTGGTTGTAGCCTACTAGAGAGACACAAAAGGCTAGCCCAATCTCTGCAATCTAAAACTACATTACCTGCAAACTACAGCATCAATAATTACCATGTATTGTAAATGTCTCCAACTGTCTCAAGGAAAATAGGACATGATAACCTCCAGAGAAGTAGTATTCCTTGTAGTGTCATTCATGTTTATGGTTGCGACAACAACTGTTTACAAAACTAGCAGGCTTACCAGAGCTGCAAACACACAAGTGAAAAGCTATCAATGGCTGCATCTAATCAGCCAGTAACTAATGTAGGCTATGTTCCATTATGTTAGTGTAAGAAGTCAAATGTACTGATAATAGTCCCTGGTCACCAAAGTAATGTTACCCTTTTAGTTTTGTTACAGAGTTGCTGATCGGTTGTCATGTGTCCAGTCAGCCAGAGAAGCTGCTTGGGTAGCATGCTAACTAACGCCTAACGCAGTGGTTCTCAACTGGTGTAGCCTCAGGACCCACTATTTTCCTTGTCATGAAGTCGCGACCCAAATTTCAGATTTTTTTTTAAACCACTCAAATTTATTGCACAAAAAATAGCGCATTTATTTAATACACAATGCCTTCATGCACTGTCAAATGAACAAAAAAGTGCAACAGAAGTGCAACTACGGCTAAAAACCAATTGAAATAAGGCAGACTTGAATTACAGGCCTATATGTTTTTAAATTTAAACAAGTCAAACTGGTCATGGTCAGAAAGTCTTATTTGAACTGTATGAAATATGAAATAAAAGGCAGACTTTTCTTGAATCACAGGCAGGCTATATGCTTTTTAGTTAAACTGGTCATAACTTTTAATTAAACTGGGGCCATGCTAATCCAGTTTCAATCATCTGAATTGAACTAAAATTAAATATGAAATGAAAAGGCAGACTTCTCTTGAATTACAGGCAGAGCATATGCTTCAGCTTGTTAAACAAGTGAAACTGGTCAGGCTAATCCAGTTTCAATAATCTGAATTAAAAAAAAAAAAAAAAAGTACTGTACTGTAAAAGTCCGCGACCCAATCAAAACGGCCCCGCGACGCTACCCACCAGTTGAGAAACGCTGGCCTAACGCTAGCATTAGCTCAATTAGCTTGTTGCAACTAGTCCCAAACATTGATGAACAGTGTGTCCTAACGCCAGGGGGACAAGGTGTTTGTTTTGGCTGGCTGAGGTTAGCCTATAAGGCACAGTTGTTGTGGCTAACAGCCTCCATTCACACTAGGCTATTCACACTAGGCTATCTCTTCCATTATGTTTTCAAACCCAGCTGGCTGTATAAAATGAACAACCACAAAGTGGTGACACTTACCCATGGGTTCAGTTCATTTTGTTCATTCATTGTTTTCTGGACATGTTACCATGCTACATTAACACAGCAGGTAACAGAACAGACAGGCCTCCCATGGTTGGCGACAAGTGTATATCATTGTCTCTACCCAAGATGCAACACTGCTCTACCCAACATGCAACGCTGCTGCTCAGAGTTGCTCTTAAGCTCTATTTATCTGGTCAAATCTCACCGGATTCCTGTTTCCAGTACACTTTTAGCATTTGGTTTTTAACAGAGAAGAGTTGGAGTTGCTGAAAACATACAGTATGCAAATGAGAGGGAGACCATGAGTGATATACCCACTGAGATACAAGCATAGGTGTGTCTGTTGTCTGTATAATAGCGTGCGTCAAGTGTCATACAAGAAGGAAGGCTGGCCATAATGAGAATGAATCTGCACTTCCTGCCGCCCTTCAAAATAAAACCATTTAGAAGGGACAGGCACTGAATGCTGCTATAGCGCCCCCTAAAGGCTAAATGACAAAATACTTCTGATATAGGCTCAGAGTACATCCCTCCACACCTGTACCAAGTTTGGTTAGCATCGGACGATTTTTGTGAAATAGGCCCCACCCACAGAAAGTTGGAAGTGGATTATATCGCAACGGTGCATTTTTTTCAAAAACTTCCAAATCAGTGTAGTACAGGACAGTCCCCACATGATGTGTGCGTTGGTTTGGTGAAGATTGGACAAAATTTCAAGGAGAAATGGCAAAAAAACTGTTTTGGACAAAATGCAAAATGGCGGAAAATCTAGTCAGACGGAAATGGGCGTGGCCTAGTTGAGTAGATGCGGGAGGACCCAAGGAATCCAGGGAAAAAAGAATTTTGATGATAAACCCTATGGTTCAAAAGTTATGGACCAAAAGGTAAGGAGGGCTGTTATAGCGCCACCATATGGTCAATTGGTGCAATTTTTTCGGGGATAGTAAAAGACCCCTCAGTGCACCTCCCTACCAAGTTTCGTAGCTCTAGCTCTTATGGTTTCTGAATTACACCTAATTTACTGCAAGATTTTGCAAGATTTTTCCAAACCCCATGCAAGTCAATGGGGAAAAAAATGGCGCTTAATGGCGAATTGCGGCCAAACCGCTTTCACAAACCCTTAGCAAAGTCATAGCACACCTGTCCTCAATAAGCCGATCATTTTGAGGTCTGGCATGTCTATGTGGCGCAAAAATTGGGGGCGTTGTTATGCGCAGAAGTTTTTGGCAGATATAATAATAATAATTTAGGAATATCAAGATTGTGCCTTGCTTGTCAGCAAGCACAATAATTATTGCTTTTATCTCGGAAACGGAAGGTGCAATCGTGATTCTGCCCACCACTAGCGTACTTTTTCACCCCGATTCCAACGCCGCCATCATTGAGTCTCTACGAGTTACGGTTGCGGAGATACGTTGCTGTAGCGCCCCCCATAGGCAAACAATAGCGCCCCCTACACGCCAAATGACACTATCTCTTCTGAAATCAACTCAGAAGTGTCAAGTGTCATACAAGAAGGAAGGCTGGCCATAATGAGAATGAATCCGCACTTCCTGCCGCCCTTCAAAATAAAACCATTTAGAAGGGACAGGCACTGAATGCTGCTATAGCGCCCCCTAAAGGCTAAATGACAAAATACTTCTCCTATAGGCTCAGAGTACATCCGTCCACACCTGTACAAAGTTTGGTTAGCATCGGACGATCTTTGTGAAATAGGCCCCACCCACAGAAAGTTGGAAGTGGATTATATCGCAACGGTGCATTTTTTTCAAAAACTTCCAAATCAGTGTAGTACAGGACAGTCCCCACATGATGTGTGCGTTGGTTTGGTGAAGATTGGACAAAATTTCAAGGAGAAATGGCAAAAAAACTGTTTTGGACAAAATGCAAAATGGCGGAAAATCTAGTCAGACGGAAATGGGCGTGGCCTAGTTGAGTAGATGCGGGAGGACCCAAGGAATCCAGGGAAAAAAGAATTTTGATGATAAACCCTATGGTTCAAAAGTTATGGACCAAAAGGTAAGGAGGGCTGTTATAGCGCCACCATATGGTCAATTGGTGCAATTTTTTCGGGGATAGTAAAAGACCCCTCAGTGCACCTCCCTACCAAGTTTCGTAGCTCTAGCTCTTATGGTTTCTGAATTACACCTAATTTACTGCAAGATTTTGCAAGATTTTTCCAAACCCCATGCAAGTCAATGGGGAAAAAAATGGCGCTTAATGGCGAATTGCGGCCAAACCGCTTTCACAAACCCTTAGCAAAGTCATAGCACACCTGTCCTCAATAAGCCGATCATTTTGAGGTCTGGCATGTCTATGTGGCGCAAAAATTGGGGGCGTTGTTATGCGCAGAAGTTTTTGGCAGATATAATAATAATAATTTAGGAATATCAAGATTGTGCCTTGCTTGTCAGCAAGCACAATAATTATTGCTTTTATCTCGGAAACGGAAGGTGCAATCGTGATTCTGCCCACCACTAGCGTACTTTTTCACCCCGATTCCAACGCCGCCATCATTGAGTCTCTACGAGTTACGGTTGCGGAGATACGTTGCTGTAGCGCCCCCCATAGGCAAACAATAGCGCCCCCTACACGCCAAATGACACTATCTCTTCTGAAATCAACTCAGAAGTGTCAAGTGTCATACAAGAAGGAAGGCTGGCCATAATGAGAATGAATCCGCACTTCCTGCCGCCCTTCAAAATAAAACCATTTAGAAGGGACAGGCACTGAATGCTGCTATAGCGCCCCCTAAAGGCTAAATGACAAAATACTTCTCCTATAGGCTCAGAGTACATCCGTCCACACCTGTACAAAGTTTGGTTAGCATCGGACGATCTTTGTGAAATAGGCCCCACCCACAGAAAGTTGGAAGTGGATTATATCGCAACGGTGCATTTTTTTCAAAAACTTACAAATCAGTGTAGTACAGGACAGTCCCCACATGATGTGTGCGTTGGTTTGGTGAAGATTGGACAAAATTTCAAGGAGAAATGGCAAAAAAACTGTTTTGGACAAAATGCAAAATGGCGGAAAATCTAGTCAGACGGAAATGGGCGTGGCCTAGTTGAGTAGATGCGGGAGGACCCAAGGAATCCAGGGAAAAAAGAATTTTGATGATAAACCCTATGGTTCAAAAGTTATGGACCAAAAGGTAAGGAGGGCTGTTATAGCGCCACCATATGGTCAATTGGTGCAATTTTTTCGGGGATAGTAAAAGACCCCTCAGTGCACCTCCCTACCAAGTTTCGTAGCTCTAGCTCTTATGGTTTCTGAATTACACCTAATTTACTGCAAGATTTTGCAAGATTTTTCCAAACCCCATGCAAGTCAATGGGGGAAAAAATGGCGCTTAATGGCGAATTGCGGCCAAACCGCTTTCACAAACCCTTAGCAAAGTCATAGCACACCTGTCCTCAATAAGCCGATCATTTTGAGGTCTGGCATGTCTATGTGGCGCAAAAATTGGGGGCGTTGTTACGCGCAGAAGTTTTTGGCAGATATAATAATAATAATTTAGGAATATCAAGATTGTGCCTTGCTTGTCAGCAAGCACAATAATTATTGCTTTTATCTCGGAAACGGAAGGTGCAATCGTGATTCTGCCCACCACTAGCGTACTTTTTCACCCCGATTCCAACGCCGCCATCATTGAGTCTCTACGAGTTACGGTTGCGGAGATACGTTGCTGTAGCGCCCCCCATAGGCAAACAATAGCGCCCCCTACACGCCAAATGACACTATCTCTTCTGAAATCAACTCAGAAGTGTCAAGTGTCATACAAGAAGGAAGGCTGGCCATAATGAGAATGAATCCGCACTTCCTGCCGCCCTTCAAAATAAAACCATTTAGAAGGGACAGGCACTGAATGCTGCTATAGCGCCCCCTAAAGGCTAAATGACAAAATACTTCTCCTATAGGCTCAGAGTACATCCGTCCACACCTGTACAAAGTTTGGTTAGCATCGGACGATCTTTGTGAAATAGGCCCCACCCACAGAAAGTTGGAAGTGGATTATATCGCAACGGTGCATTTTTTTCAAAAACTTCCAAATCAGTGTAGTACAGGACAGTCCCCACATGATGTGTGCGTTGGTTTGGTGAAGATTGGACAAAATTTCAAGGAGAAATGGCAAAAAAACTGTTTTGGACAAAATGCAAAATGGCGGAAAATCTAGTCAGACGCAAATGGGGGTGGCCTAGTTGAGTAGATGCGGGAGGACCCAAGGAATCCAGGGAAAAAAGAATTTTGATGATAAACCCTATGGTTCAAAAGTTATGGACCAAAAGGTAAGGAGGGCTGTTATAGCGCCACCATATGGTCAATTGGTGCAATTTTTTCGGGGATAGTAAAAGACCCCTCAGTGCACCTCCCTACCAAGTTTCGTAGCTCTAGCTCTTATGGTTTCTGAATTACACCTAATTTACTGCAAGATTTTGCAAGATTTTTCCAAACCCCATGCAAGTCAATGGGGAAAAAAATGGCGCTTAATGGCGAATTGCGGCCAAACCGCTTTCACAAACCCTTAGCAAAGTCATAACACACCTGTCCTCAATAAGCCGATCATTTTGAGGTCTGGCATGTCTATGTGGCGCAAAAATTGGGGGCGTTGTTACGCGCAGAAGTTTTTGGCAGATATAATAATAAATATAGCCGCAAGCGGCGATGACGGGGTCCAAGCAAGGTCAGTAAGGATGTAGTGGTCAGTAAAGGGTGATGGGGTCAGTCAGGGTGTTGTGGTCACATAAGTACTTGTGACTTGAAGTAGTACTTGGATAGAAAGCAGTTTTTGTGTACAATTTCCCTTTAAGTATCTGGACAGAAAGTGGTATTTGGGTAGAACATACTGTAAATACGACAAGTACTTCTCTGGCTCTGCAGATACATATAAGATGGTCTACAAAGTTAAACACAACAGTCTGGATAGCTCACTTGGTAAAACTCATGACTTATGCTAACTAAAGACCATTGCGGCTCAAAGTTCAAACCCCACGTGGGATGAACAACTTTCAACTTCAGACAGGTAAGTCAGTAACAGTAATTAAAATCCCACATGTTGCCTCCTTATTTTGCGGTGTTTCATGAACTTTTTCAATATCTTGGAAATGTTAGCTCGAGATGGCTGCGTTCAAGAACGTGTTTTGCAACAGGAGAGGTTAGTTCTTGTCTCATGATGGAGCTTTTGTGTTCTGAAATCAGAATTTTCAGTTGTCATTGTGTCTTTCCCACACACACATCAAACCATAGGGCGTAGTGGCGTCCACTAGAGAAGGTTGATGGGTTTTATCCCTGCAATTGCTTTTGGTGACTATAGCATGGCAGCTTGTTATGCAGTCCATTTACCATTAAGGACATTTTTGTATTACACACATAATGAACCACTTTCCATTAAAAGTCTGCCCTGAATGGAGGTGTTTGAACTAATTGGTGTGGGTTGTGCTGTTACAATGAGCACATGAGTGACAAGGATAATTCAGATTGAATTCTCTTTTTGGACCTTTCCCATCTGAAGAGTAATGTATTGGAATGTTTTTCCTCTCATATATCTGAAAGAAGGCTCCCAGCAAACACAATTACATCATGATGATGTTCTGATATCATCTTTCAGTGACGTCCAGGACTAGGTCAAATCACAGCCGATTTGGGGATCATTTAGACATCTACACAGGAATGTCAAGATGACGTCAAAATATGACGTTACCATGAATAGGCATATTCAGTTATTCTGCTATGTACACAGTGTGTATTCAGCAGCTTTATACATAATTATATCCAGATTAACCTTTATTCTACATTTTCAAAAAATAAAAAAGTTACCTGGCTGTGGTTTGAACCCAGAACCTCCAGCTTTGGTGTCTGCTACTTTACCCCTAGACCATCCTTCCACAGCAATGACAAGGCACGGATGTAACCTTATTATGGCATAAACTTGTTTTTATTAAAACGTGGGTGTCAAGTCTTTGTGGATCGGGCATTACTGTGTGACATCTAAACCAACTATGTATTATGCTACAGCAGATGCAGAACTCCAAAACACATTAACCCCACCCAAAATGCTACATTCCAACTTCCAGTAGTAGTAGTAGTAGTAGTAGTAGTAGTAGTAGTAGTAGTAATAATAGTAGCAGAAGTAGTAATAGTAGTAGTAGTAGTGTTGGTAGTAGTGGGAGTGGTAGCAGTAGTAGCAGCAGTAGTTGTAATTGACCGGTTAATGAGTTGTGGGCAATTTAGTGTTGGCTTGTGTTTCATTAAAAGTTTCGAGATTTATCATTTCAAAACGGTTTCACGTATCCAAAATCCTTTAATAACTTTAGGTCGGGGTAGTCTATAGATGACCCAGAAAAAGTTTCGTGTGATTTGGCCAAACGGTCTAAGAGGAGCTCGCAAAAGTAGGTTTTTGATCAAATTCAAAATGGCGGAAAATCTAACAGACAGAAATGGGCGTGGCCTAGTAGGTTAGATGCATGATGCTCCAGGGAAACCGGTAGATGTGGAATTTTGATTCTACGGCTCGTGGTTCAGAAGTTATTGACCGACAAACGTGAAATTGGCTGTTATAGCGCCACCGTCTGGTGGATTGGTGTAATTTTTTTACTCTGAGTAGTGGGTGATGTCGTGAACCTGTGTGGAAAGTTTGGGTGATGGGGGGTGTATGGTTTCTGACATCCACACACTTTTAGGGCAGGAAAAGAACAAAAGCAAATACACAAAAGTTTAGACATTTATAATTTCAAAACGGTTTCACGTATCCAAAATCCTTTAATAACTTTGGGTCGGGGTAGTCCATAGATGACCCAGAATAATTCCTATGTGATTTGGCCAAACGGTCTAGGAGGAGTTCGCAAAAGTAGGTTTTTGATAAAATTCAAAATGGCGGAAAATCTAGGCACACGCAAATGGGCGGGGCCTAGATGGATAGATGCGTATTGATCCAAGGAATCCCTGAGAAGTGAAATTTTTAGTATAGGACACACGGTTCAGAAGATATGGACCATAACGCAAAATGGTCTGTTATAGCGCCACCATCTGGCCGATATGGGTCATTTTTTGTTTCTGAGTAGTGAGGCACATTTACAATCTATGTGCCCAGTCTGGCTACGCTGAGCATTACAGTTTCTGCTGTACATACAGTTTTACCGGAGAAGAAGAAAAAAAAAAATAATCGGAACAGATACAATAGGGATCCACGCACTTCGTGCTTGGACCCCTAATAATTTAGGAATATCAAGATTGTGCCTTGCTTGTCAGCAAGCACAATAATTATTGCTTTTATCTCGGAAACGGAAGGTGCAATCGTGATTCTGCCCACCATTAGCGTACTTTTTCACCCCGATTCCAACGCCGCCATCATTGAGTCTCTACGAGTTACGGTTGCGGAGATACGTTGCTGTAGCGCCCCCCATAGGCAAACAATAGCGCCCCCTACACGCCAAATGACACTATCTCTTCTGAAATCAACTCAGAAGTGTCAAGTGTCATACAAGAAGGAAGGCTGGCCATAATGAGAATGAATCCGCACTTCCTGCCGCCCTTCAAAATAAAACCATTTAGAAGGGACAGGCACTGAATGCTGCTATAGCGCCCCCTAAAGGCTAAATGACAAAATACTTCTCCTATAGGCTCAGAGTACATCCGTCCACACCTGTACAAAGTTTGGTTAGCATCGGACGATCTTTGTGAAATAGGCCCCACCCACAGAAAGTTGGAAGTGGATTATATCGCAACGGTGCATTTTTTTCAAAAACTTACAAATCAGTGTAGTACAGGACAGTCCCCACATGATGTGTGCGTTGGTTTGGTGAAGATTGGACAAAATTTCAAGGAGAAATGGCAAAAAAACTGTTTTGGACAAAATGCAAAATGGCGGAAAATCTAGTCAGACGGAAATGGGCGTGGCCTAGTTGAGTAGATGCGGGAGGACCCAAGGAATCCAGGGAAAAAAGAATTTTGATGATAAACCCTATGGTTCAAAAGTTATGGACCAAAAGGTAAGGAGGGCTGTTATAGCGCCACCATATGGTCAATTGGTGCAATTTTTTCGGGGATAGTAAAAGACCCCTCAGTGCACCTCCCTACCAAGTTTCGTAGCTCTAGCTCTTATGGTTTCTGAATTACACCTAATTTACTGCAAGATTTTGCAAGATTTTTCCAAACCCCATGCAAGTCAATGGGGAAAAAAATGGCGCTTAATGGCGAATTGCGGCCAAACCGCTTTCACAAACCCTTAGCAAAGTCATAGCACACCTGTCCTCAATAAGCCGATCATTTTGAGGTCTGGCATGTCTATGTGGCGCAAAAATTGGGGGCGTTGTTACGCGCAGAAGTTTTTGGCAGATATAATAATAATAATTTAGGAATATCAAGATTGTGCCTTGCTTGTCAGCAAGCACAATAATTATTGCTTTTATCTCGGAAACGGAAGGTGCAATCGTGATTCTGCCCACCACTAGCGTACTTTTTCACCCCGATTCCAACGCCGCCATCATTGAGTCTCTACGAGTTACGGTTGCGGAGATACGTTGCTGTAGCGCCCCCCATAGGCAAACAATAGCGCCCCCTACACGCCAAATGACACTATCTCTTCTGAAATCAACTCAGAAGTGTCAAGTGTCATACAAGAAGGAAGGCTGGCCATAATGAGAATGAATCCGCACTTCCTGCTGCCCTTCAAAATAAAACCATTTAGAAGGGACAGGCACTGAATGCTGCTATAGCGCCCCCTAAAGGCTAAATGACAAAATACTTCTCCTATAGGCTCAGAGTACATCCGTCCACACCTGTACAAAGTTTGGTTAGCATCGGACGATCTTTGTGAAATAGGCCCCACCCACAGAAAGTTGGAAGTGGATTATATCGCAACGGTGCATTTTTTTCAAAAACTTCCAAATCAGTGTAGTACAGGACAGTCCCCACATGATGTGTGCGTTGGTTTGGTGAAGATTGGACAAAATTTCAAGGAGAAATGGCAAAAAAACTGTTTTGGACAAAATGCAAAATGGCGGAAAATCTAGTCAGACGGAAATGGGCGTGGCCTAGTTGAGTAGATGCGGGAGGACCCAAGGAATCCAGGGAAAAAAGAATTTTGATGATAAACCCTATGGTTCAAAAGTTATGGACCAAAAGGTAAGGAGGGCTGTTATAGCGCCACCATATGGTCAATTGGTGCAATTTTTTCGGGGATAGTAAAAGACCCCTCAGTGCACCTCCCTACCAAGTTTCGTAGCTCTAGCTCTTATGATTTCTGAATTACACCTAATTTACTGCAAGATTTTGCAAGATTTTTCCAAACCCCATGCAAGTCAATGGGGAAAAAAATGGCGCTTAATGGCGAATTGCGGCCAAACCGCTTTCACAAACCCTTAGCAAAGTCATAGCACACCTGTCCTCAATAAGCCGATCATTTTGAGGTCTGGCATGTCTATGTGGCGCAAAAATTGGGGGCGTTGTTACGCGCAGAAGTTTTTGGCAGATATAATAATAATAATTTAGGAATATCAAGATTGTGCCTTGCTTGTCAGCAAGCACAATAATTATTGCTTTTATCTCGGAAACGGAAGGTGCAATCGTGATTCTGCCCACCACTAGCGTACTTTTTCACCCCGATTCCAACGCCGCCATCATTGAGTCTCTACGAGTTACGGTTGCGGAGATACGTTGCTGTAGCGCCCCCCATAGGCAAACAATAGCGCCCCCTACACGCCAAATGACACTATCTCTTCTGAAATCAACTCAGAAGTGTCAAGTGTCATACAAGAAGGAAGGCTGGCCATAATGAGAATGAATCCGCACTTCCTGCCGCCCTTCAAAATAAAACCATTTAGAAGGGACAGGCACTGAATGCTGCTATAGCGCCCCCTAAAGGCTAAATGACAAAATACTTCTCCTATAGGCTCAGAGTACATCCGTCCACACCTGTACAAAGTTTGGTTAGCATCGGACGATCTTTGTGAAATAGGCCCCACCCACAGAAAGTTGGAAGTGGATTATATCGCAACGGTGCATTTTTTTCAAAAACTTCCAAATCAGTGTAGTACAGGACAGTCCCCACATGATGTGTGCGTTGGTTTGGTGAAGATTGGACAAAATTTCAAGGAGAAATGGCAAAAAAACTGTTTTGGACAAAATGCAAAATGGCGGAAAATCTAGTCAGACGGAAATGGGCGTGGCCTAGTTGAGTAGATGCGGGAGGACCCAAGGAATCCAGGGAAAAAAGAATTTTGATGATAAACCCTATGGTTCAAAAGTTATGGACCAAAAGGTAAGGAGGGCTGTTATAGCGCCACCATATGGTCAATTGGTGCAATTTTTTCGGGGATAGTAAAAGACCCCTCAGTGCACCTCCCTACCAAGTTTCGTAGCTCTAGCTCTTATGGTTTCTGAATTACACCTAATTTACTGCAAGATTTTGCAAGATTTTTCCAAACCCCATGCAAGTCAATGGGGAAAAAAATGGCGCTTAATGGCGAATTGCGGCCAAACCGCTTTCACAAACCCTTAGCAAAGTCATAGCACACCTGTCCTCAATAAGCCGATCATTTTGAGGTCTGGCATGTCTATGTGGCGCAAAAATTGGGGGCGTTGTTACGCGCAGAAGTTTTTGGCAGATATAATAATAATAATTTAGGAATATCAAGATTGTGCCTTGCTTGTCAGCAAGCACAATAATTATTGCTTTTATCTCGGAAACGGAAGGTGCAATCGTGATTCTGCCCACCACTAGCGTACTTTTTCACCCCGATTCCAACGCCGCCATCATTGAGTCTCTACGAGTTACGGTTGCGGAGATACGTTGCTGTAGCGCCCCCCATAGGCAAACAATAGCGCCCCCTACACGCCAAATGACACTATCTCTTCTGAAATCAACTCAGAAGTGTCAAGTGTCATACAAGAAGGAAGGCTGGCAATAATGAGAATGAATCCGCACTTCCTGCCGCCCTTCAAAATAAAACCATTTAGAAGGGACAGGCACTGAATGCTGCTATAGCGCCCCCTAAAGGCTAAATGACAAAATACTTCTCCTATAGGCTCAGAGTACATCCGTCCACACCTGTACAAAGTTTGGTTAGCATCGGACGATCTTTGTGAAATAGGCCCCACCCACAGAAAGTTGGAAGTGGATTATATCGCAACGGTGCATTTTTTTCAAAAACTTCCAAATCAGTGTAGTACAGGACAGTCCCCACATGATGTGTGCGTTGGTTTGGTGAAGATTGGACAAAATTTCAAGGAGAAATGGCAAAAAAACTGTTTTGGACAAAATGCAAAATGGCGGAAAATCTAGTCAGACGGAAATGGGCGTGGCCTAGTTGAGTAGATGCGGGAGGACCCAAGGAATCCAGGGAAAAAAGAATTTTGATGATAAACCCTATGGTTCAAAAGTTATGGACCAAAAGGTAAGGAGGGCTGTTATAGCGCCACCATATGGTCAATTGGTGCAATTTTTTCGGGGATAGTAAAAGACCCCTCAGTGCACCTCCCTACCAAGTTTCGTAGCTCTAGCTCTTATGGTTTCTGAATTACACCTAATTTACTGCAAGATTTTGCAAGATTTTTCCAAACCCCATGCAAGTCAATGGGGAAAAAAATGGCGCTTAATGGCGAATTGCGGCCAAACCGCTTTCACAAACCCTTAGCAAAGTCATAGCACACCTGTCCTCAATAAGCCGATCATTTTGAGGTCTGGCATGTCTATGTGGCGCAAAAATTGGGGGCGTTGTTACGCGCAGAAGTTTTTGGCAGATATAATAATAATAATTTAGGAATATCAAGATTGTGCCTTGCTTGTCAGCAAGCACAATAATTGACAAGCACAATAATTATTGCTTTTATCTCGGAAACGGAAGGTGCAATCGTGATTCTGCCCACCACTAGCGTACTTTTTCACCCCGATTCCAACGCCGCCATCATTGAGTCTCTACGAGTTACGGTTGCGGAGATACGTTGCTGTAGCGCCCCCCATAGGCAAACAATAGCGCCCCCTACACGCCAAATGACACTATCTCTTCTGAAATCAACTCAGAAGTGTCAAGTGTCATACAAGAAGGAAGGCTGGCCATAATGAGAATGAATCCGCACTTCCTGCCGCCCTTCAAAATAAAACCATTTAGAAGGGACAGGCACTGAATGCTGCTATAGCGCCCCCTAAAGGCTAAATGACAAAATACTTCTCCTATAGGCTCAGAGTACATCCGTCCACACCTGTACAAAGTTTGGTTAGCATCGGACGATCTTTGTGAAATAGGCCCCACCCACAGAAAGTTGGAAGTGGATTATATCGCAACGGTGCATTTTTTTCAAAAACTTCCAAATCAGTGTAGTACAGGACAGTCCCCACATGATGTGTGCGTTGGTTTGGTGAAGATTGGACAAAATTTCAAGGAGAAATGGCAAAAAAACTGTTTTGGACAAAATGCAAAATGGCGGAAAATCTAGTCAGACGGAAATGGGCGTGGCCTAGTTGAGTAGATGCGGGAGGACCCAAGGAATCCAGGGAAAAAAGAATTTTGATGATAAACCCTATGGTTCAAAAGTTATGGACCAAAAGGTAAGGAGGGCTGTTATAGCGCCACCATATGGTCAATTGGTGCAATTTTTTCGGGGATAGTAAAAGACCCCTCAGTGCACCTCCCTACCAAGTTTCGTAGCTCTAGCTCTTATGGTTTCTGAATTACACCTAATTTACTGCAAGATTTTGCAAGATTTTTCCAAACCCCATGCAAGTCAATGGGGAAAAAAATGGCGCTTAATGGCGAATTGCGGCCAAACCGCTTTCACAAACCCTTAGCAAAGTCATAGCACACCTGTCCTCAATAAGCCGATCATTTTGAGGTCTGGCATGTCTATGTGGCGCAAAAATTGGGGGCGTTGTTACGCGCAGAAGTTTTTGGCAGATATAATAATAATAATTTAGGAATATCAAGATTGTGCCTTGCTTGTCAGCAAGCACAATAATTATTGCTTTTATCTCGGAAACGGAAGGTGCAATCGTGATTCTGCCCACCAATAGCGTACTTTTTCACCCCGATTCCAACGCCGCCATCATTGAGTCTCTACGAGTTACGGTTGCGGAGATACGTTGCTGTAGCGCCCCCCATAGGCAAACAATAGCGCCCCCTACACGCCAAATGACACTATCTCTTCTGAAATCAACTCAGAAGTGTCAAGTGTCATACAAGAAGGAAGGCTGGCCATAATGAGAATGAATCCGCACTTCCTGCCGCCCTTCAAAATAAAACCATTTAGAAGGGACAGGCACTGAATGCTGCTATAGCGCCCCCTAAAGGCTAAATGACAAAATACTTCTCCTATAGGCTCAGAGTACATCCGTCCACACCTGTACAAAGTTTGGTTAGCATCGGACGATCTTTGTGAAATAGGCCCCACCCACAGAAAGTTGGAAGTGGATTATATCGCAACGGTGCATTTTTTTCAAAAACTTCCAAATCAGTGTAGTACAGGACAGTCCCCACATGATGTGTGCGTTGGTTTGGTGAAGATTGGACAAAATTTCAAGGAGAAATGGCAAAAAAACTGTTTTGGACAAAATGCAAAATGGCGGAAAATCTAGTCAGACGGAAATGGGCGTGGCCTAGTTGAGTAGATGCGGGAGGACCCAAGGAATCCAGGGAAAAAAGAATTTTGATGATAAACCCTATGGTTCAAAAGTTATGGACCAAAAGGTAAGGAGGGCTGTTATAGCGCCACCATATCGTCAATTGGTGCAATTTTTTCGGGGATAGTAAAAGACCCCTCAGTGCACCTCCCTACCAAGTTTCGTAGCTCTAGCTCTTATGGTTTCTGAATTACACCTAATTTACTGCAAGATTTTGCAAGATTTTTCCAAACCCCATGCAAGTCAATGGGGAAAAAAATGGCGCTTAATGGCGAATTGCGGCCAAACCGCTTTCACAAACCCTTAGCAAAGTCATAGCACACCTGTCCTCAATAAGCCGATCATTTTGAGGTCTGGCATGTCTATGTGGCGCAAAAATTGGGGGCGTTGTTACGCGCAGAAGTTTTTGGCAGATATAATAATAATAATTTAGGAATATCAAGATTGTGCCTTGCTTGTCAGCAAGCACAATAATTATTGCTTTTATCTCGGAAACGGAAGGTGCAATCGTGATTCTGCCCACCACTAGCGTACTTTTTCACCCCGATTCCAACGCCGCCATCATTGAGTCTCTACGAGTTACGGTTGCGGAGATACGTTGCTGTAGCGCCCCCCATAGGCAAACAATAGCGCCCCCTACACGCCAAATGACACTATCTCTTCTGAAATCAACTCAGAAGTGTCAAGTGTCATACAAGAAGGAAGGCTGGCCATAATGAGAATGAATCCGCACTTCCTGCCGCCCTTCAAAATAAAACCATTTAGAAGGGACAGGCACTGAATGCTGCTATAGCGCCCCCTAAAGGCTAAATGACAAAATACTTCTCCTATAGGCTCAGAGTACATCCGTCCACACCTGTACAAAGTTTGGTTAGCATCGGACGATCTTTGTGAAATAGGCCCCACCCACAGAAAGTTGGAAGTGGATTATATCGCAACGGTGCATTTTTTTCAAAAACTTCCAAATCAGTGTAGTACAGGACAGTCCCCACATGATGTGTGCGTTGGTTTGGTGAAGATTGGACAAAATTTCAAGGAGAAATGGCAAAAAAACTGTTTTGGACAAAATGCAAAATGGCGGAAAATCTAGTCAGACGGAAATGGGCGTGGCCTAGTTGAGTAGATGCGGGAGGACCCAAGGAATCCAGGGAAAAAAGAATTTTGATGATAAACCCTATGGTTCAAAAGTTATGGACCAAAAGGTAAGGAGGGCTGTTATAGCGCCACCATATGGTCAATTGGTGCAATTCTTTCGGGGATAGTAAAAGACCCCTCAGTGCACCTCCCTACCAAGTTTCGTAGCTCTAGCTCTTATGGTTTCTGAATTACACCTAATTTACTGCAAGATTTTGCAAGATTTTTCCAAACCCCATGCAAGTCAATGGGGAAAAAAATGGCGCTTAATGGCGAATTGCGGCCAAACCGCTTTCACAAACCCTTAGCAAAGTCATAGCACACCTGTCCTCAATAAGCCGATCATTTTGAGGTCTGGCATGTCTATGTGGCGCAAAAATTGGGGGCGTTGTTACGCGCAGAAGTTTTTGGCAGATATAATAATAATAATTTAGGAATATCAAGATTGTGCCTTGCTTGTCAGCAAGCACAATAATTATTGCTTTTATCTCGGAAACGGAAGGTGCAATCGTGATTCTGCCCACCACTAGCGTACTTTTTCACCCCGATTCCAACGCCGCCATCATTGAGTCTCTACGAGTTACGGTTGCGGAGATACGTTGCTGTAGCGCCCCCCATAGGCAAACAATAGCGCCCCCTACACGCCAAATGACACTATCTCTTCTGAAATCAACTCAGAAGTGTCAAGTGTCATACAAGAAGGAAGGCTGGCCATAATGAGAATGAATCCGCACTTCCTGCCGCCCTTCAAAATAAAACCATTTAGAAGGGACAGGCACTGAATGCTGCTATAGCGCCCCCTAAAGGCTAAATGACAAAATACTTCTCCTATAGGCTCAGAGTACATCCGTCCACACCTGTACAAAGTTTGGTTAGCATCGGACGATCTTTGTGAAATAGGCCCCACCCACAGAAAGTTGGAAGTGGATTATATCGCAACGGTGCATTTTTTTCAAAAACTTCCAAATCAGTGTAGTACAGGACAGTCCCCACATGATGTGTGCGTTGGTTTGGTGAAGATTGGACAAAATTTCAAGGAGAAATGGCAAAAAAACTGTTTTGGACAAAATGCAAAATGGCGGAAAATCTAGTCAGACGGAAATGGGCGTGGCCTAGTTGAGTAGATGCGGGAGGACCCAAGGAATCCAGGGAAAAAAGAATTTTGATGATAAACCCTATGGTTCAAAAGTTATGGACCAAAAGGTAAGGAGGGCTGTTATAGCGCCACCATATGGTCAATTGGTGCAATTTTTTCGGGGATAGTAAAAGACCCCTCAGTGCACCTCCCTACCAAGTTTCGTAGCTCTAGCTCTTATGGTTTCTGAATTACACCTAATTTACTGCAAGATTTTGCAAGATTTTTCCAAACCCCATGCAAGTCAATGGGGAAAAAAATGGCGCTTAATGGCGAATTGCGGCCAAACCGCTTTCACAAACCCTTAGCAAAGTCATAGCACACCTGTCCTCAATAAGCCGATCATTTTGAGGTCTGGCATGTCTATGTGGCGCAAAAATTGGGGGCGTTGTTACGCGCAGAAGTTTTTGGCAGATATAATAATAATAATTTAGGAATATCAAGATTGTGCCTTGCTTGTCAGCAAGCAGCAAAAAAACTGTTTTGGACAAAATGCAAAATGGCGGAAAATCTAGTCAGACGGAAATGGGCGTGGCCTAGTTGAGTAGATGCGGGAGGACCCAAGGAATCCAGGGAAAAAAGAATTTTGATGATAAACCCTATGGTTCAAAAGTTATGGACCAAAAGGTAAGGAGGGCTGTTATAGCGCCACCATATGGTCAATTGGTGCAATTTTTTCGGGGATAGTAAAAGACCCCTCAGTGCACCTCCCTACCAAGTTTCGTAGCTCTAGCTCTTATGGTTTCTGAATTACACCTAATTTACTGCAAGATTTTGCAAGATTTTTCCAAACCCCATGCAAGTCAATGGGGAAAAAAATGGCGCTTAATGGCGAATTGCGGCCAAACCGCTTTCACAAACCCTTAGCAAAGTCATAGCACACCTGTCCTCAATAAGCCGATCATTTTGAGGTCTGGCATGTCTATGTGGCGCAAAAATTGGGGGCGTTGTTACGTGCAGAAGTTTTTGGCAGATATAATAATAATAATTTAGGAATATCAAGATTGTGCCTTGCTTGTCAGCAAGCACAATAATTATTGCTTTTATCTCGGAAACGGAAGGTGCAATCGTGATTCTGCCCACCACTAGCGTACTTTTTCACCCCGATTCCAACGCCGCCATCATTGAGTCTCTACGAGTTACGGTTGCGGAGATACGTTGCTGTAGCGCCCCCCATAGGCAAACAATAGCGCCCCCTACACGCCAAATGACACTATCTCTTCTGAAATCAACTCAGAAGTGTCAAGTGTCATACAAGAAGGAAGGCTGGCCATAATGAGAATGAATCCGCACTTCCTGCCGCCCTTCAAAATAAAACCATTTAGAAGGGACAGGCACTGAATGCTGCTATAGCGCCCCCTAAAGGCTAAATGACAAAATACTTCTCCTATAGGCTCAGAGTACATCCGTCCACACCTGTACAAAGTTTGGTTAGCATCGGACGATCTTTGTGAAATAGGCCCCACCCACAGAAAGTTGGAAGTGGATTATATCGCAACGGTGCATTTTTTTCAAAAACTTCCAAATCAGTGTAGTACAGGACAGTCCCCACATGATGTGTGCGTTGGTTTGGTGAAGATTGGACAAAATTTCAAGGAGAAATGGCAAAAAAACTGTTTTGGACAAAATGCAAAATGGCGGAAAATCTAGTCAGACGGAAATGGGCGTGGCCTAGTTGAGTAGATGCGGGAGGACCCAAGGAATCCAGGGAAAAAAGAATTTTGATGATAAACCCTATGGTTCAAAAGTTATGGACCAAAAGGTAAGGAGGGCTGTTATAGCGCCACCATATGGTCAATTGGTGCAATTTTTTCGGGGATAGTAAAAGACCCCTCAGTGCACCTCCCTACCAAGTTTCGTAGCTCTAGCTCTTATGGTTTCTGAATTACACCTAATTTACTGCAAGATTTTGCAAGATTTTTCCAAACCCCATGCAAGTCAATGGGGAAAAAAATGGCGCTTAATGGCGAATTGCGGCCAAACCGCTTTCACAAACCCTTAGCAAAGTCATAGCACACCTGTCCTCAATAAGCCGATCATTTTGAGGTCTGGCATGTCTATGTGGCGCAAAAATTGGGGGCGTTGTTACGCGCAGAAGTTTTTGGCAGATATAATAATAATAATTTAGGAATATCAAGATTGTGCCTTGCTTGTCAGCAAGCAGCAAAAAAACTGTTTTGGACAAAATGCAAAATGGCGGAAAATCTAGTCAGACGGAAATGGGCGTGGCCTAGTTGAGTAGATGCGGGAGGACCCAAGGAATCCAGGGAAAAAAGAATTTTGATGATAAACCCTATGGTTCAAAAGTTATGGACCAAAAGGTAAGGAGGGCTGTTATAGCGCCACCATATGGTCAATTGGTGCAATTTTTTCGGGGATAGTAAAAGACCCCTCAGTGCACCTCCCTACCAAGTTTCGTAGCTCTAGCTCTTATGGTTTCTGAATTACACCTAATTTACTGCAAGATTTTGCAAGATTTTTCCAAACCCCATGCAAGTCAATGGGGAAAAAAATGGCGCTTAATGGCGAATTGCGGCCAAACCGCTTTCACAAACCCTTAGCAAAGTCATAGCACACCTGTCCTCAATAAGCCGATCATTTTGAGGTCTGGCATGTCTATGTGGCGCAAAAATTGGGGGCGTTGTTACGTGCAGAAGTTTTTGGCAGATATAATAATAATAATTTAGGAATATCAAGATTGTGCCTTGCTTGTCAGCAAGCACAATAATTATTGCTTTTATCTCGGAAACGGAAGGTGCAATCGTGATTCTGCCCACCACTAGCGTACTTTTTCACCCCGATTCCAACGCCGCCATCATTGAGTCTCTACGAGTTACGGTTGCGGAGATACGTTGCTGTAGCGCCCCCCATAGGCAAACAATAGCGCCCCCTACACGCCAAATGACACTATCTCTTCTGAAATCAACTCAGAAGTGTCAAGTGTCATACAAGAAGGAAGGCTGGCCATAATGAGAATGAATCCGCACTTCCTGCCGCCCTTCAAAATAAAACCATTTAGAAGGGACAGGCACTGAATGCTGCTATAGCGCCCCCTAAAGGCTAAATGACAAAATACTTCTCCTATAGGCTCAGAGTACATCCGTCCACACCTGTACAAAGTTTGGTTAGCATCGGACGATCTTTGTGAAATAGGCCCCACCCACAGAAAGTTGGAAGTGGATTATATCGCAACGGTGCATTTTTTTCAAAAACTTCCAAATCAGTGTAGTACAGGACAGTCCCCACATGATGTGTGCGTTGGTTTGGTGAAGATTGGACAAAATTTCAAGGAGAAATGGCAAAAAAACTGTTTTGGACAAAATGCAAAATGGCGGAAAATCTAGTCAGACGGAAATGGGCGTGGCCTAGTTGAGTAGATGCGGGAGGACCCAAGGAATCCAGGGAAAAAAGAATTTTGATGATAAACCCTACGGTTCAAAAGTTATGGACCAAAAGGTAAGGAGGGCTGTTATAGCGCCACCATATGGTCAATTGGTGCAATTTTTTCGGGGATAGTAAAAGACCCCTCAGTGCACCTGCCTACCAAGGTTCGTAGCTCTAGCTGTTATGGTTTCTGAATTACAGCTAATTTACTGCAAGATTTTGCAAGATTTTTCCAAACCCCATGCAAGTCAATGGGGAAAAAAATGGCGCTTAATGGCGAATTGCGGCCAAACCGCTTTCACAAACCCTTAACAAAGTCATAGCATACATGTCCTCAATAAGCCGGTCATTTTGAGATCTGGCATGTCTATGTGGCGCAAAAATTGGGGGCGTTGTTAGTCGGACAAAAAGTGGATAGCAACTATAATAATAATAATAAGTATGTGGGATTTCAAGATTGTGCCTTGCCTGTCAGCAAGCACAATAATAATAAGTATGTGGGATTTCAAGATTGTGCCTTGCTTGTCAGCAAGCACAATAATTATTGCTTTTATCTCGGAAACGGAAGGTGCAATCGTGATTCCGCCCACCACTAGCGTACTTTTTCACCCCGATTCCAACGCCGCCATCCGTGAGTCTCTACGACTTACGGTTGCGGAGATACGTTGCTGTAGCGCCCCCCATAGGCAAACAATAGCGCCCCCTACACGCCAAATGACACTATCTCTTCTGAAATCAACTCAGAAGTGTCAAGTGTCATACAAGAAGGAAGGCTGGCCATAATGAGAATGAATCTGCACTTCCTGCTGCCCTTCAAAATAAAACCATTTAGAAGGGACAGGCACTGAATGCTGCTATAGCGCCCCCTAAAGGCTAAATGACAAAATACTTCTGATATAGGCTCAGAGTACATCCCTCCACACCTGTACCAAGTTTGGTTAGCATCGGACAATTTTTGTGAAATAGGCCCCACCCACAGAAGATTGGAAGTGGATTATATCGCAATGGTGTGTTTTTTTTTTAAACTTCCAAATCAGTGTTGTGCAGGACAGTCCCCACATGATGTGTGCGTTGGTTTGGTGAAGATTGGACAAAATTTCAAGGAGAAATGGCAAAAAAATGGTTTTTGACAAAATGCAAAATGGCGGAAAATCTAGTCAGACGCAAATGGGCGTGGCCTAGTTGAGTAGATGCGGGAGGACCCAAGGAATCCAGGGAAAAAATAATTTTGATGATAAACCCTACGGTTCAAAAGTTATGGACCAAAAGGTAAGGAGGGCTGTTATAGCGCCACCATATGGTCAATTGGTGCAATTTTTTCGGGGATAGTAAAAGACCCCTCAGTGCACCTGCCTACCAAGGTTCGTAGCTCTAGCTGTTATGGTTTCTGAATTACAGCTAATTTACTGCAAGATTTTGCAAGATTTTTCCAAACCCCATGCAAGTCAATGGGGAAAAAAATGGCGCTTAATGGCGAATTGCGGCCAAACCGCTTTCACAAACCCTTAACAAAGTCATAGCATACATGTCCTCAATAAGCCGGTCATTTTGAGATCTGGCATGTCTATGTGGCGCAAAAATTGGGGGCGTTGTTAGTCGGACAAAAAGTGGATAGCAACTATAATAATAATAATAAGTATGTGGGATTTCAAGATTGTGCCTTGCCTGTCAGCAAGCACAATAATAATAAGTATGTGGGATTTCAAGATTGTGCCTTGCTTGTCAGCAAGCACAATAATTATTGCTTTTATCTCGGAAACGGAAGGTGCAATCGTGATTCCGCCCACCACTAGCGTACTTTTTCACCCCGATTCCAACGCCGCCATCCGTGAGTCTCTACGACTTACGGTTGCGGAGATACGTTGCTGTAGCGCCCCCCATAGGCAAACAATAGCGCCCCCTACACGCCAAATGACACTATCTCTTCTGAAATCAACTCAGAAGTGTCAAGTGTCATACAAGAAGGAAGGCTGGCCATAATGAGAATGAATCTGCACTTCCTGCTGCCCTTCAAAATAAAACCATTTAGAAGGGACAGGCACTGAATGCTGCTATAGCGCCCCCTAAAGGCTAAATGACAAAATACTTCTGATATAGGCTCAGAGTACATCCCTCCACACCTGTACCAAGTTTGGTTAGCATCGGACAATTTTTGTGAAATAGGCCCCACCCACAGAAGATTGGAAGTGGATTATATCGCAATGGTGTGTTTTTTTTTTAAACTTCCAAATCAGTGTTGTGCAGGACAGTCCCCACATGATGTGTGCGTTGGTTTGGTGAAGATTGGACAAAATTTCAAGGATAAATGGCAAAAAAATGGTTTTTGACAAAATGCAAAATGGCGGAAAATCTAGTCAGACGCAAATGGGCGTGGCCTAGTTGAGTAGATGCGGGAGGACCCAAGGAATCCAGGGAAAAAATAATTTTGATGATAAACCCTACGGTTCAAAAGTTATCGAGCAAAAGGTAAGGAGGGCTGTTATAGCGCCACCATATGGTCAATTGGTGCAATTTTTTCGGGGATAGTAAAAGACCCCTCAGTGCACCTCCCTACCAAGTTTCGTAGCTCTAGCTGTTATGGTTTCTGAATTACACCTAATTTACTGCAAGATTTTGCAAGATTTTTCCAAACCCCATGCAAGTCAATGGGGAAAAAAATGGCGCTTAATGGCGAATTGCGGCCAAACCGCTTTCACAAACCCTTAGCAAAGTCATAGCACACCTGTCCTCAATAAGCCGGTCATTTTGAGGTCTGGCATGTCTATGTGGCGCAAAGATTGTGGGCGGTGTTACGCGCAGAAGTTTTTGGCAGATATAATAAGAATAACTAGATGGTCTACATTTCCTAACGAAAATGTAATTGTGCTTGCTGTCCTCGCCATGCACCGCCTGGCTTCCAAAATCCCTGCCCATGGACCTAGGGGGACTAAGTAGTTATGGGGGTGCCTATGTGAGTAAAAGGACTTTGGAGTAGAAGTACTTGGTAGGTGGGGAAGTCAGACTGGTTGTAGCCTACTAGAGAGACACAAAAGGCTAGCCCAATCTCTGCAATCTAAAACTACATTACCTGCAAACTACAGCATCAATAATTACCATGTATTGTAAATGTCTCCAACTGTCTCAAGGAAAATAGGACATGATAACCTCCAGAGAAGTAGTATTCCTTGTAGTGTCATTCATGTTTATGGTTGCGACAACAACTGTTTACAAAACTAGCAGGCTTACCAGAGCTGCAAACACACAAGTGAAAAGCTATCAATGGCTGCATCTAATCAGCCAGTAACTAATGTAGGCTATGTTCCATTATGTTAGTGTAAGAAGTCAAATGTACTGATAATAGTCCCTGGTCACCAAAGTAATGTTACCCTTTTAGTTTTGTTACAGAGTTGCTGATCGGTTGTCATGTGTCCAGTCAGCCAGAGAAGCTGCTTGGGTAGCATGCTAACTAACGCCTAACGCAGTGGTTCTCAACTGGTGTAGCCTCAGGACCCACTATTTTCCTTGTCATGAAGTCGCGACCCAAATTTCAGATTATTTTTTAAACCACTCAAATTTATTGCACAAAAAATAGCGCATTTATTTAATACACAATGCCTTCATGCACTGTCAAATGAACAAAAAAGTGCAACAGAAGTGCAACTACGGCTAAAAACCAATTGAAATAAGGCAGACTTGAATTACAGGCCTATATGTTTTTAAATTTAAACAAGTCAAACTGGTCATGGTCAGAAAGTCTTATTTGAACTGTATGAAATATGAAATAAAAGGCAGACTTTTCTTGAATCACAGGCAGGCTATATGCTTTTTAGTTAAACTGGTCATAACTTTTAATAAAACTGGGGCCATGCTAATCCAGTTTCAATCATCTGAATTGAACTAAAATTAAATATGAAATGAAAAGGCAGACTTCTCTTGAATTACAGGCAGAGCATATGCTTCAGCTTGTTAAACAAGTGAAACTGGTCAGGCTAATCCAGTTTCAATAATCTGAATTAAAAAAAAAAAAAAAGTACTGTACTGTAAAAGTCCGCGACCCAATCAAAACGGCCCCGCGACGCTACCCACCAGTTGAGAAACGCTGGCCTAACGCTAGCATTAGCTCAATTAGCTTGTTGCAACTAGTCCCAAACATTGATGAACAGTGTGTCCTAACGCCAGGGGGACAAGGTGTTTGTTTTGGCTGGCTGAGGTTAGCCTATAAGGCACAGTTGTTGTGGCTAACAGCCTCCATTCACACTAGGCTATTCACACTAGGCTATCTCTTCCATTATGTTTTCAAACCCAGCTGGCTGTATAAAATGAACAACCACAAAGTGGTGACACTTACCCATGGGTTCAGTTCATTTTGTTCATTCATTGTTTTCTGGACATGTTACCATGCTACATTAACACAGCAGGTCACAGAACAGACAGGCCTCCCATGGTTGGCGACAAGTGTATATCATTGTCTCTACCCAAGATGCAACACTGCTCTACCCAACATGCAACGCTGCTGCTCAGAGCTGCTCTTTAGCTCTATTAATCTGGTCAAATCTCACCGGATTCCTGTTTCCAGTACACTTTTAGCATTTGGTTTTTAACAGAGAAGAGTTGGAGCTGCTGAAAACATACAGTATGCAAATGAGAGGGAGACCATGAGTGATATACCCACTGAGATACAAGCATAGGTGTGTCTGTTGTCTGTATAATAGCGTGCATGCGACAAGTGACAAGTACAAGAAGGAAGGCTGGCCATAATGAGAATGAATCTGCACTTCCTGCCGCCCTTCAAAATAAAACCATTTAGAAGGGACAGGCACTGAATGCTGCTATAGCGCCCCCTAAAGGCTAAATGACAAAATACTTCTGATATAGGCTCAGAGTACATCCCTCCACACCTGTACCAAGTTTGGTTAGCATCGGACGATCTTTGTGAAATAGGCCCCACCCACAGAAAGTTGGAAGTGGATTATATCGCAACGGTGCGTTTTTTTTTAAAACTTCCAAATCAGTGTTGTGCAGGACAGTCCCCACATGATGTGTGCGTTGGTTTGGTGAAGATTGGACAAACTTTCAAGGAGAAATCGCAAAAAAACTGTTTTGGACAAAATGCAAAATGGCGGAAAATCTAGTCAGACGCAAATGGGCGTGGCCTAGTTGAGTAGATGCGGGAGGACCCAAGGAATCCAGGGAAAAAAGAATTTTGATGATAAACCCTACGGTTCAAAAGTTATGGACCAAAAGGTAAGGAGGGCTGTTATAGCGCCACCATATGGTCAATTGGTGCAATTTTTTCGGGGATAGTAAAAGACCCCTCAGTGCACCTGCCTACCAAGGTTCGTAGCTCTAGCTGTTATGGTTTCTGAATTACAGCTAATTTACTGCAAGATTTTGCAAGATTTTTCCAAACCCCATGCAAGTCAATGGGGAAAAAAATGGCGCTTAATGGCGAATTGTGGCCAAACCGCTTTCACAAACCCTTAACAAAGTCATAGCATACATGTCCTCAATAAGCCGGTCATTTTGAGATCTGGCATGTCTATGTGGCGCAAAAATTGGGGGCGTTGTTAGTCGGACAAAAAGTGGATAGCAACTATAATAATAACTAGATGGTCTACATTTCCTAACGAAAATGTAATTGTGCTTGCTGTCCTCGCCATGCACCGCCTGGCTTCCAAAATCCCTGCCCATGGACCTAGGGGGACTAAGTAGTTATGGGGGTGCCTATGTGAGTAAAAGGACTTTGGAGTAGAAGTACTTGGTAGGTGGGGAAGTCAGACTGGTTGTAGCCTACTAGAGAGACACAAAAGGCTAGCCCAATCTCTGCAATCTAAAACTACATTACCTGCAAACTACAGCATCAATAATTACCATGTATTGTAAATGTCTCCAACTGTCTCAAGGAAAATAGGACATGATAACCTCCAGAGAAGTAGTATTCCTTGTAGTGTCATTCATGTTTATGGTTGCGACAACAACTGTTTACAAAACTAGCAGGCTTACCAGAGCTGCAAACACACAAGTGAAAAGCTATCAATGGCTGCATCTAATCAGCCAGTAACTAATGTAGGCTATGTTCCATTATGTTAGTGTAAGAAGTCAAATGTACTGATAATAGTCCCTGGTCACCAAAGTAATGTTACCCTTTTAGTTTTGTTACAGAGTTGCTGATCGGTTGTCATGTGTCCAGTCAGCCAGAGAAGCTGCTTGGGTAGCATGCTAACTAACGCCTAACGCAGTGGTTCTCAACTGGTGTAGCCTCAGGACCCACTATTTTCCTTGTCATGAAGTCGCGACCCAAATTTCAGATTATTTTTTAAACCACTCAAATTTATTGCACAAAAAATAGCGAATTTATTTAATACACAATGCCTTCATGCACTGTCAAATGAACAAAAAAGTGCAACAGAAGTGCAACTACGGCTAAAAACCAATTGAAATAAGGCAGACTTGAATTACAGGCCTATATGTTTTTAAATTTAAACAAGTCAAACTGGTCATGGTCAGAAAGTCTTATTTGAACTGTATGAAATATGAAATAAAAGGCAGACTTTTCTTGAATCACAGGCAGGCTATATGCTTTTTAGTTAAACTGGTCATAACTTTTAATAAAACTGGGGCCATGCTAATCCAGTTTCAATCATCTGAATTGAACTAAAATTAAATATGAAATGAAAAGGCAGACTTCTCTTGAATTACAGGCAGAGCATATGCTTCAGCTTGTTAAACAAGTGAAACTGGTCAGGCTAATCCAGTTTCAATAATCTGAATTAAAAAAAAAAAAAAAGTACTGTACTGTAAAAGTCCGCGACCCAATCAAAACGGCCCCGCGACGCTACCCACCAGTTGAGAAACGCTGGCCTAACGCTAGCATTAGCTCAATTAGCTTGTTGCAACTAGTCCCAAACATTGATGAACAGTGTGTCCTAACGCCAGGGGGACAAGGTGTTTGTTTTGGCTGGCTGAGGTTAGCCTATAAGGCACAGTTGTTGTGGCTAACAGCCTCCGTTCACACTAGGCTATTCACACTAGGCTATCTCTTCCATTATGTTTTCAAACCCAGCTGGCTGTATAAAATGAACAACCACAAAGTGGTGACACTTACCCATGGGTTCAGTTCATTTTGTTCATTCATTGTTTTCTGGACATGTTACCATGCTACATTAACACAGCAGGTCACAGAACAGACAGGCCTCCCATGGTTGGCGACAAGTGTATATCATTGTCTCTACCCAAGATGCAACACTGCTCTACCCAACATGCAACGCTGCTGCTCAGAGCTGCTCTTTAGCTCTATTAATCTGGTCAAATCTCACCGGATTCCTGTTTCCAGTACACTTTTAGCATTTGGTTTTTAACAGAGAAGAGTTGGAGCTGCTGAAAACATACAGTATGCAAATGAGAGGGAGACCATGAGTGATATACCCACTGAGATACAAGCATAGGTGTGTCTGTTGTCTGTATAATAGCGTGCATGCGACAAGTGACAAGTACAAGAAGGAAGGCTGGCCATAATGAGAATGAATCTGCACTTCCTGCCGCCCTTCAAAATAAAACCATTTAGAAGGGACAGGCACTGAATGCTGCTATAGCGCCCCCTAAAGGCTAAATGACAAAATACTTCTGATATAGGCTCAGAGTACATCCCTCCACACCTGTACCAAGTTTGGTTAGCATCGGACGATCTTTGTGAAATAGGCCCCACCCACAGAAAGTTGGAAGTGGATTATATCGCAACGGTGCGTTTTTTTTTAAAACTTCCAAATCAGTGTTGTGCAGGACAGTCCCCACATGATGTGTGCGTTGGTTTGGTGAAGATTGGACAAACTTTCAAGGAGAAATCGCAAAAAAACTGTTTTGGACAAAATGCAAAATGGCGGAAAATCTAGTCAGACGCAAATGGGCGTGGCCTAGTTGAGTAGATGCGGGAGGACCCAAGGAATCCAGGGAAAAAAGAATTTTGATGATAAACCCTACGGTTCAAAAGTTATGGACCAAAAGGTAAGGAGGGCTGTTATAGCGCCACCATATGGTCAATTGGTGCAATTTTTTCGGGGATAGTAAAAGACCCCTCAGTGCACCTGCCTACCAAGGTTCGTAGCTCTAGCTGTTATGGTTTCTGAATTACAGCTAATTTACTGCAAGATTTTGCAAGATTTTTCCAAACCCCATGCAAGTCAATGGGGAAAAAAATGGCGCTTAATGGCGAATTGTGGCCAAACCGCTTTCACAAACCCTTAACAAAGTCATAGCATACATGTCCTCAATAAGCCGGTCATTTTGAGATCTGGCATGTCTATGTGGCGCAAAAATTGGGGGCGTTGTTAGTCGGACAAAAAGTGGATAGCAACTATAATAATAACTAGATGGTCTACATTTCCTAACGAAAATGTAATTGTGCTTGCTGTCCTCGCCATGCACCGCCTGGCTTCCAAAATCCCTGCCCATGGACCTAGGGGGACTAAGTAGTTATGGGGGTGCCTATGTGAGTAAAAGGACTTTGGAGTAGAAGTACTTGGTAGGTGGGGAAGTCAGACTGGTTGTAGCCTACTAGAGAGACACAAAAGGCTAGCCCAATCTCTGCAATCTAAAACTACATTACCTGCAAACTACAGCATCAATAATTACCATGTATTGTAAATGTCTCCAACTGTCTCAAGGAAAATAGGACATGATAACCTCCAGAGAAGTAGTATTCCTTGTAGTGTCATTCATGTTTATGGTTGCGACAACAACTGTTTACAAAACTAGCAGGCTTACCAGAGCTGCAAACACACAAGTGAAAAGCTATCAATGGCTGCATCTAATCAGCCAGTAACTAATGTAGGCTATGTTCCATTATGTTAGTGTAAGAAGTCAAATGTACTGATAATAGTCCCTGGTCACCAAAGTAATGTTACCCTTTTAGTTTTGTTACAGAGTTGCTGATCGGTTGTCATGTGTCCAGTCAGCCAGAGAAGCTGCTTGGGTAGCATGCTAACTAACGCCTAACGCAGTGGTTCTCAACTGGTGTAGCCTCAGGACCCACTATTTTCCTTGTCATGAAGTCGCGACCCAAATTTCAGATTATTTTTTAAACCACTCAAATTTATTGCACAAAAAATAGCGAATTTATTTAATACACAATGCCTTCATGCACTGTCAAATGAACAAAAAAGTGCAACAGAAGTGCAACTACGGCTAAAAACCAATTGAAATAAGGCAGACTTGAATTACAGGCCTATATGTTTTTAAATTTAAACAAGTCAAACTGGTCATGGTCAGAAAGTCTTATTTGAACTGTATGAAATATGAAATAAAAGGCAGACTTTTCTTGAATCACAGGCAGGCTATATGCTTTTTAGTTAAACTGGTCATAACTTTTAATAAAACTGGGGCCATGCTAATCCAGTTTCAATCATCTGAATTGAACTAAAATTAAATATGAAATGAAAAGGCAGACTTCTCTTGAATTACAGGCAGAGCATATGCTTCAGCTTGTTAAACAAGTGAAACTGGTCAGGCTAATCCAGTTTCAATAATCTGAATAAAAAAAAAAAAAAAAGTACTGTACTGTAAAAGTCCGCGACCCAATCAAAACGGCCCCGCGACGCTACCCACCAGTTGAGAAACGCTGGCCTAACGCTAGCATTAGCTCAATTAGCTTGTTGCAACTAGTCCCAAACATTGATGAACAGTGTGTCCTAACGCCAGGGGGACAAGGTGTTTGTTTTGGCTGGCTGAGGTTAGCCTATAAGGCACAGTTGTTGTGGCTAACAGCCTCCGTTCACACTAGGCTATTCACACTAGGCTATCTCTTCCATTATGTTTTCAAACCCAGCTGGCTGTATAAAATGAACAACCACAAAGTGGTGACACTTACCCATGGGTTCAGTTCATTTTGTTCATTCATTGTTTTCTGGACATGTTACCATGCTACATTAACACAGCAGGTCACAGAACAGACAGGCCTCCCATGGTTGGCGACAAGTGTATATCATTGTCTCTACCCAAGATGCAACACTGCTCTACCCAACATGCAACGCTGCTGCTCAGAGCTGCTCTTTAGCTCTATTAATCTGGTCAAATCTCACCGGATTCCTGTTTCCAGTACACTTTTAGCATTTGGTTTTTAACAGAGAAGAGTTGGAGCTGCTGAAAACATACAGTATGCAAATGAGAGGGAGACCATGAGTGATATACCCACTGAGATACAAGCATAGGTGTGTCTGTTGTCTGTATAATAGCGTGCATGCGACAAGTGACAAGTACAAGAAGGAAGGCTGGCCATAATGAGAATGAATCTGCACTTCCTGCCGCCCTTCAAAATAAAACCATTTAGAAGGGACAGGCACTGAATGCTGCTATAGCGCCCCCTAAAGGCTAAATGACAAAATACTTCTGATATAGGCTCAGAGTACATCCCTCCACACCTGTACCAAGTTTGGTTAGCATCGGACGATCTTTGTGAAATAGGCCCCACCCACAGAAAGTTGGAAGTGGATTATATCGCAACGGTGCGTTTTTTTTTAAAACTTCCAAATCAGTGTTGTGCAGGACAGTCCCCACATGATGTGTGCGTTGGTTTGGTGAAGATTGGACAAACTTTCAAGGAGAAATCGCAAAAAAACTGTTTTGGACAAAATGCAAAATGGCGGAAAATCTAGTCAGACGCAAATGGGCGTGGCCTAGTTGAGTAGATGCGGGAGGACCCAAGGAATCCAGGGAAAAAAGAATTTTGATGATAAACCCTACGGTTCAAAAGTTATGGACCAAAAGGTAAGGAGGGCTGTTATAGCGCCACCATATGGTCAATTGGTGCAATTTTTTCGGGGATAGTAAAAGACCCCTCAGTGCACCTGCCTACCAAGGTTCGTAGCTCTAGCTGTTATGGTTTCTGAATTACAGCTAATTTACTGCAAGATTTTGCAAGATTTTTCCAAACCCCATGCAAGTCAATGGGGAAAAAAATGGCGCTTAATGGCGAATTGTGGCCAAACCGCTTTCACAAACCCTTAACAAAGTCATAGCATACATGTCCTCAATAAGCCGGTCATTTTGAGATCTGGCATGTCTATGTGGCGCAAAAATTGGGGGCGTTGTTAGTCGGACAAAAAGTGGATAGCAACTATAATAATAACTAGATGGTCTACATTTCCTAACGAAAATGTAATTGTGCTTGCTGTCCTCGCCATGCACCGCCTGGCTTCCAAAATCCCTGCCCATGGACCTAGGGGGACTAAGTAGTTATGGGGGTGCCTATGTGAGTAAAAGGACTTTGGAGTAGAAGTACTTGGTAGGTGGGGAAGTCAGACTGGTTGTAGCCTACTAGAGAGACACAAAAGGCTAGCCCAATCTCTGCAATCTAAAACTACATTACCTGCAAACTACAGCATCAATAATTACCATGTATTGTAAATGTCTCCAACTGTCTCAAGGAAAATAGGACATGATAACCTCCAGAGAAGTAGTATTCCTTGTAGTGTCATTCATGTTTATGGTTGCGACAACAACTGTTTACAAAACTAGCAGGCTTACCAGAGCTGCAAACACACAAGTGAAAAGCTATCAATGGCTGCATCTAATCAGCCAGTAACTAATGTAGGCTATGTTCCATTATGTTAGTGTAAGAAGTCAAATGTACTGATAATAGTCCCTGGTCACCAAAGTAATGTTACCCTTTTAGTTTTGTTACAGAGTTGCTGATCGGTTGTCATGTGTCCAGTCAGCCAGAGAAGCTGCTTGGGTAGCATGCTAACTAACGCCTAACGCAGTGGTTCTCAACTGGTGTAGCCTCAGGACCCACTATTTTCCTTGTCATGAAGTCGCGACCCAAATTTCAGATTATTTTTTAAACCACTCAAATTTATTGCACAAAAAATAGCGAATTTATTTAATACACAATGCCTTCATGCACTGTCAAATGAACAAAAAAGTGCAACAGAAGTGCAACTACGGCTAAAAACCAATTGAAATAAGGCAGACTTGAATTACAGGCCTATATGTTTTTAAATTTAAACAAGTCAAACTGGTCATGGTCAGAAAGTCTTATTTGAACTGTATGAAATATGAAATAAAAGGCAGACTTTTCTTGAATCACAGGCAGGCTATATGCTTTTTAGTTAAACTGGTCATAACTTTTAATAAAACTGGGGCCATGCTAATCCAGTTTCAATCATCTGAATTGAACTAAAATTAAATATGAAATGAAAAGGCAGACTTCTCTTGAATTACAGGCAGAGCATATGCTTCAGCTTGTTAAACAAGTGAAACTGGTCAGGCTAATCCAGTTTCAATAATCTGAATTAAAAAAAAAAAAAAAGTACTGTACTGTAAAAGTCCGCGACCCAATCAAAACGGCCCCGCGACGCTACCCACCAGTTGAGAAACGCTGGCCTAACGCTAGCATTAGCTCAATTAGCTTGTTGCAACTAGTCCCAAACATTGATGAACAGTGTGTCCTAACGCCAGGGGGACAAGGTGTTTGTTTTGGCTGGCTGAGGTTAGCCTATAAGGCACAGTTGTTGTGGCTAACAGCCTCCGTTCACACTAGGCTATTCACACTAGGCTATCTCTTCCATTATGTTTTCAAACCCAGCTGGCTGTATAAAATGAACAACCACAAAGTGGTGACACTTACCCATGGGTTCAGTTCATTTTGTTCATTCATTGTTTTCTGGACATGTTACCATGCTACATTAACACAGCAGGTCACAGAACAGACAGGCCTCCCATGGTTGGCGACAAGTGTATATCATTGTCTCTACCCAAGATGCAACACTGCTCTACCCAACATGCAACGCTGCTGCTCAGAGCTGCTCTTTAGCTCTATTAATCTGGTCAAATCTCACCGGATTCCTGTTTCCAGTACACTTTTAGCATTTGGTTTTTAACAGAGAAGAGTTGGAGCTGCTGAAAACATACAGTATGCAAATGAGAGGGAGACCATGAGTGATATACCCACTGAGATACAAGCATAGGTGTGTCTGTTGTCTGTATAATAGCGTGCATGCGACAAGTGACAAGTACAAGAAGGAAGGCTGGCCATAATGAGAATGAATCTGCACTTCCTGCCGCCCTTCAAAATAAAACCATTTAGAAGGGACAGGCACTGAATGCTGCTATAGCGCCCCCTAAAGGCTAAATGACAAAATACTTCTGATATAGGCTCAGAGTACATCCCTCCACACCTGTACCAAGTTTGGTTAGCATCGGACGATCTTTGTGAAATAGGCCCCACCCACAGAAAGTTGGAAGTGGATTATATCGCAACGGTGCGTTTTTTTTTAAAACTTCCAAATCAGTGTTGTGCAGGACAGTCCCCACATGATGTGTGCGTTGGTTTGGTGAAGATTGGACAAACTTTCAAGGAGAAATCGCAAAAAAACTGTTTTGGACAAAATGCAAAATGGCGGAAAATCTAGTCAGACGCAAATGGGCGTGGCCTAGTTGAGTAGATGCGGGAGGACCCAAGGAATCCAGGGAAAAAAGAATTTTGATGATAAACCCTACGGTTCAAAAGTTATGGACCAAAAGGTAAGGAGGGCTGTTATAGCGCCACCATATGGTCAATTGGTGCAATTTTTTCGGGGATAGTAAAAGACCCCTCAGTGCACCTGCCTACCAAGGTTCGTAGCTCTAGCTGTTATGGTTTCTGAATTACAGCTAATTTACTGCAAGATTTTGCAAGATTTTTCCAAACCCCATGCAAGTCAATGGGGAAAAAAATGGCGCTTAATGGCGAATTGTGGCCAAACCGCTTTCACAAACCCTTAACAAAGTCATAGCATACATGTCCTCAATAAGCCGGTCATTTTGAGATCTGGCATGTCTATGTGGCGCAAAAATTGGGGGCGTTGTTAGTCGGACAAAAAGTGGATAGCAACTATAATAATAACTAGATGGTCTACATTTCCTAACGAAAATGTAATTGTGCTTGCTGTCCTCGCCATGCACCGCCTGGCTTCCAAAATCCCTGCCCATGGACCTAGGGGGACTAAGTAGTTATGGGGGTGCCTATGTGAGTAAAAGGACTTTGGAGTAGAAGTACTTGGTAGGTGGGGAAGTCAGACTGGTTGTAGCCTACTAGAGAGACACAAAAGGCTAGCCCAATCTCTGCAATCTAAAACTACATTACCTGCAAACTACAGCATCAATAATTACCATGTATTGTAAATGTCTCCAACTGTCTCAAGGAAAATAGGACATGATAACCTCCAGAGAAGTAGTATTCCTTGTAGTGTCATTCATGTTTATGGTTGCGACAACAACTGTTTACAAAACTAGCAGGCTTACCAGAGCTGCAAACACACAAGTGAAAAGCTATCAATGGCTGCATCTAATCAGCCAGTAACTAATGTAGGCTATGTTCCATTATGTTAGTGTAAGAAGTCAAATGTACTGATAATAGTCCCTGGTCACCAAAGTAATGTTACCCTTTTAGTTTTGTTACAGAGTTGCTGATCGGTTGTCATGTGTCCAGTCAGCCAGAGAAGCTGCTTGGGTAGCATGCTAACTAACGCCTAACGCAGTGGTTCTCAACTGGTGTAGCCTCAGGACCCACTATTTTCCTTGTCATGAAGTCGCGACCCAAATTTCAGATTATTTTTTAAACCACTCAAATTTATTGCACAAAAAATAGCGAATTTATTTAATACACAATGCCTTCATGCACTGTCAAATGAACAAAAAAGTGCAACAGAAGTGCAACTACGGCTAAAAACCAATTGAAATAAGGCAGACTTGAATTACAGGCCTATATGTTTTTAAATTTAAACAAGTCAAACTGGTCATGGTCAGAAAGTCTTATTTGAACTGTATGAAATATGAAATAAAAGGCAGACTTTTCTTGAATCACAGGCAGGCTATATGCTTTTTAGTTAAACTGGTCATAACTTTTAATAAAACTGGGGCCATGCTAATCCAGTTTCAATCATCTGAATTGAACTAAAATTAAATATGAAATGAAAAGGCAGACTTCTCTTGAATTACAGGCAGAGCATATGCTTCAGCTTGTTAAACAAGTGAAACTGGTCAGGCTAATCCAGTTTCAATAATCTGAATTAAAAAAAAAAAAAAAGTACTGTACTGTAAAAGTCCGCGACCCAATCAAAACGGCCCCGCGACGCTACCCACCAGTTGAGAAACGCTGGCCTAACGCTAGCATTAGCTCAATTAGCTTGTTGCAACTAGTCCCAAACATTGATGAACAGTGTGTCCTAACGCCAGGGGGACAAGGTGTTTGTTTTGGCTGGCTGAGGTTAGCCTATAAGGCACAGTTGTTGTGGCTAACAGCCTCCGTTCACACTAGGCTATTCACACTAGGCTATCTCTTCCATTATGTTTTCAAACCCAGCTGGCTGTATAAAATGAACAACCACAAAGTGGTGACACTTACCCATGGGTTCAGTTCATTTTGTTCATTCATTGTTTTCTGGACATGTTACCATGCTACATTAACACAGCAGGTCACAGAACAGACAGGCCTCCCATGGTTGGCGACAAGTGTATATCATTGTCTCTACCCAAGATGCAACACTGCTCTACCCAACATGCAACGCTGCTGCTCAGAGCTGCTCTTTAGCTCTATTAATCTGGTCAAATCTCACCGGATTCCTGTTTCCAGTACACTTTTAGCATTTGGTTTTTAACAGAGAAGAGTTGGAGCTGCTGAAAACATACAGTATGCAAATGAGAGGGAGACCATGAGTGATATACCCACTGAGATACAAGCATAGGTGTGTCTGTTGTCTGTATAATAGCGTGCATGCGACAAGTGACAAGTACAAGAAGGAAGGCTGGCCATAATGAGAATGAATCTGCACTTCCTGCCGCCCTTCAAAATAAAACCATTTAGAAGGGACAGGCACTGAATGCTGCTATAGCGCCCCCTAAAGGCTAAATGACAAAATACTTCTGATATAGGCTCAGAGTACATCCCTCCACACCTGTACCAAGTTTGGTTAGCATCGGACGATCTTTGTGAAATAGGCCCCACCCACAGAAAGTTGGAAGTGGATTATATCGCAACGGTGCGTTTTTTTTTAAAACTTCCAAATCAGTGTTGTGCAGGACAGTCCCCACATGATGTGTGCGTTGGTTTGGTGAAGATTGGACAAACTTTCAAGGAGAAATCGCAAAAAAACTGTTTTGGACAAAATGCAAAATGGCGGAAAATCTAGTCAGACGCAAATGGGCGTGGCCTAGTTGAGTAGATGCGGGAGGACCCAAGGAATCCAGGGAAAAAAGAATTTTGATGATAAACCCTACGGTTCAAAAGTTATGGACCAAAAGGTAAGGAGGGCTGTTATAGCGCCACCATATGGTCAATTGGTGCAATTTTTTCGGGGATAGTAAAAGACCCCTCAGTGCACCTGCCTACCAAGGTTCGTAGCTCTAGCTGTTATGGTTTCTGAATTACAGCTAATTTACTGCAAGATTTTGCAAGATTTTTCCAAACCCCATGCAAGTCAATGGGGAAAAAAATGGCGCTTAATGGCGAATTGTGGCCAAACCGCTTTCACAAACCCTTAACAAAGTCATAGCATACATGTCCTCAATAAGCCGGTCATTTTGAGATCTGGCATGTCTATGTGGCGCAAAAATTGGGGGCGTTGTTAGTCGGACAAAAAGTGGATAGCAACTATAATAATAACTAGATGGTCTACATTTCCTAACGAAAATGTAATTGTGCTTGCTGTCCTCGCCATGCACCGCCTGGCTTCCAAAATCCCTGCCCATGGACCTAGGGGGACTAAGTAGTTATGGGGGTGCCTATGTGAGTAAAAGGACTTTGGAGTAGAAGTACTTGGTAGGTGGGGAAGTCAGACTGGTTGTAGCCTACTAGAGAGACACAAAAGGCTAGCCCAATCTCTGCAATCTAAAACTACATTACCTGCAAACTACAGCATCAATAATTACCATGTATTGTAAATGTCTCCAACTGTCTCAAGGAAAATAGGACATGATAACCTCCAGAGAAGTAGTATTCCTTGTAGTGTCATTCATGTTTATGGTTGCGACAACAACTGTTTACAAAACTAGCAGGCTTACCAGAGCTGCAAACACACAAGTGAAAAGCTATCAATGGCTGCATCTAATCAGCCAGTAACTAATGTAGGCTATGTTCCATTATGTTAGTGTAAGAAGTCAAATGTACTGATAATAGTCCCTGGTCACCAAAGTAATGTTACCCTTTTAGTTTTGTTACAGAGTTGCTGATCGGTTGTCATGTGTCCAGTCAGCCAGAGAAGCTGCTTGGGTAGCATGCTAACTAACGCCTAACGCAGTGGTTCTCAACTGGTGTAGCCTCAGGACCCACTATTTTCCTTGTCATGAAGTCGCGACCCAAATTTCAGATTATTTTTTAAACCACTCAAATTTATTGCACAAAAAATAGCGAATTTATTTAATACACAATGCCTTCATGCACTGTCAAATGAACAAAAAAGTGCAACAGAAGTGCAACTACGGCTAAAAACCAATTGAAATAAGGCAGACTTGAATTACAGGCCTATATGTTTTTAAATTTAAACAAGTCAAACTGGTCATGGTCAGAAAGTCTTATTTGAACTGTATGAAATATGAAATAAAAGGCAGACTTTTCTTGAATCACAGGCAGGCTATATGCTTTTTAGTTAAACTGGTCATAACTTTTAATAAAACTGGGGCCATGCTAATCCAGTTTCAATCATCTGAATTGAACTAAAATTAAATATGAAATGAAAAGGCAGACTTCTCTTGAATTACAGGCAGAGCATATGCTTCAGCTTGTTAAACAAGTGAAACTGGTCAGGCTAATCCAGTTTCAATAATCTGAATTAAAAAAAAAAAAAAAGTACTGTACTGTAAAAGTCCGCGACCCAATCAAAACGGCCCCGCGACGCTACCCACCAGTTGAGAAACGCTGGCCTAACGCTAGCATTAGCTCAATTAGCTTGTTGCAACTAGTCCCAAACATTGATGAACAGTGTGTCCTAACGCCAGGGGGACAAGGTGTTTGTTTTGGCTGGCTGAGGTTAGCCTATAAGGCACAGTTGTTGTGGCTAACAGCCTCCGTTCACACTAGGCTATTCACACTAGGCTATCTCTTCCATTATGTTTTCAAACCCAGCTGGCTGTATAAAATGAACAACCACAAAGTGGTGACACTTACCCATGGGTTCAGTTCATTTTGTTCATTCATTGTTTTCTGGACATGTTACCATGCTACATTAACACAGCAGGTCACAGAACAGACAGGCCTCCCATGGTTGGCGACAAGTGTATATCATTGTCTCTACCCAAGATGCAACACTGCTCTACCCAACATGCAACGCTGCTGCTCAGAGCTGCTCTTTAGCTCTATTAATCTGGTCAAATCTCACCGGATTCCTGTTTCCAGTACACTTTTAGCATTTGGTTTTTAACAGAGAAGAGTTGGAGCTGCTGAAAACATACAGTATGCAAATGAGAGGGAGACCATGAGTGATATACCCACTGAGATACAAGCATAGGTGTGTCTGTTGTCTGTATAATAGCGTGCATGCGACAAGTGACAAGTACAAGAAGGAAGGCTGGCCATAATGAGAATGAATCTGCACTTCCTGCCGCCCTTCAAAATAAAACCATTTAGAAGGGACAGGCACTGAATGCTGCTATAGCGCCCCCTAAAGGCTAAATGACAAAATACTTCTGATATAGGCTCAGAGTACATCCCTCCACACCTGTACCAAGTTTGGTTAGCATCGGACGATCTTTGTGAAATAGGCCCCACCCACAGAAAGTTGGAAGTGGATTATATCGCAACGGTGCGTTTTTTTTTTAAACTTCCAAATCAGTGTTGTGCAGGACAGTCCCCACATGATGTGTGCGTTGGTTTGGTGAAGATTGGACAAACTTTCAAGGAGAAATCGCAAAAAAACTGTTTTGGACAAAATGCAAAATGGCGGAAAATCTAGTCAGACGCAAATGGGCGTGGCCTAGTTGAGTAGATGCGGGAGGATCCAAGGAATCCAGGGAAAAAAGAATTTTGATGATAAACCCTACGGTTCAAAAGTTATGGACCAAAAGGTAAGGAGGGCTGTTATAGCGCCACCATATGGTCAATTGGTGCAATTTTTTCGGGGATAGTAAAAGACCCCTCAGTGCACCTGCCTACCAAGGTTCGTAGCTCTAGCTGTTATGGTTTCTGAATTACAGCTAATTTACTGCAAGATTTTGCAAGATTTTTCCAAACCCCATGCAAGTCAATGGGGAAAAAAATGGCGCTTAATGGCGAATTGCGGCCAAACCGCTTTCACAAACCCTTAACAAAGTCATAGCATACATGTCCTCAATAAGCCGGTCATTTTGAGATCTGGCATGTCTATGTGGCGCAAAAATTGGGGGCGTTGTTAGTCGGACAAAAAGTGGATAGCAACTATAATAATAATAATAAGTATGTGGGATTTCAAGATTGTGCCTTGCCTGTCAGCAAGCACAATAATAATAAGTATGTGGGATTTCAAGATTGTGCCTTGCCTGTCAGCAAGCACAATAATAATAAGTATGTGGGATTTCAAGATTGTGCCTTGCTTGTCAGCAAGCACAATAATTATTGCTTTTATCTCGGAAACGGAAGGTGCAATCGTGATTCCGCCCACCACTAGCGTACTTTTTCACCCCGATTCCAACGCCGCCATCCGTGAGTCTCTACGACTTACGGTTGCGGAGATACGTTGCTGTAGCGCCCCCCATAGGCAAACAATAGCGCCCCCTACACGCCAAATGACACTATCTCTTCTGAAATCAACTCAGAAGTGTCAAGTGTCATACAAGAAGGAAGGCTGGCCATAATGAGAATGAATCTGCACTTCCTGCTGCCCTTCAAAATAAAACCATTTAGAAGGGACAGGCACTGAATGCTGCTATAGCGCCCCCTAAAGGCTAAATGACAAAATACTTCTGATATAGGCTCAGAGTACATCCCTCCACACCTGTACCAAGTTTGGTTAGCATCGGACAATTTTTGTGAAATAGGCCCCACCCACAGAAGATTGGAAGTGGATTATATCGCAATGGTGTGTTTTTTTTTTAAACTTCCAAATCAGTGTTGTGCAGGACAGTCCCCACATGATGTGTGCGTTGGTTTGGTGAAGATTGGACAAAATTTCAAGGATAAATGGCAAAAAAATGGTTTTTGACAAAATGCAAAATGGCGGAAAATCTAGTCAGACGCAAATGGGCGTGGCCTAGTTGAGTAGATGCGGGAGGACCCAAGGAATCCAGGGAAAAAATAATTTTGATGATAAACCCTACGGTTCAAAAGTTATCGAGCAAAAGGTAAGGAGGGCTGTTATAGCGCCACCATATGGTCAATTGGTGCAATTTTTTCGGGGATAGTAAAAGACCCCTCAGTGCACCTCCCTACCAAGTTTCGTAGCTCTAGCTGTTATGGTTTCTGAATTACACCTAATTTACTGCAAGATTTTGCAAGATTTTTCCAAACCCCATGCAAGTCAATGGGGAAAAAAATGGCGCTTAATGGCGAATTGCGGCCAAACCGCTTTCACAAACCCTTAGCAAAGTCATAGCACACCTGTCCTCAATAAGCCGGTCATTTTGAGGTCTGGCATGTCTATGTGGCGCAAAGATTGTGGGCGGTGTTACGCGCAGAAGTTTTTGGCAGATATAATAAGAATAATAACTAGAATGTTTACATTTCCTACCGAAAATGTAATTGTGCTTGCGTCCTCGCCATGCACCGCCTGGCTTGCAAGGTCCCTGCCCATGCAATTAGGGGGACTAAGTAGTTATGGGGGTGCCTATGTGAGTAAAAGGACTTTGGAGTAAAAGTACTTGGTAGGTGGGGAAGTCAGACTGGTTGTAGCCTACTACAGAGACACAAAAGGGGAAAGTCGGCTCAATCTCTGCAATCTAAAACTACATTACCTGCAAACTACAGCCTCAATAATTACCCTGTATTCTAAATGTCTCCAACTGTCTCAAGGAAAATAGGACATGATAACCTCTAGAGAAGTACTATTCCTTGTAGTGTCATTCGTGTTTATGGTTGCGACAACAACTGACTACATGGATTGTACATGGTCAAATGTTTGTCATATTTCATGTGACAGCCTATAAATAGGCAACATTAGATAGAGTGGTTGAATGCCTGTCGTAACAAACACAAAGTCAGAAATGAGCATTACAGACCTATTTGTTGTTGTTCTAATTTTTTGTTAATGTGGTGAGTAGTTGCCCCTGGACATGAGTAGTCAAATGTAGGAAATGTGTTCCAAAGGTATGCACAAGTAATGGAAAGTAATCAATTACATTGCTTCTATATTGTGATTTGGATTCTGTTACCGGTTACGATATTGAATCCAATTGTGGTTCCATGTGTAAAGTAATCCCCGAACCCTGTGAACAGACAAAGTCACATTACAATTGAATTGGTTTCCGGCAGAAAACCCCCAAATGATCAGACATGGCCACAGGACAGGATTCCCGGTTCTTTACTGAGAGACAGGGGGGGGGGGGCTTGAAGGACAAATGAAGAGAGAGCTTGTAGAGCTTTGAGACTACACCTTTACTCTGACCTTTGACCTTAGGCCTCCTGGGTCAGGACGAGATGGAGGGACCAGTGGAGGTCAGCAGAACCATCCAGGCTGCACCTCTACATCAATGACCCTCTGGACGTCCCTGGTCAGGACTTGCTCCGGAAGCAGTGGACAACCCTCAACCGCCTAAGGACCGGCGTCGGATGCTATGGCGCCTCAATGAAGAGGTGGGGTCTCAAGGACAGTGCCTCATGCGAGTGTGGAGCCCCTAGGCTGCACAGACTCTGGAACATATAATCACCAGTTGCTCCAAATACGGGCCACCGCATGGAGACCGCGGTCCATGTACGATGAAACATTGGCCTGGCTTGCCTCAACGGAGCTGCAGGTGTAAAGACACACGCCAGAAGTACTCTGAGCTTTGATGTAGTCTAAATCCGGCCTCAATTGGTAATGTTTGGTGTGTGGTTGCGAAGGTGTAGGCCTATAGGTGTAGGCCTATTGGCCTTGTGGCCATTGGTCTATTTAATGCCTCTCTTAAAAGAGCACCTCGGAGATGCTCAGTCTCCCTGAGACTGAGCCAGCCGATAGGCTAACTGGAAAAGTGCCTGGCTGAGCCACGTGTAACGTATAGGGCAAGTCGAATAATATAATTTCAGTGTGCAATAAAGATAGGCTAACTGGAAAAAGTGCCTGGCTGAGCCACGTGTAACGTATGGGGCAAGCCGAATAATATAAGTTCAGTGTGCAATAAAGACAATTGGCACGTAAGGTATACTTACTCTATGTATTTGCTTACTTAGACGTACTCCACTATTTTGCTCCTATCGCATTTAATACTGTTGATTCCATGCTATGTTGTGTTCTTTCTTCCTATTCTGCTTATTTTACTATCGCATTACTACTGTGTATTTTATTTTATGCTATGTGTGTTATGTGAACGAGCAACTGTAACTTGTCCCAATTTCCCCCTGGGGATCATTAAAGTCTTTTTGATTCTGATTCTGATTCAGGATTAACTGTGTTCGCTACGGTGTTTGCAGGTGGTTGGTTGGGCATTAGGTTGATGTTTCCTAGGGTGTACTAAGTTGTTGTAGTTGTCCATAGATGTTCCTGCTGATGGTCATCAGTGTATAAGTTATTACTTATAGGATGTCAGTAATATGCCAGTAATATACCAGTTACTTTGTCAAGTAAGTCAAGTTCCAAATAGTTTTTTTTTTGGAAATCAAATCACATATAGAAAAAAAAAATCCAATCATTTCCTAATCAAACTGTGTGTTTTTATGCAAATAACCACTATAGATGACAAGAAAGGAAAAGGATAACATTTCGAATTTCGGATTTTTTCCACTGACTTCAAGGTGGTTGCAATTATTTTTCAGGATGTTCTGGGGCAGCAATGTCATTCTGCTGCAGCTGTTGTTTTGGTGAAAATAATGCAAAAGTAGTGTAATAGGTAACAAGTTACTCTACACAGACAGTAAGATTGTAAAGTAACATTACTTTCAAATGAAAGTAACTAATAATATGTAATATATGACTATTTGAAAGTAACTTGCCCAACACTGATGCTCATTGACTGTATTCTGCTGTTGCTTGCCTGTCAGGTGTCACCGTTGAACCTGGGATGTAAACATCAAATTTGTTTCCAGTTGGGCCTCTGGTTTGACATTTCAGAGTTGTGATGCTTTGAAAGCCTCAAGCCTCCTCTAGCCAAAGCAAAGTCTGCACTGCATTATTCATAGAGCTGTATGTAATGACGCTATGTCTATAATATCATTATAGAAGATCGTCTGTTACAAAAAAGATGGCCACTCGGTAGTGCTCTCTGCGCCCTGAGGCAGAGCATATCAGAGATGGTCTACAGAGAAAGATGATCACTCCGAGTGCAAAGGGACGGGTGTCAAACAACTTCATTTAAAGTGACAGTAATATAATGCAGGTCTAGGGTTGAACTGGCCAGGTTCCAACTGCAATATATATTGTGATCAAACCTTTAAATATGGCAGTTAAATGCTGCCGTCACCTGGATAAAACCAGTAATTGGCTCAATGTCACAATCAAAGAGGCTGAAAGAATCCCACACAGGAAACAGGGTGGCAATCCAAAAAGGTCACTTTATTATCTAATTATCTAAAATAAGTTAAGGCTTCCTATAGACAGCTGGCTGCATATGCAATTCATCAAACCTTATTAAAAACCTTGCTAATATGGACAGGACAAACGTCAACGCCGCTCATGAGCTGGTTGTCGGCGGCAGGCCATCTCTAGCTGTCTCTCTCCCCGTCCCGAGTCACAGACGTGCAGGCAGAACGCTCCACCAGCGGCGGCTTCCTCTGTGCCTTCAGCCGTTCATGAGCTGGTCCTCTGCGGCCGCCACGCTCCCTCCCCGTCCCGAGTCAAAGACGGCAGAACGCTCCACCAGCGGCGGCTTCCTTCATGAGCTGCTCCTTGGCGGCCGCCACGCTCCCTCCAGACAGCTGCTCCTCGCCGGGTCGTCTTGCGTGTTGATGCTTTGAGTCGTTAGAAGGAAAATGGGAAATGCTATATACGCCTGTTTTATATATACCCGGCTAGCGGACCTGAAGGGGACAGGACCGCAAGGGGGCGTGGGCACTGGCTTGTTTCTTGTGAATAAAAGGAGGATGTTGGCGCCTGAATTCATTCCAGAAACTATGGCTGTTTGGATTGTCGGGAGCTCGCTAATTCGCCGCCTGCAGGCTCACTTGGAAGCGGGAGATTGTGATCCAAACCTGGGACTGGATGTCGATGTGGTCTGGCTTGGGCGTTCAGGGATGAGGTGGGAGCATCTCATGCCGGTGCTCCGTGAGAAGCTGATAGTTTCTCCGCCGCCAGCTCTCATCGTTATCCATCTTGGTGGAAACAACATTGGCTCTACAGCGAGGGTCGATTTGATGGTGAGGATGAAGTCAGACATTCGGGAAATCGAGTCTCTCTTTCCCAATACCAAATTGCTGTTGTCTGACATTCTGCCGCGTCGGAACTGGAGAGGCCAAACTGCCCGTTCTGGGTACGGCTTGGAAAGGGCTCGACGCTGGCTGAATGGTGTCATGTTTGGTTTCATGCAAGACAATGGTTTGGATTGCATCAAGCATCCCAATATTACATTGAATCATTTAGCTAGGGACGGAGTTCACCTAAATTTAGCGGGGAATAGGGCTTTTCTTTCAAACATCAGAGTGGCAGTAGCTGTTAGTCTCCCTTAAAAATTCCTTTGCAGCAACAAAACGGCTCTTTTAAGAGCCACACACATAGTCTGAAAAGAGCTCATCATTCTGACACGTTTGCCCGGGTTTCAAGTGGCAAGTTTAGGAAGTGAGATGTGATTTTATCAAAGACACATGACGTTACAATTGTCGGCTGTGCAGGAACTAGCCAGCTTCTCCATCCATCCCTCTTACGTTTGAAAACGTTCCCAGTTGATATCACTAACTAGGCTACTTGTATAGCCTTTGATAGGCTTGTAAATTACGCTGAATAGCCTGGCCGCGCAAAGTCTCCAAGACGCGCTCATTTTGGCAGTCAGTTACAACAGTATGCCTTTCTATCCTTAATGTATTGTCTATTAGCTTCCATGACACATAATATGCCTGGCGCTGGTTCTCCCTCTAAAAAGACATGTTAATAATAATAATAATAATAATAATATTTCATATTTCGACCAGCCCCGACTCTACACCGAGCTCACCGTCATGTAGCCTATGGCATCTGACTTTGCGGGTAAGAGCCCGGCCGACATTCATCAGTTTCTCCTCCAAAAACAACTGAACGAAAAAAGCATGGCACAAGTGTACACTCTCACAGCCTCGATTGACTGGCTGCCCTGTAAAATAAACAAATAGCCTATAGCCTATGGAAATCAGTGGTTAACAATTCAAGTCGCAGGCGAAAACTCGCAATGCAACTTGTGATGATAATTAGACGTCAATGTGTAAGTAGAGGCATGTTGGAATAGCAGCATGTAACCGTCTGGAGCAGATCTGGCGGACATCAGGGCTGTAAAGAAGTCCTGAAGGTCTTTTAATAAGGAATTCATTCTTTCTGCTAATCTTTTATTTTATTGGCTTTGTTTTGTGGGACTTTTCTTTTGAAACTCTTAGAGCGGAAGTAGTTATGTTGCTTTTGCACGCTACTTGACATAAGTGTGGGCACTAGCAAGTAGATTAAAGTAAATGAAATTAGTAGTTCCATATAAAGTAGTGTCATAGAATAAACAAACATAGCTTGGCAAACTCCATTTGGCCACCATTGTATGTTGCCCCATGTTGTGTAGCACTTACACATAAGCACACAAGTTGTTTACAAGTATCACATGTTATAGTGTCCAAGCATCTCAAACTTTGTGACGCCAGGGATGCTTAAACAGACACAAATTAGCTTTTGTTTTCAGGGCCCCATCAGTTTATTACAGAAAGCGAGCATGTATTAAAATGAAGGGCAGTGTTTCTTAACCACTGGCAGGTATCAGAGCCTCATCTAGCGCGCTGTGGAGGACCTCACATCAATCTAACACAGATAGCTTTTCATGCATTGGGAAGGTGGTCCTCACAATAGTTTTACCAATCAAAAGTGGGCTTTGAATTTCAATAGGTTGAGTTCCCCTGCTATTCGCTGCATTTCCATTGTGCATAATGTTAGCAGACAGTGATGACCAAATATGAACAATACATGATTTTAATAGTGCTGAAATGCATCTGCAGCAACATTGAAGACATTGGAGTCACTTTGGAGACTTCTTTCAACGGGGTAGGGAGGGTGCATTGGAGAGAGAATGAGGATTTCCGATTTGAAAGGGATCCAGTCAATGAAAGTTCGGATGGAATGAAAATAGCTATTGCTCAAACGGTCAAATGGCACAGTTGTAATTTGTTTGCAAGATTAAACAGAGTAGCCAACATACTGTAATCCCATTTGAAATTGGCAAATAAAGAAATGGCCTAACAAACAACATAATAAACATTACAGTGCCTTAATGTAGTTATAGCTAAATGGGGAAACGAGTAGCCTATCCCTTCATACACACGGTGAAGACACAGAGATGAAGAATATTTGAACTCAGTAAACCCTTCATGTTAATTCAACTGTGTGTATGTGATTCCAGCTGGTGATGTCATCAGTCCTTGCGGTGGAGTCAATCGTAGAAGGTGGGGGAATCTTTGGCCAACACCAGCTTCATTTCTTGCAGGTGTTGGAAGTTCAGCGCCTTAATGGTCTGCGTGGGGACAGCAGGGACAGCGGGGACACTGGTGACTGTGCTGTTCTTGCTCAGAGACGGGGACTCAGGGCTTCTCGTCATCTGAGTGAAAATAGGTAGACTGACAACGGAGAAGAAACTTTAAGTTTTAATTGATTACACAGTATGTTTTAACTTTGAATGAATAATGTTTTTTGAAATAAATATTAACTTGATGGATGTTGTCACACTGTCAGCCAGCCTTCAAGTGTAGCACTTAGACATATTGTAAGCACACATGATGTTGTAGTGTACAAGCATTTCCATGAATTTCATCATGGGATCTGAATACCAGTGTCAAGATTAGCAAATCCCACCAGCGAGTATTTCCTGCAGCAGCTCAAAAAGTTCCGGGTCAGTCGTTACACTCAATCACTCTCCCTGCCTTTTATTTGTTAGATAATGTTCTGTCTGTTTGTGATCAAACAAAATATCTGGGTCACTTAATCACTGACCAAATGTCTGATGATGACCACATGTATTAGACAGTGGCGTGTGCTATATGGGCAGGCTAACATGCTGGTGCGGAAATTTCGTTAATTTTCAGATGATGTAAAGATGAACCTTTTCAGAGCCTACTGTACCCCCATTTATACTGCTCGCCTGTGGGTGAACTTCAAAAAAGCGAGCCAACATCAGCTTCAGGTTGCATATAACGATTGTATGCAGAATTTGATGATAAAACCTAGGTGGAGTAGTGCAAGTGACCTATTTTGTAAGGCAGGAGTCTACACTTTTCAAGGCCAGAATGCCATCATAGTAGTGCTAACCAACCCTGTGTTTAGTGGTGTGAGATACAACTCACAAATGTAACATATGTATGTGACATAAAGACATGACATGAAATGGTGAATTTGACAGATGTTTCTAATGACATTTGTTAAGTGGATGTTGTCACAAGGTGTCTGTGTGTGTGTACAATGTGCATCAAAACACAGACACTTACCTTCATTTATAGAACCATTTGCAACAGTAGCCCCATAACGCGACGCCTTCCTACTGTACTTACTGTACAGCAGTGGGCGCCACACAGCGTTAGAATCCTGAATAGGTGGACAAGGCTGTTTAAAATGTTCTCCTACCCATATCCAACCTCTGATTGCAGATCTGCAGATATGATCGCCTGCCTAGTGAAGCCAGTAAGTTTGTCGTGGAGGTAAAATGATACTGGTGCGTGAAACAACTGTTTACAAGCAGTCTTTGCACAGCCTGTGCCGTATTGAGGACAGGAGAAGCTTCCTAGTGCCGACAGGAAGCTTGGGAGTTTGAGTATTTCATAAAGTGTTTTGCTTCCCAGGTGCGCTGGATTTGTGTTGATCACTGACAGCCGCATGTGTTGTTTGCTCGCCGCGTGCAAGCGGTGCACCATGATAGTGAGATCAAACACACTTTGCTGTAAATTCAGTGCAGGCTGTGCAAAGACTGCTTCTAAACCCATGTTTCACGCATCAGTATCATTTAACCTCCCCGGCAAACTTACTGTCTTCACTAGGCTGGCCATCATATCCTCTGATTTGCAGTCGGAGGTCGGATACAGGTAGGAGAGCTTTTTGAACAGCCTTGTCCACCTATTCTGGATTGTAGCTGTGTGGCGCTGACTGCTGTACAGTAAGTACAGTAAGAAGGCGTCACGTTATGGGTCTACTGCAGCAGTTGTCCCAGCATCTGCGAATGAATAAAATGAACAAAGTTTGACTGTAATATTTATGACAGTAGATCGCTTTAGAACAAAACATAGTCAGGCAGGTGTATAATTTTTCTACATTTATTTTGGAACACCGGAGTAGAGAACTTGTAAAACCTGGTGGAAAAACAGATCTAACTTATCTGTTAGTGTACATTTTGATTAACTTTTAGTGACCTATGAGAAATATAACGAATGTGGGTAATACACTTGAGTGTTATCATCAACAGCGTCATCCTCATCCATGCCAATTAGTTTGATTATGATTAATTTTTAATCATCTAACGTTATGCAGGTGTTGTAGAAAGTTGGAGATGTTGGAGCCCTTAGCTGCGACTGCAACTTGGGTAGGTTTTGCACACTGGGTAGCTGTCATCTTTAACAAGACACTGCGCGTCCTTTTTGTAACCGAAATGCTGCCATACCCATGACTTTAGACGTTTTTTTGGGGGGAAGAGATCATTTCTTTGAGTTGCTTGTGGTCTCTCAGGCTCTGCCATTACGTTAGCTGTAATGCTAGCGTAGGCAAGAGTCAGATAACTAACTAGCGTTACATCGTTACATCGATGGCCGTTCAGTAAACAAATTAAGAGGTCACGGAGACCACAGTTCGTGTCAGGCGACTGACACATCGCGCACGTCTCTGAAAAGTTTATGTTTGGCTGACGTCCATGGCTATGAGCTGTGTTTGTGCACCCGCTAAATAGTCCGTGCGGAAACGAAGCGAGAGATTGGTTCCTCTCGTTCCAGCGTTGTTTGCGCCGCATCGTTGTTTAAACTGACGGACTTATTTTGACAACAAAACACCCGGTGTTACGGAGCCTCTGCGGTTATATAACCGTGACGTTTTAAATGGCGGTTAATAGTCAAACCCCTTAACCCCTGCCTCCCTAGTTTCAACTGGGCAGTGTAGCTCCATTAGCTGTTAGCGGCTAACGGCTAATCCACAGTCATTCCAACCAGTTCAACACAACAACCCAACATCAAATAAACGAGTGGGCCAGATATATGGGGTAACATATCTCTAACACAGGGTACCTAACAAAACCACCAGCTTACCTGGAAAACGCCATAGAACTGAATCTGTTTCAGGCACACGTTCAACTTCAGATGGCTCGTTTTCATTTCCGGGTCCGAGATCTCATGGGTGTGACGCGCTCGCGCGAGAGTACCGCAACCCCGACCTTCTCTGCACAAACGCTGTTCACATAGTGATGCTGCCACCTGTTGGCGATAGACTGGTGCTACAGGACTCAGGCTAATGTGACGTTTTGTGTGGGAGTGTTTGAATAAACCCATTGCAGCAACGTGACGTGCGCATGCGTGGAGGACCTTGGTCAAAGCGCGCTAGCTTGGCGCTCATTCCTTGTTCTGACTCAGATACCACGGACCACTGGAAAAATGCAGCGTCCGAACACCCCCACTTGCTCCCCCAGCAAAATCGCGAGATACGCCACTCCAGGGCCGATGTCCCAACTCCGGGAGAGGCTCATAATATTTCGGGTAGGTGTATTTTGTGTTCATTTGAACAGATTCATAGCCATACAGTGTTCACTTTATCATGGTCCAATCAAGCTATTTGTGTGGAACATTCGACTGTCCTTGTAAAGGGAAAATGGGTTTTGGGTGAAAAGCAAAGAGAAACGGGCAGAAATGGCTTGCTATGCACAATAGATGTTTGGGTAGTTAACTAAAAACAGCTATTGGAACAACTCAGAATTACACTGGGGCTGTGTTGTGAGTTATGTTTCTCTGTTATGGAGAACCCACCTGTCAGCCAGAATGGACGCTAATACAAGGCAGAGAAACCATTCTCCTGTCAACATATTTTTGCCAGACAAGCCTCTGTTTGTTCCTTTTTAAATATACTTTATTCAATTATTCAATCAGGGGTTATAAACATTTACACTAAATACATTTGTTTTTGTGTTTTTATTTTATTTGTTATTAACAGTATAAAAAAATAGTTATCAAAAATAAGAAGTCTGTTAGAAGGTGAGCAGGAGCCAGGGTGTGGGTGTCTTTGTTCTGAAGTCCAGTGAAATTTGTATTTTCAGTTATGCTATGATTTGTTTATAGACCACTTCACCTGGGATGACGGCTTGGTGGATAATTATGGCACACCTCGTCTTCCACAATTTGGCCATGACCACACAAACAACCGTCCAGAAAAAGTCCTGGTGTGGCCCTGTCATAGTTAAATTAAAGACACCATACATCACAGCATTGTAATTCACAGTAACATAAAGACCAATACCAATCATTTTCCCCCAAACATATTTAGATGGCTCACATTTTAAGAGCAGATGTTCAACAGTCACATCCTCCTTGCAGTCGTCCATAGGACACTCTTTGGTTTTAACAAAGCAGCTCCACTTGACGACTGCTCGGACCGCTAGTCTGCCAACTGAGACCAGCCACATGATGTCTCTCTTGTTTTCTGAGAGACACTTACTAAATATATTTTTAATACAGACCTGAGAGCTTGCTTAATGTAAATGTTTGTATGGGAAAACCCCACCATACAAGTTATTACACAATTTTACATATATATATTGGTTGGACATTTCATTCCCAGCAATATTAATGTGTGCAAACTTGTTCACAAAGTCACCAGACAAAAGTTGACAGGTTGCTGTATTTGGATGTGCTGATACATGTTTATTCAATAATAATGTGTTGTTCTTTTCACAGCATGATCTGGCCCAGGGGCAAATCCCCAGGGAAGAGATGTGCACAAAGGTAGACTTTATCACCAACTGGTGCCTCCAGCACCTGCAGGCCAAACAGCCCGCTCCCTCCGCTCAGGAGCTGGCTGCTTTAAGAGACCAAGTGCGTGAGGAGCGGAGGCAGCGGGCTGTTTTGTCCACCAAAGTGGCCCAGCTGGAGGCCCAGCTGAAAACCCTGGAGGACGAGGCCGGTAGGCGGATGGAGCAGGAGTGGGACCGGGCACTTGTGAACGAATTGAATGGTGAGTGTAAATTCTCTCACATTTATGAACAACACAACACAAATCCACAGCTCTGCCAGAGAACCCACAATAACCAAAACATTCCTCCTATGTAAGGTGTGTAGCATCTGTACATATAACGAGAGCAATGTTAAAGGGACACCCCATGGATTTTCAATGATGATTTATTTAGCAGAATCTCACACATATCCAAAAACTGGAAACAGTTTTGCAGGCATGATTTGAATTGGACAGATATTGAGCGCTCATTTGAGTGAAAGTTGTGGACCAGTGAGGTCATTCATGCACAAATGCCATCACTTGTCCACAGCTTAACTCAAATCAACTCTCAATAACTGTCAAACTCCATGAATGGCTGCAAAACTGTTTATATTTTTCTGATATACTACTGATTTTGGGATGATGACAAAGCTGGTTGAAAATCGGTGGAGTGTTCCTTTAAGAGTTGACTCATTACATGAGACGTAATGCGGGTTTGGTTCTGAGGTGTGCCAATAGTTTAGTTCCACCTGCATGTGCGATGTGACTAGCAGTTTTGATACAATAAGGCTGTACGTCACCTTACTAAATACACAGACTATTGTGAAGCACTGACATTGCATGACTGTGCTGTAAACATGAATGAGCTTTGAACATTTGTTGTGTTTTTAGAATCAGAGATAGCTGCCGGTTCCACTCCTGCTCCTGGAGCTGCAATAGAGGTGGCTGGAGGTAAGCAATGCATGGCAGAAATGTGAAATGGTATGTCAGCTGTCTTAGTCAGAGTCTTGTGTCCAGTGCTAGGATACTAAACCTCAAACGGTTACATGCTGCCACTCCGACGTGCTGCCACTCCGACGTTCTGCCACTCCGAAATATGGGCACTCAGAAAGGGGGTCTATATTCCCCGTTTTTCACTAATCTCTCCCAGCCCCCACGCCAAACCTAACCTCCCCCCATGCCTAAACCTAACCTCCCCCAGACCCTAACGCAAAACCTAACCTCTCCCACCCTCACGCCTAAACCTAAGGTCGGCATTGCGGCTTCTAAGGTGAACGACCGCCAGTTCGAATAATGGAAGTTAACGTTCAGAGTGGCAGGGCTTCGGAAAGGCAGACAGTTACCACCACAAACGGAACTTGAAAATTGACTACTGTGTTATTGAAAGGTAGAGTAAGCTTGGAAAAGTCCATTGTTTTTCGACTAGGCTGTTGAGTGATTTGCAAGCAACAACTTTGGAAAATCAAAATGACAAAGCAGATGAGTTAACATAATAATCCACACATTCCACAGTGTTCCCATTGGTCTTTGAAATTCTGTTTTTGTATTTGATGTGTGCCAAAGAAATCCAAGCCTTGAAAGTTTGTGAAAAATGACATGTTTCATTGAACATGCGAGAATGTATAGATATAGTGCATGGGTTGGAGTGTAATTTTAAAAATAACATGTAGTGTGGCATCACTGTAACATAGGAGTTTCAGAAATGTCCACACGTGTTATGATTTTTTTAATAGTTGTGTGTGAGCTTCTGTAAGTAGCTGTCACACATGACTGTGCTGTCGTCATTATTGACCTTTGAACATTTGTTGTGTTTTTTGAATCAGAGACATCTGCCGGTTCCGCTGCTGCTGTTGTGGCTTCTGAGAACCATGCTGCCGGTAAGCAATGTGTGACATGGCAGAAATGTGAAGTTGTACGTCAGCTGTCATTGTTGTACTCTTGTGTCCAGTGCTAGGTTACTAAGCTTCTAACGTAACTTGAACATTGACTACCGTGTCATTGAAAGGTAGACTTAGCTATTCGCTTAGGCGATTAGGCTATTCAGTGATTTGCAAGCAACATCTTTGGGAAATAAAAATGACTAAGCAGATGAGATAACATAATAATCCACACATTCCACAGTGTTCCCATTGGTTTTAGAAATTCTGTTTGTGTATTTGATGTGTGCAACAGAAATCCAAGCCTTGAAAGTTTGTGAAAAATGACATGTTTCATTTAACATGCTTGAACGTCTAGATTTTGTGTATGAGTTGGACTCTAAATTGAAAACGATCGTTTGTCCTCACTGTAACATAGGTGTTGACAAGTGTCCACACATTGTTGGATTTTAGTAATAGTTGTGTGTGAGCTTCTGTAAACACCTGTCACTTGTCATTGTAGGATTGTCAGTGTTATAGTAATTTCGCTTGGTCTGTGTCTCAAACTATGCTCTGTTGGCTCTTGAAATATGAGGCAATTGGTTGTGAAAATTCTTTGCATTTGAAGTTTTGGAAGACGTGGGAACCTGTGTCCAAACTCCATGTGCTGAATTGGGAGAATAACAGTTGCTTTTTTGTGTTTTTCAGAGATGGAGTAATGTTTGTCCTTGTCTTTTGTTTGTTGTTCTTGTTGTTTGTTGTTCTGTTGGAGGACACTGAAATAAAGTTGTAGTTTTCATGTAGTGATGTGTCGCCTGGATTAATGATTCAGCATGTAGTCAAAGTGTACCGATTAATTTAGGTTCATGGGTATGGATTGAATAATCAGGGGACTTTGAAGTTACATGTTAACAGACAATAAATCAGGTGTAAAATAAATTAGACCTAGTTGAAGGACATTGTATTTTGGCCATTTCATAAATCGGCAGTACTTGTTCCAATTTCCTCTGGCCCCAATGTGTATATTGTCTTATTGATGACATGTCAAACCAACAATGTGGCTTGTTAAATCATTGTGAATGCATCATACATGCAAAGGATATTTCAGTTGTGTTGTGACGATGGAGGTACATTATGCGGCAAGTGGGTATGGTCAAATTTACATGAAAGAGAAAATGTATTTCCACTTTGTGTTAGCTTATCCATACTGAGACACTGGCATTGTGTAAGTTGTGACAATTCTTGTCTAATAAGATGAATTGGACAGGAATGGAGGCCACCACACATCCTGGATGGCAAGTACTCTGGAATTAACTGTGATGTTCGAAATCACGGTTATTAGTGGAATTGGTGAAATGCTGCATTTTAAAGTGTTCTGGATAGATAAATGTTTGATGAAACCCCAAAGTACCCCTGCTTTTCTCTTGGAGGCAGAGTGACTAGACTGGAAGTGAAATTGGTCCCAAAAATATCAGAGCTGACAGAGGCATGGATAAAACTTACAATCCTGTATGAACTGTTAAACTGCTTTTGTGAACAGGTGGACATGAAATTTGCCATTCAACGATTACAGCTTAAAATGATACAATTAAACACTATTCATTGGATTCCATGTTGGTATATGATTACATCATAGAGGCGAGGTGTGTACTGTCGTAATGTGAATGTAGATTGAATTGAAAAATGGCAAATCTCTGCCATTGTTCTTAATTCATTCATTTTAAATGTATTGATTGTTGAATGAGACCAATGTTGTGGCTATTCATTTTAAAATGGAAATGCAGCCTTTATTTCATTGCTTATAGAGTGTAATTTGCATCTGGAAGGAATTAATTACAATGATCTATGCAGTATCATTCTGTTTTACTCAGAGCCTTTACTTTGAAAGATAACCCTGGAAGTGGTGTGTGTTTTTGAGGTTAGTGTGACAGCGGAGCAGGGGGCCTTTACTTTGAAAGATAACCCTGGAAGTGGTGTGTGTTTTTGGGTCTCACTTGACAGCGGGCAGGGGGCGGGTTCATTTCAAATGTTCCTTCTCCGATTGGCTATTACAGTCTTTCAAATTTTTTCATTGGTTGACACTGGTTTCTTCCGTGACTGTTGGCCCCGCCCCTTTCCCTTTGTTGCATAGCACAAACTGAGGTAGGTCGACTGTGTCTTGTGCTCTATGTATTTTGCTGGAATATGTTTGTAAATCTGAAGTTAGCTTAGTCAGAAGTCCCTGTATGCATAGTGTAAGACGTTACAGCTTAGCAAATGATTTTTTTTCCATGCATGAATGTGTTAAAATGGTTCTGCTAGTCATACTAGCAACAGTGTTTGGTAGCATGTAGCTCATTGGTAGCATGTAGCTCAATCGGCGTTAGCATGTTGCTACTGTTGCACAAAGTAGACAGGTAGCTTCAGGAAGATTTGTTCTCTCAGCCACTGCAATGTTGCTATTTAAATGCTATCAATGACAATAAAACCACCTATACATCAGAGACTCTGAAGGAAGAATGACTGAAGAGTGTTGCATTGAGGCCAACTGAGAGGCAACATGCAAAGAGTGCATTATAAGGACTGGAGCTGTGGCTAGCTGTAGCTGTGATACTTTTTGTGATTTGTTCAGCCTCAACAGATATGGTGTAATAGTTATCTAGCATTGCAATTGACTTGTGGTTTTGTGGCTGGTGCTGCAGGGGTGCCCAATATGTCGATCGCGATCGCGAAGGTAGTGTGGTCGATAGCATGGCATTGAGGGGTAATTTTTTTTTTTTTTTTTTTTTTTTACTGTTTTTGCACTGTCTTTCCACTGTTTTCCACTGTATACTCAGTGTATATATATATAAATATGTTTGGTAGATCACTTTGACTTGGTCATTTTAAAAGTAGCTCCCAAGCTGAAAAACTGTGGGCACCCCTGGGGGCTATAGCCTACAGTACTACCAAAAATGACACTGGGTGATAGGCTATGGTTGAAATCAATATGATAATCATATAGATTTTTCTCTGTCAATGTTGTTCATGCTAATGTAGGTTAGGATGACGTAGCCTATTTAAACTAACTTTATGCAACTTTCCAGCAAAAGGTAGAATCCACAGTACCATGTACCACTAGAGGTTTCCTCACACCAAATTCAACTATAGGGCAGGCTATTGTTTTTAGTGCTGTCGTGAGTTGGCTGTGTTAAATAAAAAGTCTGCTACATCAATGTAACTAGCCTACTTTGGGGTGAATTGTGAATGGAGGCTAAACATTACTATTTTTTAGAGGTTAGTATTCTGCACAGCCTCTTAGGTCATGTAATGCTTATCACTCAAAAATGAAAAGGGAACATTATATGTAGACTTTAAATCTTGCACAAATGAGATTACGAAATGTGGTTATTAAGGGGGACCCCCTCCCCCCTTAACCACCTCCCACTGCGTAGTGGTTCATACCTTGCCATACCTTGGGTGTTGCTGAAATGCTGCCACTGATTTCACTGTCATGTTGTTGCCTGAAGGAGAAGGTAGTGTATGTGAAGTTAAAAAAAAAAAATATAGTCTGCACACTGCTGGACTTGCTCACAGTTGATTGATTGAAAATAAATCAACTGGGAGCAAGTTGCGCAGTGTGCGGATTCGATTTTTTTTTTTAAGTTTCATTGCTTTTGTCCTGCACCTGCATTTTGAGTGGATGTGCGCGCTCTACGTTTTAACTGTATGTAAAGTTACCTGTGCTTCAATAATTAATTCAGATTTAGACTACTTATGCATTGACCTCTGAAATGAGGACACATTGATCTCCCCTACATAAGCCACCCACTGTTTTTGTCTTTCCTAGATTGACTTGAGATACAGAATTTGCTCTATTGATCATTCACAGGTGAGTTAGCTGTTAGTAAGATGTAACACCAAATTGGAGTGCAATTACTTGCAGATATGTCCACATATTTGTGTGTGTGAAAGAGAGAGAGAGTGAGTGAACCATGAAATACATTCACCTCGCCAAAATGTTTTTGGAAATCTGTGTCAGACACAAAAGTCGCCTTTTGAAGACTCAGGCAACTGGCTGATTCTCATCAAAGTTTGTCTTTTACGAGGACAATTGCTGACTTTTTTGAACAACTAAGCTTCTGATATAGTAAGGTCATGCCTTGTTACCTGTGACTTCATAGTATTGAAATAAAGTGAGTTTAATGCTCAATACAGATTTCCTAAAGGATTTTGGCTAGGTGAAGGGAGGGTTTTGACTGGCTATTGATGACACACAGCATGTAAGACCCTGAGGGTTAGAAATACATCTCCACAAATGGACCAGCTACATGTTTTTTTTTTTCCTATCAGAGGGTATATGTAAGAGTAAACCACATTAATCCCAACTTTGTATTTCAATCTTTCACCTCTATTAAATAGATAATGCATTCAGTTCCACAATTAGTCCTTAGCTGTTACCACGTGCTCTCCGTGATGCCCAATTCTCTTGTTTCTTTGTAGCCTCCTGTTCCAGTTCGACATTTCTGCGCTTGTTTTCAGGTAATTCACTCCATATTTAGAAAAGCACTTTGCAGGCACTCATGTCACTGGATTTGCAGCTGCCATCATATACATTAAAACATGATGTCATGCACCTGAAAGTGTATCTGTGAATAGTATAATGTCTGTGCACTGGGCAGCTTTCTTCCCATGTGTTTTCAGACCAAAATGTCTTTATATTGAAGTGCAGTCTAAGTAAAACTTGGTTGTCTTATTTGCAGGGTCACACCTTTAAACCGAGCCAGAGAAGTCGTGTTCCTCCACATCTGCAGTTTTACATCTTGGTTAGTTTGTCTATTTTGGCCTATTGTAATGAATTACATGAATTGACACCAAGAAGTTGCAAAAAAAAGTAATACTTTTGTTCCCTGAAGAAACCATTAAGATTGTCTTAGTAATTGTTATTTCATTTCTTCACAGGTTGTTTGCTTATCAGCTTCCAAAGACATCGATTACAGCTTTAATTGATTCATTTTTGGGAGTTTATAGATTAGTCCTAGATAGTAGGGAAGGGTTTGGGTTTAGATTAGATTCTTAGCTAGGGTTAGGCTTAGGGTTAGGGTTAGGATAAAGTAGGATAGATACTATTAAAAGATTTGTAGTTCCACATTCATCTACTATACACTTTACTGGTGAGTAAAACAATACATTATTCCAACACCTGTGCTCCCAACAATGACAATAAAATGTAAAGTTTTACTGTGGACTGAGTTCCATCAAGTCAAATTAAGAAACTGACTGTGTGCGGGTTGGGATTTTGTTTTTTTGCAGGCTCCGTGTTGAGAATCTACCTGCAGGAATTCTTTCAGGCTTTGGAGTTTAATATCTTACATCTATACATATTTAGTAGATTTAATAGTCAGATTTGTGATAGAGTTCAAATTTCTCATAAAATACTTCACAGATAAAACATTGTCTAACCGACTCTCTTAGTGTCTCGTAGTCTCTTTCTCTTTCTCTCTCTCTCTCTCTCTCTCTCTCTCTCTCTTTTACTCTTGAAGATGGGGCCGAAAAGCAGGCGATCCCGTGCACAGAAGACGCGATGGACACGGTTGGACGTGGCAGATCCAGATCCACCAACCCATCTGGGCAGCAGCTCAGCGGTATGTTGTGAGAAATTGTGTCAACAACAACAATGGGGGTGTTTTTTTTTATTTTATTCAAGATTGCTTTGGTGTATGTTATGACTGTGCATTTTTGTACTTCCATGACATTTGTTAAAGGGATACTCCACTTTTTCGGGAGTCTAGCTAATCCCCCCCCCCTTCCCCCACATAACCAAGATCCACCACGCATTACTGGCATTGTCTGCACTGTCTACTGTGGGTTACAGTCGTGAAGTTAGTGGCATGTTGTGGTTTGGGTACTCACTACATGAGGAAATATTATTCCAAAATGCACATAATCGTTGTTTTTGTAAGGAAACGAGGTTGGCAGCCATGTTTGGAAAGTAGTGCCGGCTACCTGTTTTCCTTCACACCAGACAGATTCTGTGCATTTTTTAGTAATATTTCATGATGTGGTGAGTACTCGAAGCACAACATGTGTTTTGGCGCCGTGAGATGTGTGTTTTGGTAGATTTATAATACATGTGGACCATTACCCTCTATGGCGATACTAACAAACTACACAACTGTAGCTCACTGTAAACTGAGCGGACAGTGCCATTAAGGTATGGTGTATCTTGGTGATGTGGGGGGGGGGGGGGGGGGGTGTCAAATTAACTAAACTCCCAAAACAGTGGAGTATCCCTTTAACATGGGACATCCAGGATTTTCCCAATGATCCAGGACAGGCAAATGTTGATATACACCGTGGGCCTTTTTAAAAGCCAAAATGGAAAATATGACATGGTCATGTCTTGTCATCAGATGCCTGAGAGCCCAGCAGATCCAGGGTCAGCAAAGCAGCGGTGGATGACCGACAGGACAACTGGCCAGGCAGCAGTGAAACCGGTACATCCATTGTCCTACAGCAGGGGTGTCCAAACTTTTTGAATGTGGGCCAGAGTAGATCATGTGAAAATATCAGAGGGCCAGCTGCTTCTTGCATCATATGGGTTATTAAAGAAATCAAAAACATCCAATATGGATTTTGTTTGCCGTCTGAAAATGTTGTGCCTTGTTCATACTAGATGCTTGTCTACAAACTATGATAGTGCTGTCATGGTGAATGGAAAAAACGCAAAGTGAACCTGCTTGATTAACCAATACTGTGTGGAGGGCCACATAATGTATTTTGAGAGACAAGCCATGGGCCATTTAAAATCGCATATCCCACATTTGGCCCCCGGGCTGGACTTTGGACCTGCCTGTCCTACAGTGTACTGAAACAGCATATTTGTAGCACACTTATGTCTTTGCCATCTTGTCATTACCACTAAGCACAATGAAAGACAACACCACTAAAGACATTTTTTGGCAGGTCATCGTCACAATGTATGCTATTAAATGTATTTCAAATTTGATTGAAACATACACTGTTGTTGAAAATGTTTGACAAATCGCCCAGTCAATGAGTATTTGGTCACAGCCTCAATTGTGCAGTCATGTAGAGGTAATTTTATTTAATGGGTAGAGGAACTGAAGGAATTAAGTCAATATTGAAAATGGTTGATCCTTTATTTAGTACTGAAAACAGAACAGGCATAGGGTACTTTGAGTCCATTTACAAATCTGCACTTAATTCATTCAGTTAAATACATTTGGCATATAATGAGAAATTGTGCAGTTGCTGTCAATGTTAAAGCGCAGTTAGAGCCAGTGGATAGACTTTGTTTCCTACTCTTTACAATCAAAGGCTCTTGGAAATGTGGAGGTGCTGTTACTTATAATTCTTTACGTTAGTATTGTTGATTTTCTTTGTATGGCCCACTAAGAGAGACTAAAGTACTATGTTGACCTGTAGAGTAAATTGAGTTTGACACCCCTGTGACTTAGATACTTCTAGTGTGGCAGGATATGTTTGTGCCGTATGTCTGTTAACATCTGCTTTAACAGCCAACACTTGTCAAAACTGCTATGCAAATGTTTGTCATCATCAGATACCTGAAACCACAGGGACAAATCCCTGGTTCAACAAGAACACACCAGCTTCAAAGGCAGTGTTCCAGCAGGTGACTATTGTCCAATCAATGTTTTTTGTGTGTGCAAATGCTCAATAGGGCCATATTCTAAATGACTATTTCAGTGTTTATTATTTTCTTTCTGAAGCATTTTTGATTCTGATTTAAATGTTTAATGAAATTGTAATCCTTTAAGGTAGGCTTTTTTGGCAACTGTGGACAAGCATCTTGTCATGTACTGTTTTGTCCACTAGAGGGCAGTAGTCCAGTAAAAATGTCACTTGACCTCACACTAATTGCAACAAAACCAAACTCAACTGATTTTGTATCCTCAATATGTCCTCAATGAAGCAAAAAAAGTGTTAAGGAAATGTATGAAGGGGAATTTTTGAAAATGACCCATATGATGCTACCAAAAGTGTTTTTTTTTTTTTTTTTTTTTTTTTTTTTTTTTTTTCTCGAAGCAAAAAACACATACAGGATATAAGTGATGAGATTTATGGCACATTAAAAAAAAGGCTTCCATAGGCTACCATCATATTTAGGTCATTTTCAAAACATTTCCTTAACACTTTTTTTCCTTCATTGAGGACATATTGAGGGATTTGTGGGATTTGGCATAGTGCTACCTACTGGCAACTGAACTAGCAGTTTTTCGAGGTCCGTACATTTGATTGACTTCAAAGTCGGACAGTGCACTGTTGGGAAGCAGACAGAACACACAGACCTTACACACACTGCACAATACTACTTGTGTACTGGTACCTGCAAACTAGATTTGAAGGCCGTGTAGTGGCCTCATAATATAGTAGATAAAAAAGCTGATATATGGTTGTCATGATTAATGCTTCCATTCACATTTTTTCCCTGTCCTGTCCGAAACACCTGATATATACTGAATTTACTCCCAATCCTGCGGGAGTCTCACAGAATACAAGGGACTCCTGAACAAATGTCAGTGTGTATTGTGTATACAAAACATAGGCTACATAGTGAAACACAATGGCAATGAAAAACAGAAAATAACATACTTCAGATGCCCTCTCCCTCCTTTTTCAAAATGAAATACCTTGGTCTCCCCAGCATGTACAATGAAAATGCCCTTTCCCTGTTCTTTTTAACCTTTCACCACAGCAGCTAAATATCATATATTTATTCATTCAGCCACAGATCCCAAAGCCAACCACCTGTAAACCTGGACGTCAGGTTTCAGCTAGAGGGTATGTATCAGCTAGAGGGTATGTATCAGCTGGCAGCAAACCCTGGACCAGTGTGCAAGCAACCCATTGTCAAAGTGATCGCCGATATGGTTTCGCCTCAAGAAATCATCAGTGCACATGTATGGCATTGACCTTTCTGGCCTACCAAAATGAAGGAGCCAACCTGGACACCCCTAACCTTGATGAAATCCTGCACAATGGTGATATGTTGTACTCCGCTGTTAGGAGCCAACATAGGCTGAACGGGAGACCGGAACGGAACCACTTGAGCTTTGAAGACTTGCCACCAAAGGTTACAATCAAACTAAAGACCTACGCCTCATACAAGACTCCGGCACATATGGGATTCCTGCGAGCCGCTCCTCCTCCTGACAAAGTACACTGGTGGCTGAAACTTTCAGACAGACTTCAGTGTCTCTCGTCAACTGTCACCCAAGCCATGCTCACTGTATCCCCCAATACCATTGCCGTGTTCAGGAACACATCGGGACAGTATGGCTTGTTTGATTCTCATTCTAGGACCGCCAACGGATTCCACACCGAATTTGGGAAAGCTGTCATGTTGACGTTCACTCACCTGAGTGATCTGATTGACAAGATACACCAGATGTGCGCACAACATCCCTCTGATCAGCAATATGACTTCATGCCTGTGTCATTTCGAACGGAAGCCCAATGTAGTCCAACCTTTGGACAGTCAAGCAGAGTGCGAATCTCTGCCCCGACTTCAACTGTACCACAAATGGCCACAACTGGACAGTCTCCACCCAGCAAATCTCAGACACGGTCTACTCGTGCGCGTAAGTCACCACAGACTTCAACCACACCACAAGTGGAAACCAGTGTCGGAGTGCCAAACCCACAAACCAAAAGGAAATCCACAGGTATGAGCAAACCAAGTGTAAGACAGTCAAACGAAGACGATGTGTACATCCAAGAATCTGGACCACAAGCAGCTGTAGAGCCCCAAACCAGCAAACGTTCTAGACGGTCACAACAGACCTCAACCACACCACAGGTGGAAAATAGTATATCAGCCCCAAACCCCCCCAAAAAAAGAAAATGCACAAACAAGAAACCAAATGTCAAACGTCAAAGAAAAGAAGCTGGTCACATGGAACCATCTGTACCACAATCAGAGACAACTGGAGAGCCCCAATTCAGCAAACGTTGTAAATGGCATTTAAATGGTTGTACTTGTGGAGTGTCAGCTGGTGTGTCCATGTCACAACAGACCTCAACCACACCACAGGTGGAAACTAGTGTCACAGCCCCAAACCCACAAAACAAAAGAAAGCCCACAAACCAGAACAACCCAAATGTTAAACGGCCATGCAATGAAGCTGTGCACATGGAACAATGTGTGCCACAATCAGAGACAATTCTCCAGCTGAAATCCGCCCCACTTTCCAAACAGTCTACTCAGCTGCAGCTCTCAAAAGACAGTACAATTGTACCACAAGCGCAACTTAATGTTGGAGTCCAAAACCAACACAGTGAAGGTCCATCTATAAACCTAAGCAAAATAAATAAAACCCGGCAAATTAGAGAAGCCAGACGCATGGAAAGGAACATAAAAAAAGAATGCGCAGAACAGAAAGCCAAACCTACCTCTCATGAAGAAACACAGGCGAAAAAACTAAAACTTGAACAAACACAGGACAAAAAACGAAAATGTGAAAAAGCTCGTTATCACCTGGATCCTAAATTCAAAAAGACACGGAAGGAAAACATGAAAGCGTACCTCACCAACAGATACAGCATAGATCCGAGTTTCAAAGAAAAACAGAAAACATACTGCACCAAGAGATATAAGACAGATCCTATTTTCCATGAAAAAAAGAAAACATACATCACCAAGAGATACAGCACAGATCCTATTTTCCAAGCAAAACAGAAAACATACCTCACCAAGAGATACAGCACAGATCCTATTTTCCAAGCAAAACAGAAAACATACCTCACCAAGAGATACAGCACAGATCCTATTTTCCAAGCAAAACAGAAAACATACCTCACCAAGAGATACAGCACAGATCCTATTTTCCAAGCAAAACAGAAAACATACCTCACCAAGAGATACAGCACAGATCCTGCTTTCAGAATAAAGCAAAGACAACATATTCGGAATAGGTATCTTAATGACCCAAGTTTCAGATTGCATCACATACAACGCTGTACTAAAAACAAGACAAACTACTTCTTGAAAAACCCCTCAGCTCACATCCTGCACAAGTTGCACTGTGCATGGAAAATAACAAGGAAATACCTTAACCGTAACCACCAGCAGATCCCGCATGAGCAACAGCAGCCTGTACAGAACCCTTTGATGCGAGCTGCCCAATCTGCGTTCCGTGCAAAGACTCAGCTTGGCCCCATCCATGTCTGCACTGTCTGCCACAGAACCCAATTCCGAAACCAAGTACGAGTTTGTATACGAACAAAATACAAGAAAAACCCTGATGTGGTGGCTGCTTGCCTAACAGGACAATACATTCATACTTGTGACAATGACTGCTCAGGACCAGCAACATGTACAGTCCCAGAAGTGAGGAGGACAGAATGGATCTGCGGAACTTGTCATAGTTATGTGACAAGAGGACTGATGCCAGACATAGCAGTGGCAAATAAATTAGAGCTGACACCTATCCCCAAAGAATTGAGCGGCTTGAAACCAATTGAAAGACAGTTGCTGGCTCAAATACTGCCATTTGCCAAAATTGTGGCATTGCCCAAAGGAAAACAAAAAGCTATACACGGTGCGGTTGTGTGTGTTCCTGCTGATGTCAACAAAACACTCACTTCTCTGCCCAGAAGTAGCAATGAATCCCAGGTTCTGAAGGTCAAATTAAAACGACATCTAAATTACAAAGGATATCAGTACTACCAGACAGTCAATATGAGAAATTTGGTGGCGGGAGCTGCAGTACTGAAAGGTATGAATCCAGATTTTGCAGATACGCCAATAAATAACAATGCCACGTTTGATGATGAAAATGATCCTGATGTCCAGCCAGAGGAAGTAGAGGACCCACAAGCAGTAGAGGAGCCACAAGCTGACAATGAAGAGGAAGACCTGGATCAGCTTAGACATGGTCTTATTCTAGACTCATGCCTGCAGCCTGCTGACATGGGTGAGGAACTGTTAACATTTGGTGAGGGAATATTCAGTATTGCACCCGCCCAAGGAAACAGGCCTGTAGGCTTGTTTTCCATCCCCAGATTAGAATCAAAGGCATTTCCAGTTCAGTTCCCCGATGGAAAGAATACACTTGATACAGAAAGAGAGATCAAACTATCCCCTTGTAAGTATTTCAAAGCGAGACTGTACAATGTGGATAATCGTTTTGCAATAGACCAAACTTATGGCTTCTGGGCTCAGATGGCAGGGGAAACATACATGGCTAAGAGTAGCATGTCTATCCAGATTCGGAAAGGGAAAGACAAAACCCAAGATGGACGGCGCATTTCCAACCGCATGCTACAGGATAAGCACGAGGTTGAGAAACTGATACACAACGAGCATGCAACACGCTTTATGCAACCACTGAGAGGGACCCCAGCTTACTGGCAAAAGACACTGAAGGATTTGTTTGCCATGATTAGACAGCTGGGGAAGCCTACCTTTTTTTGTACATTTAGTGCTGCAGAAATGAGATGGCCTGAGTTCATTAAAGCAATTAAAGCCCAACTAGGTGAGCAGGTGGATTGGAGTAAGCTTGACTGGACTGACAAAACAGACATTCTATCACAGAACCCTGTCACTGTCATGCGGATGTTTGAAAAACGAGTTGAAGCACTGATGTCACTGCTCATGTCATCGGCAAACCCGCTTGGGAAAGTGGAAGATTTCTTTTACAGAGTGGAGTTTCAGGCCAGGGGTAGCCCGCATATTCATCTAATGATTTGGATAAAAGACGCCCCTGTGTGTGGAGATGACCCTGATCAGAAAGTATGTGACTTTGTAGACCGCTACATATCATGCCAAATGCCTGACCCCAGCAAAGACCCTGAGCTCCACAAGATTGTCTCCGAGGTGCAAGTTCACAGTAAAAATCATTCCAAGTCATGCAAGAAAGGCAACAAAGTGTGCAGATTTGGATTCCCAAAACCACCTATGGCAAACACCACGATAACCCACCCCCAACTGCCTGAACCCCAAAATGACGAAAAAAGCAAGTCGGATACCACACAGTCACCATCAAACGACAAGGACTGCCCCATGTCACCAGCACAAGCCAATCAGAAGCTCAAACATGTGTGGGATATGTTAAATGACCCAAGCGTGCCTCTGGATAGCATCTCAGAGTTACTGCTACAATGCAAGTTGACTTCTGAAGAATACATGACGTGTGCTAATCAACTAAGTAAATCAAGTGCACTTATCATGAAACGTGATCCAAAAGACTGTTGGGTGAACGGCTATTCCCCCGAGGTGCTCAGAGTTTGGAATGCAAACATGGACATACAATATATTTTAGACCCTTACTCGTGTGTTATGTATATGTTGTCTTACATATCCAAACCTGAGCATGAGATGGATGAGTACCTTAAGGCAATAATTAGGGATATGCCAGGAACCGATGTCAGTGAGAGAGAGGAAATGAAGCAAATCATGCAGGCATACTCCAAGCATAGACAGGTAAGTGCACAAGAATCTGTGGCCAGAATATGTGGCTTATCCATGAAGAAATGTTCCCGCAATGTAGTATTCATACAAACAGATGATGACGGCGTTAGAATGAGTCTCCCCCTAAGTGCCTTGCAGAGCAAAACCCCTGACTCGACAGACATCTGGATGACAGGATTACCTGAGAAATACAGGGCGAGACCAAAAACGCGAGAGTATGAAAACATGTGCCTGGCAGAATTTGCATCAAACTACAGGATTGTCTATGGCCAGCAAGCACGAGGCAAGAATGCTGTGCCACTACTAAACGGCCTGGGATACATTCAGAAAAGAACTCGAGGAAAGCCAGCTATCATCAAATATGCCCGCTTCTCAGAACTCAAGCATCCCGAAAAGTTTTACGGAAGATTGCTCAAAATGTATCTCCCAAACCGCTCAGACTCGCAGCTCAAAACCGAGAGATACCCAACATACCAGGAATTCTACCAAAAAGCTTGCGTTGAACTCCCAGGAACAAAATGCATCATGGCAGTGCATGTGATAGTGCAAAGAAACAGACAAGAGTACGAGAAACACAGCAGTGACATTGACAGAGCTATTGAGCATTTGGAAAAGAATGGGCCAATGGAGAATGCATGGACAGCTTTTGCTCCAGAGGTTGAATTGGTTCGCTTGGAATGCATTGCAGAACAGGAACAGATGGATCCCACAGAAGACAATGACCAAGATGATGTTCCAGACTACAGCACTCGTCCTCAAGACGCAGCTGGAGTTGTACCGCAAGTAGAAGCACCCCCAATGTCCCGTGCGGAAATGTTTGAGCTCTATCGGAGTCTAAACCAAACCCAAGCATCCATATTCTACAGTGTCTGTGACTGGTGCTACAAGCGTGTGGCCGGCCATGATCCCCAACCATTCTTTTATTATATGTCTGGAGGAGCTGGTGTTGGAAAATCTCATGTTATCAATTGCATATATATGGAGGCAACTAAAATCCTGCGGGAACTCCCCAGGTTGTATCATGAGGCAGACTCATCAGCAGCCACTGTGCTTCTCTCTGCACCGACTGGCACCGCAGCTTACAACATTTCAGGCCAAACTTTACATTCCCTTTTCAAACTCCCAATAAGGCTCAAAAAGGGTAAGCCGTTGCCAGGGCTTGGAAATGCTCTGGATGAAATGAGAGCATTATTGTCAAATGCTGAAATTCTAATCATTGATGAAGTGTCCATGCTCCCCAAACCCATGTTGAAGAATGTCGACTTGCGACTCCAGGCTATCAAAGGTAACACGAAGCCTTTTGGAGGAGTGTGTGTTCTACTTGTAGGAGACTTTCATCAGCTGCCACCGTTTGGAAGAGCCAAACCGCTTTGTGTGGATGAGAATGACCCACTCGACTTGTGGCAAGAGCACTTTGAGATTATCACCCTGACAGAGATCATGCGGCAAAAAGATGATGTTGCTTTTGCACAGCTGCTGAACAGATTACGAGTGAAGCTAAAGCATGAACCTTTGAGTGAGGATGACAGACCTATGCTTGCACAAGCTGTGACAGACCCCAAAGACTGCCCACCTGATGCATTGCGTATATTCCCAACTAACAAAGAAGTGAACAAGTATAATGCTGCAGCACTAAGTGCCCTCCATACTGATATCATAAACATTGATGCCCGGGATTACAGAAAAGACCCTCGTGGCGGAGGCATGACACGACTGCCAACACCCATCACAGGTGGAACAGGTGATCTACCTGACACTCTACAAGTTGCAGTGGGAGCCTGTGTAGTGCTCCTTCGAAATATAGATGTAGAGGATGGCCTAGTCAATGGTTCATTTGGAAAGATAGCCAAGATTGTGACTGAGCTTAAGAACGGAAAAAACACTCTAACGAAGCTTGGAGTTAAGATGGACGATCCAAGTGCAGGTCGGAAACAGCGCAATGCCACCCAAGATGGAGCAGACAACGTGGTGTACATTGAGAGAGTAGAGCAAAGCATGGACTCCAAAGCAGCAGTGATTCGGAATCAGTTCCCCCTGAAATTAGCTTATGCATGTACAACCCACAAAGTTCAGGGAAGGACATTGGAGTCTGCTGTAGTGTCCTTGAAACGTGTCTTTCAACCAGGAATGGCCTATGTTGCACTAAGTCGAACTACGTCACTTCGTGGACTCTACCTGACAGACCTTGATGAAAAAAAGATATATTCAGACCCAGCCATCACATCTGCACTGGAGAACATGCCAAAAGCATCAGTCAACAGTATAATGCCTCTGTATGAACATGTACAAGTCACAAACCAATTCCACACATTCAAGATCATTCACCACAACACCCAAGGCCTAACATCTCACATTGAGGACATCAAGCGGCATCATGAGTTGACACTTTCTGATGTTTTATGTGTTACGGAAACCAAGCTCTCTGGCTCAAGCAGTCCAACAAATCTCAACTTGGAAGGTTACAACATGTTCACCCGCAACAGACACACATCGTACCAATCGTTTCCTGACATTGCAAGCAGAGAGGGTGGTGGGGTCGCTATCTACTGTAAAAGCCATATTCAAGCAAAAGACATGGAGTTCATACAAAGCGTGAAAGACCTAGAGTTTGTTGCCATCAAGGTTTGGGCACCTATCGAAGCATGGATTGCTGCAGTGTACAGGCCCCCATGTTACAATGTTCGAGATTTCCTCCAAAACATGCAAAGTCTTTTGGACTCCTTGGAAATTCTTGCCCAGCAGCCAATCATTGTCTGCGGTGACTTCAATGAGGACCTGTTATCCAATGGAAATAAAGTGATATTCCAGTTCTTTCAGTCAAGAGGATATAAACAACTCATCACAACTGCAACCACCGAGAAAAACACACTCCTGGATCACATGTACATCTCTCAGCCACAGCTCTGCCTGCAATCAGGTGTTTTGCAAACATATTATAGTTATCACAACCCAGTATACTGTATGTTAGAGATGTGAGGGGCCAGAAAGGAAAAGTGGGACGCTATGGTGTAGTGATGCAAGGGGCAGCGTTTCTGAGCGGGCCTCTTCAAGCCAGAAACGTTGTGGGCACCGGAACTGGCAGTGCAGGGGGCACCGGGACTGGTGGTGCAGGAAGCACTGGGACTGACAGTGCGGGGAGCACTGGGACTGGTGGTGCAGGAAGCACTGGGACTGACAGTGCGGGGGGCACCGGAACTGGGACTGGTGGTGCAGGAAGCACTGGGACTGACAGTGCGGGGAGCACCGGGACTGGTGGTGCAGGAAGCACTGGGACTGACAGTGCGGGGGGCACCGGGACTGGTGGTGCAGGAAGCACTGGGACTGACAGTGCAGGGGGCACCGGGACTGGTGGTGCAGGAAGCACTGGGACTGACAGTGCAGGGGGCACCGGGACTGGTGGTGCAGGAAGCACTGGGACTGACAGTGCAGGGGGCACCGGGACTGGTGGTGCAGGAAGCACTGGGACTGACAGTGCGGGGGGCACCTGAGGCCAGAAAGGAAAAGTGGGACGCTATGGTATAGTGATAAAGTGATGCAAGGGGCGGCGTTTCTGAGCGGGCCTCTTCAAGCCAGAAACGTTGTCCCCTTCACCTATTGCTGTATCACTCAGGAGTGACATTGACTTTGGGTCACTCATTAGGGCATCTTCAAAATTTGGCGGTCTCAATCTGGTGCAGCCATTTATTTATACTCTTTCTTTTTAATTGGTCTCATTTGTGGTTCGACTCGTTTTTTGGGGGTGTTTTTCTGTTCAGGTAAAATGTTGTGGTAGAATGATACAGTGATGCAAGGGGCGGCGTTTCTGAGCGGGCCTCTTCAAGCCAGAAACGTTGTCCCCTTCACCTATTACTGTATCACTCAGGAGTGACATTGACTTTGGGTCACTCATTAGTGGATTTGGTTTCATTGGCTTGTTTTTTTCTTCAGTTAAGATGCCACTTCACCATTTGATGAAATGTGGTCACTATGATTGTATAGTAACAAAGTTGTCCTTCAAAGAGGGGGGGGGTTGGGTGGTGGGTTTAAGTTATCAGTTGTAAGGAAATATCAGTATATCAGTAATTAAATATCAGTTGTAAGGAATGGTGGTGAGGGTGGGTGCAGCCCAGGTGTAAGGCCTGGTTCCAGGTAGGGCCCAACACAATGTCCTGTCGGCCAGGACAGAAGACAGCAGAGGCTTGGATTCCAACACCATTAGTTTTATTTAGACACCATATGTTGTTGCTGGTTTGTAATCATTTACACAGCAAAGAGGTGAAGTTGTGGAATCCAGTGGAGGCCAGGCAGCTTGTGCTCCGATGGTTTGCAGCAAAGGGATTTGCCACAGGCAGGAGGAGGCGGGGAGCACCTGAGGCGGAGGAGGTGCAGGGAGCAACTGAGGCTGAGGAGGAGGTGCCTGGAACACCTGATGCTGAGGAGGTGCAGGGAGCACCTGAGGCTGAGGAGGAGGCGCCTGGAATACCTGATGCTGAGGAGGTGCAGGGAGCACCTGAGGCTGAGGAGGAGGCGCCTGGAATACCTGATGCTGAGGAGGTGCAGGGAGCACCTGAGGCGGAGGAGGTGCAGGGAGCACCTGGAGCGAAGGAGGCGCAGGGAGCACCTGAGGCTGAGGAGCAGTCAAAGCAGCAGGAGGCTGCTGGTAAGGAGGTCCAGTTGCAGTTATTGTTACTGTTATGGTAAATGCAGTGTACTGTTTTTGTTGTTATTACAAGTTTGTCCATTAGTATAGCCACCAAGAGTGTGATGATCAGACCATGCTTACCAAGAAGCACCATGGAAGTTTGGAGATGTGAAAACAACTCAAGCTAAGTGTTGCCACCTCATTTCATTATACACAAACATTTTCAATAGTTTATTAATGGATCACAAAGTAGATTATCACCACATTCTCAAAGACACATTTCTTAAATGTGGTCATAAGGAAAGAATCAGCAGTAATACACCTGCCTATGTCCTCTGATCTGTTATAGACAATACCCAGCTGTTAAACCACTGCAATGAACACCTCAACGACTATGGCAACAGCTCCAGTGATGAAGCAGGACACCAGAGTAACGACACATCAAGGTCAGTCACAAGTGCAAACAGAGGACCACAGCACCACTCCCTCAACAGCCCCTTTTCCCTCACACACTCCCTTTCTTTGCCCCTATCCAAACATATCCCACTAGTGTGACTAACCCTAACCCTACTTACCAAGAAGCACCATGGAAGTTTGGAGATGTGAAAACAACTCAAGCTAAGTGTTGCCACCTCATTTCATTATACACAAACATTTTCAATAGTTTATTAATGGATCACAAAGTAGATTATCACCACATTCTCAAAGACACATTTCTTAAAATGTGGTCATAAGGAAAGAATCAGCAGTAATACACCTGCCTATGTCCTCTGATCTGTTATAGACAATACCCAGCTGTTAAACCACTGCAATGAACACCTCAACGACTATGGCAACAGCTCCAGTGATGAAGCAGGACACCAGAGTAACGACACATCAAGGTCAGTCACAAGTGCAAACAGAGGACCACAGCACCACTCCCTCAACAGCCCCTTTTCCCTCACACACTCCCTTTCTTTGCCCCTATCCAAACATATCCCACTAGTGTGACGAACAGACCATACTTACCAAGAAGCACCATGGAAGTTTGGAGATGTGAAAACAACTCAAGCTAAGTGTTGCCACCTCATTTCATTATACACAAACATTTTCAATAGTTTATTAATGGATCACAAAGTAGATTATCACCACATTCTCAAAGACACATTTCTTAAATGTGGTCATAAGGAAAGAATCAGCAGTAATACACCTGCCTATGTCCTCTGATCTGTTATAGACAATACCCAGCTGTTAAACCACTGCAATGAACACCTCAACGACTATGGCAACAGCTCCAGTGATGAAGCAGGACACCAGAGTAACGACACATCAAGGTCAGTCACAAGTGCAAACAGAGGACCACAGCACCACTCCCTCAACAGCCCCTTTTCCCTCACACCCTCCCTTTCTTTGCCCCCTATCCAAACATATCCCACTAGCCTCTATCACCTGCTTTGGCCACTCCCCCCTTCCTTGCCCCCCCCTACCCCCCGCATGTGCCAGAGACAGAACCTCTGACACCACCCACATTGCCCTGTCCCCTTCCCCGCACCACCACTGAAATCTATCTCCTTCCTAAAAGTTGTTTATTATGTTTGAACATAGGACAACGGGTTCAAGAGGAGCTGCAGAAGATGGAAGATGGCAAGAGTGAACAACACAGAAGACCGTGTCAGTGCCATCCAGGAAATGGTATGTCCAAACATAAACACATCAGAGTAAGGATTCCAAATTAGTCACTCAGCCAGGACAGGTCACCCACCGGTTGGCCAGCTCTATGTTGCTGCAGCAGGATCATTAGCTACTCTGGCTTTGTCAGAGATGGTGTATGTCCTTTGTCCTGCCAGTCAATGTCAGTGTAAACACTGGAGCCTTATCCACATTTAAAGCCGCATTTAAACTGTCAGCTACAAGTTAACCCATTCTGGTGTTTTGGCTGATATGTGGCACATATCTGATATGTGTTGTGAAACTGTTATATCATTGTACATTTTGGAGAATGCCTATGAGTGCGAGTCACATGTCATTGAGAATGCCGTGTGTGTTGTGTTGATCATGTGAATGCTTTATTCAGAAGGCCAGTGTTGTACATAATGCCTCCTGAAACTCACCAGTCATCTCCGAATACACAGATGATTGTGCCCAAACACAGCTCTATTTTAAACTCCAAATGTCTCCAATAATAATCTTTTTTCCTTTCACTTTGATATTCTGTGATTAGGTGTCGGTTTCAGAAATGTTGGACATTGATTTGAGAATTGAACCCCTCTGATACAGATGCTTTATTTGATTGTTCATTGATTTTGCTTTCAGCGTGCCAGGCGACAGAGGTCAAAGCCTGGCCTGGGACCTTGCATGGCTTCTGCATGAGACCAACAGGTCTGTGTTACAATGTTTGCATGGCAGGACTAGTAGAATGTTTGAAAGCATGCTCATCTCCTCTTTCATGAAACTTGTTGTAATATACGAGAACAGAATAATTTCTCAGTGTTTGCATGTGCTAGGTTTGCTGGTGTGGAGAAGCTGTTCGTTACCCCTTGACAAGAATGGCCACGGCAACACCACCTGACCAACAACTGGTAAGTATTCTGATCTCTCTCAGTGGACTTACAATTGGCTCATGATCATTTGAATTGTGATTTTTATTGGTTTCTATTTCCTAGATGCTCTCTGGCACATCACCACTTCCTCCCAGCTGTACTCCAGTCTTCCCTACTCACAGCTCCCTGCCAGCTACTCCATTCGCTGCTGGCTCCCCAACTGCAGCTCAACAGCTAGTAAGTCTTTGTGTTACTTGACTTATTACCTACATAGCAGTGCTATGTTAAATAGCTGATGTACGTGATTTATCATGTGATGGCACATGATATATCACGTACCTCGCATATTTCACTCACTCAATTGGTACTTGATCAAGATTGTAGGACAATGCAGATTTTATTGACACTTTATTGTATCTAGGTTCCCATAGTTGTTTTAATGGTCCAATACTATACCTTTTACAATGTCATTCTGATGTCTACTTGTGGTATGCTCTGAATGTTTATTTAGATTATTTTATCTCCCCCAGACTCTGGATTTGCTGACCAAGGTGGCCCCTCTGCCAAAGGATGTCATCACCAGCTTAGCCCCCAGCGTTCATCTTCCCACCCCCTCACAACCACTGTCTCTACTGCTGCTGCAACATTGCTTCCTCTGAGGGCGATGGGAACTCCACTTGGACTGCCAGTGCCACAGGCACTGACTGGTGTATTAACCACTCACCTAAATAATCTGCACAAACCCATCCACTATTGGGCTCATGTTTTGCAGCAAAGTGTTGTCTGTCATCATCTGGGGGGCCTTACACAGTTCAGGTGATACGGGGGTTTCCCAGAGCCGTAGGTCTGCCTGCTATTGGTCCGTAATCACTGTCTTTTGTGTTGTCTATTTTACTCCAAACAGGCAAGTAATTTAAGAAATGATCACCCTAAAGTTGGTATGAAAAGGTGAAGTTAGCTAAACAGACCAACACCGTGTTTCGCCCAGATTGTAAAGATGTTTAGTCACTGTTACAAATTGTGGCATATTAACATGGTGGTGAATGGGAACAACGGGACTTCTGAGTCCTGCCTCAGGTGGCCATTCAATGGACTGCAGCTTTCAGGGTTACTTCTGTGTCCTCATGGGAAAACCTCAAAGCTTGCCTACTGCTATTAACCCTAACATACATAGGGTCAACATCTATGTCTTTTAATGGTGGGAGGTAACTCACACATGCAACACAGAACATGCTAACTCCACACAGAAAGGACCAGGGGGTCATGTCTTTGTTTTTTGATTTGAGCAGTTTGCCATATTTTTCTTGTGCTAATATGTCTAACTCATTGTTTTGTCTCCGGTGTTGCTTCTGGATCAGTGTAAAACTCTTCTGATCTGAGATATTTCATTAAATTGAGCTTGTAATCAGGATGTAGGTCAGATGTAACACCACCTGTATGTACATCTGATGTAGGTCAGATGTAGGACAGTCTAAATTATCCTACAATGACAGGTAGGATGCAATCTACTTCATCATTAGATTAAATAAGGTCATAATTGAATAGTAACAAAGTTGTCCTCCAAAGTGTGTGTATATGGGGGGGGGTTTGGGTGGTGGGTTTAAAAAGTTATGAAGAGTTAAACTATTCTTCAGATATGTGCATTCATTTTTGGTTGTTTTATAGACGTTATAATTGAATAGTAACAAAGTTGTCCTCCAAAGTGTGTGTATATGGGGGGGGTTTGGGTGGTGGGTTTAAAAAGTTATGAAGAGTTAAACTATTCTTCAGATATGTGCATTCATTTTTGGTTGTTTTATAGACATAATTGAAGAGTAACAAAGTTGTCCTCCAAAGTGTGTGTATATGGGGGGGGTTTGGGTGGTGGGTTTAAAAAGTTATGAAGAGTTAAACTATTCTTCAGATATGTGCATTCATTTTATCATTTGGCCTAATTACATATAAACAAAGTTGTCTTCCAGAGCAGGGTTGGGGTTGGGTGGTTGGTAGGTAAAAGAAAAAGTGGATGTGTTGTATGCACTCTGTGGCTGGGATTTCATGCTGTGCAAATTAGCCTGCTTGTGCAGATTTCCTTTTTCTAAATATTTTTAAATAAAAGTCAGAATTGACCAAAACCTTTTTCTCCTTTCATGTCTGTCACATGAAGGACCACGACCCAATTAGGTGGGTCAAGGTGAACATCTACAGCTAAATCGAGAAATTACATTACACTGTTGAATAAGGCATACATTGTTATGTATGTAATGGTTTGTATGTGAAACAGGATCCAACGAAGTGAAATAGCTTCCAGATACCCCGAGTGACTCACCATGACAGTCGCAAATTGGCAAAGACATGACACAACTGTATCTGTATAGGCAAGAATGAAAGGCTGCATTTATATTTCTATAAGAATAACATTTGTCTGTTCAAGTTGTGCTCTTTCAATCATTGTCAACACAGCTTTCAGTAGGAGGAACTTGATGTAGCATCCTTTCCTGTCTTCGGACCAACAAGTCTACCAGTATACAAAGATAGTGTGTATTTTGTTAATATTTTGCATTTATTTGCTTTGGGAAATGCAAAACCACCTGCCTATCTCTGGCTTGATGTGTAGCTTCTATTCCTCATATTTGTCAATATTCATATTCATTCTGATTCATAACCTTACTATCAGAGGTTTATGTATTTCTTTGTAATTGATTGTATTATGCATTTAATATTAATTATTCTCACATGGACAAATGACAAAGGCAAAACCACAACCACACACATTACAATCAGGATTTTTTAATGTATTTTTGGACAGGACAGAGACAAATTGGAGCGACTGGGCGAATTCCTCATGTGAGTGCATGAAACAAGTCAGCAGATGGCGACATAATTGTCTTATCCAACCCAAATTAATGAACAGATAGGTTTAGGGAGTAATTGATGACATCTAATCTGGTAACTGTAATCAGGCTAGAAAAAAATAAATTTTTCTGTAACTTGCAGTTAAACAAAAAAAATGTGATGAACATCAGAGTTACATTTAGTAAACATTTGGGATTACTAGCAAGATTTCAGTTTCAAATACATTTATTGGAGATTCTATGTATTGGATAGTGTATATTTCCCCAAGTGGCTGTGCACTGTAAATATTGACTCCTATTATTAATGTTTGATATAAGGGTCAAATAAAGAACACCAAAAAACATGGAGAAAAAACACTTGGCTGTTAAAAATGACCAGTGCAATAAAAAAAAAATAGAAACCAGATGGTATCAGTATAGTATCAGTGCATTGTAAATTCAAAAATGGAATTGTTACAGTTACATTGCTTTGATATTGTGATATTTGGATTACATTACTGATTACGATATTTAACAGGTAATTGGTAATCGCGTTGCATTTTTAAAGTAATCCCCCGAACCCTGTGATCAGACTATAAAACTCACATTTGAACTTGGTTTCTCTTGATTACTAGTAGGAGTGGGATGATATAGCCTATATATATAACAATACATCATCAACATCATATGTTGTATTTGTCCTGACTCAGGCCCGGCACAAAAACCCCAAATGAGCAGATATGGCAACAGGACAGGATTACCAGTTCTTTACTGAGAGGTAGCATTTACAAGGGATCCCCCTTGTCAAGGGCAAATTAAGAGAGAGCTTGTAGAGGCTTGAGTCTTGCAGAGGAGCGAGGCTGTGATGCTTTGAAACTGGTGGAGCCTGGGCCGGTGGAGTTCAGGAGTTTGGACTTAACGTCCCCAGATCAAGACTGCTGGCTTGTGAGCTGGAGGTGGATGGATGGAGTCTCTGAGTGTGACAGGAGCATCTATGAAAGGAGAGCAGAGCAGTTTTCACCTGTCCACATGCAGCAGCATGACCGAAGCGTCAGATTAGCTCGCGAATAGCGGCCAAACCACTTGACAAAACCCTTTGCCAAGTCAGAGCATGTCCTCAATGAGCCGCTCATTTTGAGGTATGGCATGTCTATGTCGTGTGAAAGATGTGGGAGTTATTACGCGCCGAACTTTGTGGCAGATATATTCCGGGCCTTGCCCCCCTTAATTTTCCACCCCGAGTCCTACGCCGCCATCCGTGAGTGTTGCCCCCCTTAATTTTCCACCCCGATTCCAACGCCGCCATTCGTGAGTCTCTACGAGTTACGGTTGCGGAGATACGTTGCTGTAGCGCCCCCCATAGGCAAACAATAGCGCCCCCTACACGCCAAATGACACTATCTCTTCTGAAATCAACTCAGAAGTGTCAAGTGTCATACAAGAAGGAAGGCTGGCCATAATGAGAATGAATCCGCACTTCCTGCCGCCCTTCAAAATAAAACAATTTCGAAGGGACAGGCACTGAATGCTGCTATAGCGCCCCCTAAAGGCGAAATGACAAAATACTTCTGATATAGGCTCAGAGTACATCCCTCCACACCTGTACCAAGTTTGGTTAGCATCGGACGATCTTTGTGAAATAGGCCCCACCCACAGAAAGTTGGAAGTCGATTATATGGCAACGGTGCGTTTTTTTCAAAAACTTCCAAATCAGTGTTGTGCAGGACAGTCCCCACATGATGTGTGCGTTGGTTTGGTGAAGATTGGACAAAATTTCAAGGAGAAATGGCAAAAAAACGGTTTTGGACAAAATGCAAAATGGCGGAAAATCTAGTCAGACGGAAATGGGCGTGGCCTAGTTGAGTAGATGCGGGAGGACCCAAGGAATCCAGGGAAAAAAGAATTTTGATGATACACCCTACGGTTCAAAAGTTATCGAGCAAAAGGTAAGGAGGGCTGTTATAGCGCCACCATATGGTCAATTGGTGCAGTTTTTTCGGGGATAGTAAAATACCCCTCAGTGCACCTCCCTACCAAGTTTGGTAGCTGTAGCGGTTATGGTTTCTGAATTACAGCTAATTTACTGCAAGATTTTGCAAGATTTTTCGAAACCCCATGCAAGTCAATGGGAAAAAAAATGGCGCTTAATGGCGAATTGCGGCCAAACCGCTTTCACAAACCCTTAGCAAAGTCATAGCACACCTGTCCTCAATAAGCCGGTCATTTTGAGGTCTGGCATGTCTATGTGGCGCAAAAATTGGGGGCGTTGTTACGCGCAGAAGTTTTTGGCAGATATAAGAATAATAATAATAATAATAAGTATGTGGGATTTCAAGATTGTGCCTTGCTTGTCAGCAAGCACAATAATAAGTATGTGGGATTTCAAGATTGTGCCTTGCTTGTCAGCAAGCACAATAATTATTGCTTTTATCTCGGAAACGGAAGGTGCAATCGTGATTCTGCCCACCACTAGCGTACTTTTTCACCCCGATTCCAACGCCGCCATCATTGAGTCTCTACGAGTTACGGTTGCGGAGATACGTTGCTGTAGCGCCCCCCATAGGCAAACAATAGCGCCCCCTACACGCCAAATGACACTATCTCTTCTGAAATCAACTCAGAAGTGTCAAGTGTCATACAAGAAGGAAGGCTGGCCATAATGACAATGAATCCGCACTTCCTGCCGCCCTTCAAAATAAAACAATT
>NC_139624.1:117503371-117746779 GCF_964638095.1 Poromitra crassiceps
ACACCTGATGCTGAGGAGGTGCAGGGAGCACCTGAGGCTGAGGAGGAGGCGCCTGGAATACCTGATGCTGAGGAGGTGCAGGGAGCACCTGAGGCTGAGGAGGAGGCGCCTGGAATACCTGATGCTGAGGAGGTGCAGGGAGCACCTGAGGCGGAGGAGGTGCAGGGAGCACCTGGAGCGAAGGAGGCGCAGGGAGCACCTGAGGCTGAGGAGCAGTCAAAGCAGCAGGAGGCTGCTGGTAAGGAGGTCCAGTTGCAGTTATTGTTACTGTTATGGTAAATGCAGTGTACTGTTTTTGTTGTTATTACAAGTTTGTCCATTAGTATAGCCACCAAGAGTGTGATGATCAGACCATGCTTACCAAGAAGCACCATGGAAGTTTGGAGATGTGAAAACAACTCAAGCTAAGTGTTGCCACCTCATTTCATTATACACAAACATTTTCAATAGTTTATTAATGGATCACAAAGTAGATTATCACCACATTCTCAAAGACACATTTCTTAAATGTGGTCATAAGGAAAGAATCAGCAGTAATACACCTGCCTATGTCCTCTGATCTGTTATAGACAATACCCAGCTGTTAAACCACTGCAATGAACACCTCAACGACTATGGCAACAGCTCCAGTGATGAAGCAGGACACCAGAGTAACGACACATCAAGGTCAGTCACAAGTGCAAACAGAGGACCACAGCACCACTCCCTCAACAGCCCCTTTTCCCTCACACACTCCCTTTCTTTGCCCCTATCCAAACATATCCCACTAGTGTGACTAACCCTAACCCTACTTACCAAGAAGCACCATGGAAGTTTGGAGATGTGAAAACAACTCAAGCTAAGTGTTGCCACCTCATTTCATTATACACAAACATTTTCAATAGTTTATTAATGGATCACAAAGTAGATTATCACCACATTCTCAAAGACACATTTCTTAAAATGTGGTCATAAGGAAAGAATCAGCAGTAATACACCTGCCTATGTCCTCTGATCTGTTATAGACAATACCCAGCTGTTAAACCACTGCAATGAACACCTCAACGACTATGGCAACAGCTCCAGTGATGAAGCAGGACACCAGAGTAACGACACATCAAGGTCAGTCACAAGTGCAAACAGAGGACCACAGCACCACTCCCTCAACAGCCCCTTTTCCCTCACACACTCCCTTTCTTTGCCCCTATCCAAACATATCCCACTAGTGTGACGAACAGACCATACTTACCAAGAAGCACCATGGAAGTTTGGAGATGTGAAAACAACTCAAGCTAAGTGTTGCCACCTCATTTCATTATACACAAACATTTTCAATAGTTTATTAATGGATCACAAAGTAGATTATCACCACATTCTCAAAGACACATTTCTTAAATGTGGTCATAAGGAAAGAATCAGCAGTAATACACCTGCCTATGTCCTCTGATCTGTTATAGACAATACCCAGCTGTTAAACCACTGCAATGAACACCTCAACGACTATGGCAACAGCTCCAGTGATGAAGCAGGACACCAGAGTAACGACACATCAAGGTCAGTCACAAGTGCAAACAGAGGACCACAGCACCACTCCCTCAACAGCCCCTTTTCCCTCACACCCTCCCTTTCTTTGCCCCCTATCCAAACATATCCCACTAGCCTCTATCACCTGCTTTGGCCACTCCCCCCTTCCTTGCCCCCCCCTACCCCCCGCATGTGCCAGAGACAGAACCTCTGACACCACCCACATTGCCCTGTCCCCTTCCCCGCACCACCACTGAAATCTATCTCCTTCCTAAAAGTTGTTTATTATGTTTGAACATAGGACAACGGGTTCAAGAGGAGCTGCAGAAGATGGAAGATGGCAAGAGTGAACAACACAGAAGACCGTGTCAGTGCCATCCAGGAAATGGTATGTCCAAACATAAACACATCAGAGTAAGGATTCCAAATTAGTCACTCAGCCAGGACAGGTCACCCACCGGTTGGCCAGCTCTATGTTGCTGCAGCAGGATCATTAGCTACTCTGGCTTTGTCAGAGATGGTGTATGTCCTTTGTCCTGCCAGTCAATGTCAGTGTAAACACTGGAGCCTTATCCACATTTAAAGCCGCATTTAAACTGTCAGCTACAAGTTAACCCATTCTGGTGTTTTGGCTGATATGTGGCACATATCTGATATGTGTTGTGAAACTGTTATATCATTGTACATTTTGGAGAATGCCTATGAGTGCGAGTCACATGTCATTGAGAATGCCGTGTGTGTTGTGTTGATCATGTGAATGCTTTATTCAGAAGGCCAGTGTTGTACATAATGCCTCCTGAAACTCACCAGTCATCTCCGAATACACAGATGATTGTGCCCAAACACAGCTCTATTTTAAACTCCAAATGTCTCCAATAATAATCTTTTTTCCTTTCACTTTGATATTCTGTGATTAGGTGTCGGTTTCAGAAATGTTGGACATTGATTTGAGAATTGAACCCCTCTGATACAGATGCTTTATTTGATTGTTCATTGATTTTGCTTTCAGCGTGCCAGGCGACAGAGGTCAAAGCCTGGCCTGGGACCTTGCATGGCTTCTGCATGAGACCAACAGGTCTGTGTTACAATGTTTGCATGGCAGGACTAGTAGAATGTTTGAAAGCATGCTCATCTCCTCTTTCATGAAACTTGTTGTAATATACGAGAACAGAATAATTTCTCAGTGTTTGCATGTGCTAGGTTTGCTGGTGTGGAGAAGCTGTTCGTTACCCCTTGACAAGAATGGCCACGGCAACACCACCTGACCAACAACTGGTAAGTATTCTGATCTCTCTCAGTGGACTTACAATTGGCTCATGATCATTTGAATTGTGATTTTTATTGGTTTCTATTTCCTAGATGCTCTCTGGCACATCACCACTTCCTCCCAGCTGTACTCCAGTCTTCCCTACTCACAGCTCCCTGCCAGCTACTCCATTCGCTGCTGGCTCCCCAACTGCAGCTCAACAGCTAGTAAGTCTTTGTGTTACTTGACTTATTACCTACATAGCAGTGCTATGTTAAATAGCTGATGTACGTGATTTATCATGTGATGGCACATGATATATCACGTACCTCGCATATTTCACTCACTCAATTGGTACTTGATCAAGATTGTAGGACAATGCAGATTTTATTGACACTTTATTGTATCTAGGTTCCCATAGTTGTTTTAATGGTCCAATACTATACCTTTTACAATGTCATTCTGATGTCTACTTGTGGTATGCTCTGAATGTTTATTTAGATTATTTTATCTCCCCCAGACTCTGGATTTGCTGACCAAGGTGGCCCCTCTGCCAAAGGATGTCATCACCAGCTTAGCCCCCAGCGTTCATCTTCCCACCCCCTCACAACCACTGTCTCTACTGCTGCTGCAACATTGCTTCCTCTGAGGGCGATGGGAACTCCACTTGGACTGCCAGTGCCACAGGCACTGACTGGTGTATTAACCACTCACCTAAATAATCTGCACAAACCCATCCACTATTGGGCTCATGTTTTGCAGCAAAGTGTTGTCTGTCATCATCTGGGGGGCCTTACACAGTTCAGGTGATACGGGGGTTTCCCAGAGCCGTAGGTCTGCCTGCTATTGGTCCGTAATCACTGTCTTTTGTGTTGTCTATTTTACTCCAAACAGGCAAGTAATTTAAGAAATGATCACCCTAAAGTTGGTATGAAAAGGTGAAGTTAGCTAAACAGACCAACACCGTGTTTCGCCCAGATTGTAAAGATGTTTAGTCACTGTTACAAATTGTGGCATATTAACATGGTGGTGAATGGGAACAACGGGACTTCTGAGTCCTGCCTCAGGTGGCCATTCAATGGACTGCAGCTTTCAGGGTTACTTCTGTGTCCTCATGGGAAAACCTCAAAGCTTGCCTACTGCTATTAACCCTAACATACATAGGGTCAACATCTATGTCTTTTAATGGTGGGAGGTAACTCACACATGCAACACAGAACATGCTAACTCCACACAGAAAGGACCAGGGGGTCATGTCTTTGTTTTTTGATTTGAGCAGTTTGCCATATTTTTCTTGTGCTAATATGTCTAACTCATTGTTTTGTCTCCGGTGTTGCTTCTGGATCAGTGTAAAACTCTTCTGATCTGAGATATTTCATTAAATTGAGCTTGTAATCAGGATGTAGGTCAGATGTAACACCACCTGTATAGCCACTGTGTAGGTCAGATGTAGGACAGTCTAAATTATCCTACAATGACAGGTAGGATGCAATCTACTTCATCATTAGATTAAATAAGGTCATAATTGAATAGTAACAAAGTTGTCCTCCAAAGTGTGTGTATATGGGGGGGGGTTTGGGTGGTGGGTTTAAAAAGTTATGAAGAGTTAAACTATTCTTCAGATATGTGCATTCATTTTTGGTTGTTTTATAGACGTTATAATTGAATAGTAACAAAGTTGTCCTCCAAAGTGTGTGTATATGGGGGGGGTTTGGGTGGTGGGTTTAAAAAGTTATGAAGAGTTAAACTATTCTTCAGATATGTGCATTCATTTTTGGTTGTTTTATAGACATAATTGAAGAGTAACAAAGTTGTCCTCCAAAGTGTGTGTATATGGGGGGGGTTTGGGTGGTGGGTTTAAAAAGTTATGAAGAGTTAAACTATTCTTCAGATATGTGCATTCATTTTATCATTTGGCCTAATTACATATAAACAAAGTTGTCTTCCAGAGCAGGGTTGGGGTTGGGTGGTTGGTAGGTAAAAGAAAAAGTGGATGTGTTGTATGCACTCTGTGGCTGGGATTTCATGCTGTGCAAATTAGCCTGCTTGTGCAGATTTCCTTTTTCTAAATATTTTTAAATAAAAGTCAGAATTGACCAAAACCTTTTTCTCCTTTCATGTCTGTCACATGAAGGACCACGACCCAATTAGGTGGGTCAAGGTGAACATCTACAGCTAAATCGAGAAATTACATTACACTGTTGAATAAGGCATACATTGTTATGTATGTAATGGTTTGTATGTGAAACAGGATCCAACGAAGTGAAATAGCTTCCAGATACCCCGAGTGACTCACCATGACAGTCGCAAATTGGCAAAGACATGACACAACTGTATCTGTATAGGCAAGAATGAAAGGCTGCATTTATATTTCTATAAGAATAACATTTGTCTGTTCAAGTTGTGCTCTTTCAATCATTGTCAACACAGCTTTCAGTAGGAGGAACTTGATGTAGCATCCTTTCCTGTCTTCGGACCAACAAGTCTACCAGTATACAAAGATAGTGTGTATTTTGTTAATATTTTGCATTTATTTGCTTTGGGAAATGCAAAACCACCTGCCTATCTCTGGCTTGATGTGTAGCTTCTATTCCTCATATTTGTCAATATTCATATTCATTCTGATTCATAACCTTACTATCAGAGGTTTATGTATTTCTTTGTAATTGATTGTATTATGCATTTAATATTAATTATTCTCACATGGACAAATGACAAAGGCAAAACCACAACCACACACATTACAATCAGGATTTTTTAATGTATTTTTGGACAGGACAGAGACAAATTGGAGCGACTGGGCGAATTCCTCATGTGAGTGCATGAAACAAGTCAGCAGATGGCGACATAATTGTCTTATCCAACCCAAATTAATGAACAGATAGGTTTAGGGAGTAATTGATGACATCTAATCTGGTAACTGTAATCAGGCTAGAAAAAAATAAATTTTTCTGTAACTTGCAGTTAAACAAAAAAAATGTGATGAACATCAGAGTTACATTTAGTAAACATTTGGGATTACTAGCAAGATTTCAGTTTCAAATACATTTATTGGAGATTCTATGTATTGGATAGTGTATATTTCCCCAAGTGGCTGTGCACTGTAAATATTGACTCCTATTATTAATGTTTGATATAAGGGTCAAATAAAGAACACCAAAAAACATGGAGAAAAAACACTTGGCTGTTAAAAATGACCAGTGCAATAAAAAAAAAATAGAAACCAGATGGTATCAGTATAGTATCAGTGCATTGTAAATTCAAAAATGGAATTGTTACAGTTACATTGCTTTGATATTGTGATATTTGGATTACATTACTGATTACGATATTTAACAGGTAATTGGTAATCGCGTTGCATTTTTAAAGTAATCCCCCGAACCCTGTGATCAGACTATAAAACTCACATTTGAACTTGGTTTCTCTTGATTACTAGTAGGAGTGGGATGATATAGCCTATATATATAACAATACATCATCAACATCATATGTTGTATTTGTCCTGACTCAGGCCCGGCACAAAAACCCCAAATGAGCAGATATGGCAACAGGACAGGATTACCAGTTCTTTACTGAGAGGTAGCATTTACAAGGGATCCCCCTTGTCAAGGGCAAATTAAGAGAGAGCTTGTAGAGGCTTGAGTCTTGCAGAGGAGCGAGGCTGTGATGCTTTGAAACTGGTGGAGCCTGGGCCGGTGGAGTTCAGGAGTTTGGACTTAACGTCCCCAGATCAAGACTGCTGGCTTGTGAGCTGGAGGTGGATGGATGGAGTCTCTGAGTGTGACAGGAGCATCTATGAAAGGAGAGCAGAGCAGTTTTCACCTGTCCACATGCAGCAGCATGACCGAAGCGTCAGATTAGCTCGCGAATAGCGGCCAAACCACTTGACAAAACCCTTTGCCAAGTCAGAGCATGTCCTCAATGAGCCGCTCATTTTGAGGTATGGCATGTCTATGTCGTGTGAAAGATGTGGGAGTTATTACGCGCCGAACTTTGTGGCAGATATATTCCGGGCCTTGCCCCCCTTAATTTTCCACCCCGAGTCCTACGCCGCCATCCGTGAGTGTTGCCCCCCTTAATTTTCCACCCCGATTCCAACGCCGCCATTCGTGAGTCTCTACGAGTTACGGTTGCGGAGATACGTTGCTGTAGCGCCCCCCATAGGCAAACAATAGCGCCCCCTACACGCCAAATGACACTATCTCTTCTGAAATCAACTCAGAAGTGTCAAGTGTCATACAAGAAGGAAGGCTGGCCATAATGAGAATGAATCCGCACTTCCTGCCGCCCTTCAAAATAAAACAATTTCGAAGGGACAGGCACTGAATGCTGCTATAGCGCCCCCTAAAGGCGAAATGACAAAATACTTCTGATATAGGCTCAGAGTACATCCCTCCACACCTGTACCAAGTTTGGTTAGCATCGGACGATCTTTATGAAATAGGCCCCACCCACAGAAGATTGGAAGTGGATTATATCGCAATGGTGTGTTTTTTTTTTTAACTTCCAAATCAGTGTTGTGCAGGACACTCCCAACATGATGTGTGCGTTGGTTTGGTGAAGATTGGACAAAGTTTCAAGGAGAAATGGCAAAAAAACTGTTTTGGACAAAATGCAAAATGGCCGAAAATCTAGTCAGACGGAAATGGGCGTGGCCTAGTTGAGTAGATGCGGGAGGACCCAAGGAATCCAGGGAAAAAAGAATTTTGATGATACACCCTACGGTTCAAAAGTTATCGAGCAAAAGGTAAGGAGGGCTGTTATAGCGCCACCATATGGTCAATTGGTGCAGTTTTTTCGGGGATAGTAAAATACCCCTCAGTGCACCTCCCTACCAAGTTTGGTAGCTGTAGCGGTTATGGTTTCTGAATTACAGCTAATTTACTGCAAGATTTTGCAAGATTTTTCCAAACCCCATGCAAGTCAATGGGGAAAAAAATGGCGCTTAATGGCGAATTGCGGCCAAACCGCTTTCACAAACCCTTAGCAAAGTCATAGCACACCTGTCCTCAATAAGCCGGTCATTTTGAGGTCTGGCATGTCTATGTGGCGCAAAAATTGGGGGCGTTGTTACGCGCAGAAGTTTTTGGCAGATATAAGAATAATAATAATAATAATAAGTATGTGGGATTTCAAGATTGTGCCTTGCTTGTCAGCAAGCACAATAATAATAATAATAAGTATGTGGGATTTCAAGATTGTGCCTTGCTTGTCAGCAAGCACAATAATAATAAGTATGTGGGATTTCAAGATTGTGCCTTGCTTGTCAGCAAGCACAATAATTATTGCTTTTATCTCGGAAACGGAAGGTGCAATCGTGATTCTGCCCACCACTAGCGTACTTTTTCACCCCGATTCCAACGCCGCCATCATTGAGTCTCTACGAGTTACGGTTGCGGAGATACGTTGCTGTAGCGCCCCCCATAGGCAAACAATAGCGCCCCCTACACGCCAAATGACACTATCTCTTCTGAAATCAACTCAGAAGTGTCAAGTGTCATACAAGAAGGAAGGCTGGCCATAATGAGAATGAATCTGCACTTCCTGCCGCCCTTCAAAATAAAACCATTTAGAAGGGACAGGCACTGAATGCTGCTATAGCGCCCCCTAAAGGCAAAATGACAAAATACTTCTGATATAGGCTCAGAGTACATCCCTCCACACCTGTACCAAGTTTGGTTAGCATCGGACGATTTTTGTGAAATAGGCCCCACCCACAGAAGATTGGAAGTGGATTATATCGCAATGGTGTGTTTTTTTTTGAACTTCCAAATCAGTGTTGTGCAGGACACTCCCAACATGATGTGTGCGTTGGTTTGGTGAAGATTGGACAAAATTTCAAGGAGAAATGGCAAAAAAACGGTTTTGGACAAAATGCAAAATGGCCGAAAATCTAGTCAGACGGAAATGGGCGTGGCCTAGTTGAGTAGATGCGGGAGGACCCAAGGAATCCAGGGAAAAAATAATTTTGATGATACACCCTACGGTTCAAAAGTTATCGAGCAAAAGGTAAGGAGGGCTGTTATAGCGCCACCATATGGTCAATTGGTGCAGTTTTTTCGGGGATAGTAAAATACCCCTCAGTGCACCTCCCTACCAAGTTTGGTAGCTGTAGCGGTTATGGTTTCTGAATTACAGCTAATTTACTGCAAGATTTTGCAAGATTTTTCGAAACCCCATGCAAGTCAATGGGGAAAAAAATGGCGCTTAATGGCGAATTGCGGCCAAACCGCTTTCACAAACCCTTAGCAAAGTCATAGCACACCTGTCCTCAATAAGCCGGTCATTTTGAGGTCTGGCATGTCTATGTGGCGCAAAAATTGGGGGCGTTGTTACGCGCAGAAGTTTTTGGCAGATATAAGAATAATAATAATAATAATAAGTATGTGGGATTTCAAGATTGTGCCTTGCTTGTCAGCAAGCACAATAATAATAATAATAAGTATGTGGGATTTCAAGATTGTGCCTTGCTTGTCAGCAAGCACAATAATAATAAGTATGTGGGATTTCAAGATTGTGCCTTGCTTGTCAGCAAGCACAATAATTATTGCTTTTATCTCGGAAACGGAAGGTGCAATCGTGATTCTGCCCACCACTAGCGTACTTTTTCACCCCGATTCCAACGCCGCCATCATTGAGTCTCTACGAGTTACGGTTGCGGAGATACGTTGCTGTAGCGCCCCCCATAGGCAAACAATAGCGCCCCCTACACGCCAAATGACACTATCTCTTCTGAAATCAACTCAGAAGTGTCAAGTGTCATACAAGAAGGAAGGCTGGCCATAATGAGAATGAATCTGCACTTCCTGCCGCCCTTCAAAATAAAACCATTTAGAAGGGACAGGCACTGAATGCTGCTATAGCGCCCCCTAAAGGCAAAATGACAAAATACTTCTGATATAGGCTCAGAGTACATCCCTCCACACCTGTACCAAGTTTGGTTAGCATCGGACGATTTTTGTGAAATAGGCCCCACCCACAGAAGATTGGAAGTGGATTATATCGCAATGGTGTGTTTTTTTTTGAACTTCCAAATCAGTGTTGTGCAGGACACTCCCAACATGATGTGTGCGTTGGTTTGGTGAAGATTGGACAAAATTTCAAGGAGAAATGGCAAAAAAACGGTTTTGGACAAAATGCAAAATGGCCGAAAATCTAGTCAGACGGAAATGGGCGTGGCCTAGTTGAGTAGATGCGGGAGGACCCAAGGAATCCAGGGAAAAAATAATTTTGATGATACACCCTACGGTTCAAAAGTTATCGAGCAAAAGGTAAGGAGGGCTGTTATAGCGCCACCATATGGTCAATTGGTGCAGTTTTTTCGGGGATAGTAAAATACCCCTCAGTGCACCTCCCTACCAAGTTTGGTAGCTGTAGCGGTTATGGTTTCTGAATTACAGCTAATTTACTGCAAGATTTTGCAAGATTTTTCGAAACCCCATGCAAGTCAATGGGGAAAAAAATGGCGCTTAATGGCGAATTGCGGCCAAACCGCTTTCACAAACCCTTAGCAAAGTCATAGCACACCTGTCCTCAATAAGCCGGTCATTTTGAGGTCTGGCATGTCTATGTGGCGCAAAAATTGGGGGCGTTGTTACGCGCAGAAGTTTTTGGCAGATATAAGAATAATAATAATAATAATAAGTATGTGGGATTTCAAGATTGTGCCTTGCTTGTCAGCAAGCACAATAATAATAATAATAAGTATGTGGGATTTCAAGATTGTGCCTTGCTTGTCAGCAAGCACAATAATAATAAGTATGTGGGATTTCAAGATTGTGCCTTGCTTGTCAGCAAGCACAATAATTATTGCTTTTATCTCGGAAACGGAAGGTGCAATCGTGATTCTGCCCACCACTAGCGTACTTTTTCACCCCGATTCCAACGCCGCCATCATTGAGTCTCTACGAGTTACGGTTGCGGAGATACGTTGCTGTAGCGCCCCCCATAGGCAAACAATAGCGCCCCCTACACGCCAAATGACACTATCTCTTCTGAAATCAACTCAGAAGTGTCAAGTGTCATACAAGAAGGAAGGCTGGCCATAATGAGAATGAATCTGCACTTCCTGCCGCCCTTCAAAATAAAACCATTTAGAAGGGACAGGCACTGAATGCTGCTATAGCGCCCCCTAAAGGCAAAATGACAAAATACTTCTGATATAGGCTCAGAGTACATCCCTCCACACCTGTACCAAGTTTGGTTAGCATCGGACGATTTTTGTGAAATAGGCCCCACCCACAGAAGATTGGAAGTGGATTATATCGCAATGGTGTGTTTTTTTTTGAACTTCCAAATCAGTGTTGTGCAGGACACTCCCAACATGATGTGTGCGTTGGTTTGGTGAAGATTGGACAAAATTTCAAGGAGAAATGGCAAAAAAACGGTTTTGGACAAAATGCAAAATGGCCGAAAATCTAGTCAGACGGAAATGGGCGTGGCCTAGTTGAGTAGATGCGGGAGGACCCAAGGAATCCAGGGAAAAAATAATTTTGATGATACACCCTACGGTTCAAAAGTTATCGAGCAAAAGGTAAGGAGGGCTGTTATAGCGCCACCATATGGTCAATTGGTGCAGTTTTTTCGGGGATAGTAAAATACCCCTCAGTGCACCTCCCTACCAAGTTTGGTAGCTGTAGCGGTTATGGTTTCTGAATTACAGCTAATTTACTGCAAGATTTTGCAAGATTTTTCGAAACCCCATGCAAGTCAATGGGGAAAAAAATGGCGCTTAATGGCGAATTGCGGCCAAACCGCTTTCACAAACCCTTAGCAAAGTCATAGCACACCTGTCCTCAATAAGCCGGTCATTTTGAGGTCTGGCATGTCTATGTGGCGCAAAAATTGGGGGCGTTGTTACGCGCAGAAGTTTTTGGCAGATATAAGAATAATAATAATAATAATAAGTATGTGGGATTTCAAGATTGTGCCTTGCTTGTCAGCAAGCACAATAATAATAATAATAAGTATGTGGGATTTCAAGATTGTGCCTTGCTTGTCAGCAAGCACAATAATAATAAGTATGTGGGATTTCAAGATTGTGCCTTGCTTGTCAGCAAGCACAATAATTATTGCTTTTATCTCGGAAACGGAAGGTGCAATCGTGATTCTGCCCACCACTAGCGTACTTTTTCACCCCGATTCCAACGCCGCCATCATTGAGTCTCTACGAGTTACGGTTGCGGAGATACGTTGCTGTAGCGCCCCCCATAGGCAAACAATAGCGCCCCCTACACGCCAAATGACACTATCTCTTCTGAAATCAACTCAGAAGTGTCAAGTGTCATACAAGAAGGAAGGCTGGCCATAATGAGAATGAATCTGCACTTCCTGCCGCCCTTCAAAATAAAACCATTTAGAAGGGACAGGCACTGAATGCTGCTATAGCGCCCCCTAAAGGCAAAATGACAAAATACTTCTGATATAGGCTCAGAGTACATCCCTCCACACCTGTACCAAGTTTGGTTAGCATCGGACGATTTTTGTGAAATAGGCCCCACCCACAGAAGATTGGAAGTGGATTATATCGCAATGGTGTGTTTTTTTTTGAACTTCCAAATCAGTGTTGTGCAGGACACTCCCAACATGATGTGTGCGTTGGTTTGGTGAAGATTGGACAAAATTTCAAGGAGAAATGGCAAAAAAACGGTTTTGGACAAAATGCAAAATGGCCGAAAATCTAGTCAGACGGAAATGGGCGTGGCCTAGTTGAGTAGATGCGGGAGGACCCAAGGAATCCAGGGAAAAAATAATTTTGATGATACACCCTACGGTTCAAAAGTTATCGAGCAAAAGGTAAGGAGGGCTGTTATAGCGCCACCATATGGTCAATTGGTGCAGTTTTTTCGGGGATAGTAAAATACCCCTCAGTGCACCTCCCTACCAAGTTTGGTAGCTGTAGCGGTTATGGTTTCTGAATTACAGCTAATTTACTGCAAGATTTTGCAAGATTTTTCGAAACCCCATGCAAGTCAATGGGGAAAAAAATGGCGCTTAATGGCGAATTGCGGCCAAACCGCTTTCACAAACCCTTAGCAAAGTCATAGCACACCTGTCCTCAATAAGCCGGTCATTTTGAGGTCTGGCATGTCTATGTGGCGCAAAAATTGGGGGCGTTGTTACGCGCAGAAGTTTTTGGCAGATATAAGAATAATAATAATAATAATAAGTATGTGGGATTTCAAGATTGTGCCTTGCTTGTCAGCAAGCACAATAATAATAATAATAAGTATGTGGGATTTCAAGATTGTGCCTTGCTTGTCAGCAAGCACAATAATAATAAGTATGTGGGATTTCAAGATTGTGCCTTGCTTGTCAGCAAGCACAATAATTATTGCTTTTATCTCGGAAACGGAAGGTGCAATCGTGATTCTGCCCACCACTAGCGTACTTTTTCACCCCGATTCCAACGCCGCCATCATTGAGTCTCTACGAGTTACGGTTGCGGAGATACGTTGCTGTAGCGCCCCCCATAGGCAAACAATAGCGCCCCCTACACGCCAAATGACACTATCTCTTCTGAAATCAACTCAGAAGTGTCAAGTGTCATACAAGAAGGAAGGCTGGCCATAATGAGAATGAATCTGCACTTCCTGCCGCCCTTCAAAATAAAACCATTTAGAAGGGACAGGCACTGAATGCTGCTATAGCGCCCCCTAAAGGCAAAATGACAAAATACTTCTGATATAGGCTCAGAGTACATCCCTCCACACCTGTACCAAGTTTGGTTAGCATCGGACGATTTTTGTGAAATAGGCCCCACCCACAGAAGATTGGAAGTGGATTATATCGCAATGGTGTGTTTTTTTTTGAACTTCCAAATCAGTGTTGTGCAGGACACTCCCAACATGATGTGTGCGTTGGTTTGGTGAAGATTGGACAAAATTTCAAGGAGAAATGGCAAAAAAACGGTTTTGGACAAAATGCAAAATGGCCGAAAATCTAGTCAGACGGAAATGGGCGTGGCCTAGTTGAGTAGATGCGGGAGGACCCAAGGAATCCAGGGAAAAAATAATTTTGATGATACACCCTACGGTTCAAAAGTTATCGAGCAAAAGGTAAGGAGGGCTGTTATAGCGCCACCATATGGTCAATTGGTGCAGTTTTTTCGGGGATAGTAAAATACCCCTCAGTGCACCTCCCTACCAAGTTTGGTAGCTGTAGCGGTTATGGTTTCTGAATTACAGCTAATTTACTGCAAGATTTTGCAAGATTTTTCGAAACCCCATGCAAGTCAATGGGGAAAAAAATGGCGCTTAATGGCGAATTGCGGCCAAACCGCTTTCACAAACCCTTAGCAAAGTCATAGCACACCTGTCCTCAATAAGCCGGTCATTTTGAGGTCTGGCATGTCTATGTGGCGCAAAAATTGGGGGCGTTGTTACGCGCAGAAGTTTTTGGCAGATATAAGAATAATAATAATAATAATAAGTATGTGGGATTTCAAGATTGTGCCTTGCTTGTCAGCAAGCACAATAATAATAATAATAAGTATGTGGGATTTCAAGATTGTGCCTTGCTTGTCAGCAAGCACAATAATAATAAGTATGTGGGATTTCAAGATTGTGCCTTGCTTGTCAGCAAGCACAATAATTATTGCTTTTATCTCGGAAACGGAAGGTGCAATCGTGATTCTGCCCACCACTAGCGTACTTTTTCACCCCGATTCCAACGCCGCCATCATTGAGTCTCTACGAGTTACGGTTGCGGAGATACGTTGCTGTAGCGCCCCCCATAGGCAAACAATAGCGCCCCCTACACGCCAAATGACACTATCTCTTCTGAAATCAACTCAGAAGTGTCAAGTGTCATACAAGAAGGAAGGCTGGCCATAATGAGAATGAATCTGCACTTCCTGCCGCCCTTCAAAATAAAACCATTTAGAAGGGACAGGCACTGAATGCTGCTATAGCGCCCCCTAAAGGCAAAATGACAAAATACTTCTGATATAGGCTCAGAGTACATCCCTCCACACCTGTACCAAGTTTGGTTAGCATCGGACGATTTTTGTGAAATAGGCCCCACCCACAGAAGATTGGAAGTGGATTATATCGCAATGGTGTGTTTTTTTTTGAACTTCCAAATCAGTGTTGTGCAGGACACTCCCAACATGATGTGTGCGTTGGTTTGGTGAAGATTGGACAAAATTTCAAGGAGAAATGGCAAAAAAACGGTTTTGGACAAAATGCAAAATGGCCGAAAATCTAGTCAGACGGAAATGGGCGTGGCCTAGTTGAGTAGATGCGGGAGGACCCAAGGAATCCAGGGAAAAAATAATTTTGATGATACACCCTACGGTTCAAAAGTTATCGAGCAAAAGGTAAGGAGGGCTGTTATAGCGCCACCATATGGTCAATTGGTGCAGTTTTTTCGGGGATAGTAAAATACCCCTCAGTGCACCTCCCTACCAAGTTTGGTAGCTGTAGCGGTTATGGTTTCTGAATTACAGCTAATTTACTGCAAGATTTTGCAAGATTTTTCGAAACCCCATGCAAGTCAATGGGGAAAAAAATGGCGCTTAATGGCGAATTGCGGCCAAACCGCTTTCACAAACCCTTAGCAAAGTCATAGCACACCTGTCCTCAATAAGCCGGTCATTTTGAGGTCTGGCATGTCTATGTGGCGCAAAAATTGGGGGCGTTGTTACGCGCAGAAGTTTTTGGCAGATATAAGAATAATAATAATAATAATAAGTATGTGGGATTTCAAGATTGTGCCTTGCTTGTCAGCAAGCACAATAATAATAATAATAAGTATGTGGGATTTCAAGATTGTGCCTTGCTTGTCAGCAAGCACAATAATAATAAGTATGTGGGATTTCAAGATTGTGCCTTGCTTGTCAGCAAGCACAATAATTATTGCTTTTATCTCGGAAACGGAAGGTGCAATCGTGATTCTGCCCACCACTAGCGTACTTTTTCACCCCGATTCCAACGCCGCCATCATTGAGTCTCTACGAGTTACGGTTGCGGAGATACGTTGCTGTAGCGCCCCCCATAGGCAAACAATAGCGCCCCCTACACGCCAAATGACACTATCTCTTCTGAAATCAACTCAGAAGTGTCAAGTGTCATACAAGAAGGAAGGCTGGCCATAATGAGAATGAATCTGCACTTCCTGCCGCCCTTCAAAATAAAACCATTTAGAAGGGACAGGCACTGAATGCTGCTATAGCGCCCCCTAAAGGCAAAATGACAAAATACTTCTGATATAGGCTCAGAGTACATCCCTCCACACCTGTACCAAGTTTGGTTAGCATCGGACGATTTTTGTGAAATAGGCCCCACCCACAGAAGATTGGAAGTGGATTATATCGCAATGGTGTGTTTTTTTTTGAACTTCCAAATCAGTGTTGTGCAGGACACTCCCAACATGATGTGTGCGTTGGTTTGGTGAAGATTGGACAAAATTTCAAGGAGAAATGGCAAAAAAACGGTTTTGGACAAAATGCAAAATGGCCGAAAATCTAGTCAGACGGAAATGGGCGTGGCCTAGTTGAGTAGATGCGGGAGGACCCAAGGAATCCAGGGAAAAAATAATTTTGATGATACACCCTACGGTTCAAAAGTTATCGAGCAAAAGGTAAGGAGGGCTGTTATAGCGCCACCATATGGTCAATTGGTGCAGTTTTTTCGGGGATAGTAAAATACCCCTCAGTGCACCTCCCTACCAAGTTTGGTAGCTGTAGCGGTTATGGTTTCTGAATTACAGCTAATTTACTGCAAGATTTTGCAAGATTTTTCGAAACCCCATGCAAGTCAATGGGGAAAAAAATGGCGCTTAATGGCGAATTGCGGCCAAACCGCTTTCACAAACCCTTAGCAAAGTCATAGCACACCTGTCCTCAATAAGCCGGTCATTTTGAGGTCTGGCATGTCTATGTGGCGCAAAAATTGGGGGCGTTGTTACGCGCAGAAGTTTTTGGCAGATATAAGAATAATAATAATAATAATAAGTATGTGGGATTTCAAGATTGTGCCTTGCTTGTCAGCAAGCACAATAATAATAATAATAAGTATGTGGGATTTCAAGATTGTGCCTTGCTTGTCAGCAAGCACAATAATAATAAGTATGTGGGATTTCAAGATTGTGCCTTGCTTGTCAGCAAGCACAATAATTATTGCTTTTATCTCGGAAACGGAAGGTGCAATCGTGATTCTGCCCACCACTAGCGTACTTTTTCACCCCGATTCCAACGCCGCCATCATTGAGTCTCTACGAGTTACGGTTGCGGAGATACGTTGCTGTAGCGCCCCCCATAGGCAAACAATAGCGCCCCCTACACGCCAAATGACACTATCTCTTCTGAAATCAACTCAGAAGTGTCAAGTGTCATACAAGAAGGAAGGCTGGCCATAATGAGAATGAATCTGCACTTCCTGCCGCCCTTCAAAATAAAACCATTTAGAAGGGACAGGCACTGAATGCTGCTATAGCGCCCCCTAAAGGCAAAATGACAAAATACTTCTGATATAGGCTCAGAGTACATCCCTCCACACCTGTACCAAGTTTGGTTAGCATCGGACGATTTTTGTGAAATAGGCCCCACCCACAGAAGATTGGAAGTGGATTATATCGCAATGGTGTGTTTTTTTTTGAACTTCCAAATCAGTGTTGTGCAGGACACTCCCAACATGATGTGTGCGTTGGTTTGGTGAAGATTGGACAAAATTTCAAGGAGAAATGGCAAAAAAACGGTTTTGGACAAAATGCAAAATGGCCGAAAATCTAGTCAGACGGAAATGGGCGTGGCCTAGTTGAGTAGATGCGGGAGGACCCAAGGAATCCAGGGAAAAAATAATTTTGATGATACACCCTACGGTTCAAAAGTTATCGAGCAAAAGGTAAGGAGGGCTGTTATAGCGCCACCATATGGTCAATTGGTGCAGTTTTTTCGGGGATAGTAAAATACCCCTCAGTGCACCTCCCTACCAAGTTTGGTAGCTGTAGCGGTTATGGTTTCTGAATTACAGCTAATTTACTGCAAGATTTTGCAAGATTTTTCGAAACCCCATGCAAGTCAATGGGGAAAAAAATGGCGCTTAATGGCGAATTGCGGCCAAACCGCTTTCACAAACCCTTAGCAAAGTCATAGCACACCTGTCCTCAATAAGCCGGTCATTTTGAGGTCTGGCATGTCTATGTGGCGCAAAAATTGGGGGCGTTGTTACGCGCAGAAGTTTTTGGCAGATATAAGAATAATAATAATAATAATAAGTATGTGGGATTTCAAGATTGTGCCTTGCTTGTCAGCAAGCACAATAATAATAATAATAAGTATGTGGGATTTCAAGATTGTGCCTTGCTTGTCAGCAAGCACAATAATAATAAGTATGTGGGATTTCAAGATTGTGCCTTGCTTGTCAGCAAGCACAATAATTATTGCTTTTATCTCGGAAACGGAAGGTGCAATCGTGATTCTGCCCACCACTAGCGTACTTTTTCACCCCGATTCCAACGCCGCCATCATTGAGTCTCTACGAGTTACGGTTGCGGAGATACGTTGCTGTAGCGCCCCCCATAGGCAAACAATAGCGCCCCCTACACGCCAAATGACACTATCTCTTCTGAAATCAACTCAGAAGTGTCAAGTGTCATACAAGAAGGAAGGCTGGCCATAATGAGAATGAATCTGCACTTCCTGCCGCCCTTCAAAATAAAACCATTTAGAAGGGACAGGCACTGAATGCTGCTATAGCGCCCCCTAAAGGCAAAATGACAAAATACTTCTGATATAGGCTCAGAGTACATCCCTCCACACCTGTACCAAGTTTGGTTAGCATCGGACGATTTTTGTGAAATAGGCCCCACCCACAGAAGATTGGAAGTGGATTATATCGCAATGGTGTGTTTTTTTTTGAACTTCCAAATCAGTGTTGTGCAGGACACTCCCAACATGATGTGTGCGTTGGTTTGGTGAAGATTGGACAAAATTTCAAGGAGAAATGGCAAAAAAACGGTTTTGGACAAAATGCAAAATGGCCGAAAATCTAGTCAGACGGAAATGGGCGTGGCCTAGTTGAGTAGATGCGGGAGGACCCAAGGAATCCAGGGAAAAAATAATTTTGATGATACACCCTACGGTTCAAAAGTTATCGAGCAAAAGGTAAGGAGGGCTGTTATAGCGCCACCATATGGTCAATTGGTGCAGTTTTTTCGGGGATAGTAAAATACCCCTCAGTGCACCTCCCTACCAAGTTTGGTAGCTGTAGCGGTTATGGTTTCTGAATTACAGCTAATTTACTGCAAGATTTTGCAAGATTTTTCGAAACCCCATGCAAGTCAATGGGGAAAAAAATGGCGCTTAATGGCGAATTGCGGCCAAACCGCTTTCACAAACCCTTAGCAAAGTCATAGCACACCTGTCCTCAATAAGCCGGTCATTTTGAGGTCTGGCATGTCTATGTGGCGCAAAAATTGGGGGCGTTGTTACGCGCAGAAGTTTTTGGCAGATATAAGAATAATAATAATAATAATAAGTATGTGGGATTTCAAGATTGTGCCTTGCTTGTCAGCAAGCACAATAATAATAATAATAAGTATGTGGGATTTCAAGATTGTGCCTTGCTTGTCAGCAAGCACAATAATAATAAGTATGTGGGATTTCAAGATTGTGCCTTGCTTGTCAGCAAGCACAATAATTATTGCTTTTATCTCGGAAACGGAAGGTGCAATCGTGATTCTGCCCACCACTAGCGTACTTTTTCACCCCGATTCCAACGCCGCCATCATTGAGTCTCTACGAGTTACGGTTGCGGAGATACGTTGCTGTAGCGCCCCCCATAGGCAAACAATAGCGCCCCCTACACGCCAAATGACACTATCTCTTCTGAAATCAACTCAGAAGTGTCAAGTGTCATACAAGAAGGAAGGCTGGCCATAATGAGAATGAATCTGCACTTCCTGCCGCCCTTCAAAATAAAACCATTTAGAAGGGACAGGCACTGAATGCTGCTATAGCGCCCCCTAAAGGCAAAATGACAAAATACTTCTGATATAGGCTCAGAGTACATCCCTCCACACCTGTACCAAGTTTGGTTAGCATCGGACGATTTTTGTGAAATAGGCCCCACCCACAGAAGATTGGAAGTGGATTATATCGCAATGGTGTGTTTTTTTTTGAACTTCCAAATCAGTGTTGTGCAGGACACTCCCAACATGATGTGTGCGTTGGTTTGGTGAAGATTGGACAAAATTTCAAGGAGAAATGGCAAAAAAACGGTTTTGGACAAAATGCAAAATGGCCGAAAATCTAGTCAGACGGAAATGGGCGTGGCCTAGTTGAGTAGATGCGGGAGGACCCAAGGAATCCAGGGAAAAAATAATTTTGATGATACACCCTACGGTTCAAAAGTTATCGAGCAAAAGGTAAGGAGGGCTGTTATAGCGCCACCATATGGTCAATTGGTGCAGTTTTTTCGGGGATAGTAAAATACCCCTCAGTGCACCTCCCTACCAAGTTTGGTAGCTGTAGCGGTTATGGTTTCTGAATTACAGCTAATTTACTGCAAGATTTTGCAAGATTTTTCGAAACCCCATGCAAGTCAATGGGGAAAAAAATGGCGCTTAATGGCGAATTGCGGCCAAACCGCTTTCACAAACCCTTAGCAAAGTCATAGCACACCTGTCCTCAATAAGCCGGTCATTTTGAGGTCTGGCATGTCTATGTGGCGCAAAAATTGGGGGCGTTGTTACGCGCAGAAGTTTTTGGCAGATATAAGAATAATAATAATAATAACTAGATGGTCTACATTTCCTAACGAAAATGTAATTGTGCTTGCTGTCCTCGCCATGCACCGCCTGGCTTCCAAAGTCCCTGCCCATGGACCTAGGGGGACTAAGTAGTTATGGGGGTGCCTATGTGAGTAAAAGGACTTTGGAGTAGAAGTACTTGGTAGGTGGGGAAGTCAGACTGGTTGTAGCCTACTAGAGAGACACAAAAGGCTGGCCCAATCTCTGCAATCTAAAACTACATTACCTGCAAACTACAGCATCAATAATTACCATGTATTGTAAATGTCTCCAACTGTCTCAAGGAAAATAGGACATGATAACCTCCAGAGAAGTAGTATTCCTTGTAGTGTCATTCATGTTTATGGTTGCGACAACAACTGTTTACAAAACTAGCAGGCTTACCAGAGCTGCAAACACACAAGTGAAAAGCTATCAATGGCTGCATCTAATCAGCCAGTAACTAATGTAGGCTATCTTCCATTATGTTAGTGTAAGAAGTCAAATGTACTGATAATAGTCCCTGGTCACCAAAGTAATGTTACCCTTTTAGTTTTGTTACAGAGTTGCTGATCGGTTGTCATGTGTCCAGTCAGCCAGAGAAGCTGCTTGGGTAGCATGCTAACTAACGCCTAATGCAGTGGTTCTCAACTGGTGTAGCCTCAGGACCCACTATTTTCCTTGTCATGAAGTCGCGACCCAAATTTCAGATTTTGTTTTAAACCACTCAAATTTATTGCACAAAAAATAGCGCATTTATTTAATACACAATGCCTTCATGCACTGTCAAATGAACAAAAAAGTGCAACAGAAGTGCAACTAGGGCTAAAAACCAATTGAAATAAGGCAGACTTGAATTACAGGCCTATATGTTTTTAAATTTAAACAAGTCAAACTGGTCATGGTCAGAAAGTCTTCTTTGAACTGTATGAAATATGAAATAAAAGGCAGACTTTTCTTGAATCACAGGCAGGCTATATGCTTTTTAGTTAAACTGGTCATAACTTTTAATTAAACTGGGGCCATGCTAATCCAGTTTCAATCATCTGAATTGAACTAAAATTAAATATGAAATGAAAAGGCAGACTTCTCTTGAATTACAGGCAGAGCATATGCTTCAGCTTGTTAAACAAGTGAAACTGGTCAGGCTAATCCAGTTTCAATAATCTGAAAAAAAAAAAAAAAAAAAAAAAAAAAAAGTACTGTAAATGTCCGCGACCCAATCAAAACGGCCCCGCGACGCTACCCACCAGTTGAGAAATGCTGGCCTAACGCTAGCATTAGCTCAATTAGCTTGTTGCAACTAGTCCCAAACATTGATGAACAGTGTGTCCTAACGCCAGGGGGACAAGGTGTTTGTTTTGGCTGGCTGAGGTTAGCCTATAAGGCACAGTTGTTGTGGCTAACAGCCTCCATTCACACTAGGCTATTCACACTAGGCTATCTCTTCCATTATGTTTACAAACCCAGCTGGCTCTATATAATGAACAACCACAAAGTGGTGACACTTACCCATGGGTTCCGTTCATTGTTTTCTGGACATGTTTCCATGCTATAGTAACACAGCAGCTAACAGAACAGACAGGCCTCCCATGCCATACATGAACACAACAGGTTTCCTGCAGGCAGCTGTCAGGGCTGTGAGGGGGCGGGCTCTGGTCGGCCCTGTGAATTTTTTTATTGGTTGGCGACAAGTGACCTAGAAAATCCAAGGAACTCTGATTCACTCTGATTTGGCCTCTCCTGGGGCTCCCACTTGCACCAGGGAGGGAGAGGAATGACTGTAGTAAGTGATGTCATACTTTTACAGATGGAGGAATGACTGTAGTAAGTTATTTCATACTTTTTTTGTCTACATCATTCTCTCTACCCAAGATGCAACACTGCTGCTCAGAGTTGTTCTTAAGCTCTATTTATCTGGTCAAATCTCACCGGATTCCTGTTTCCAGTACACTTTTAGCATTTGGTTTTTAACAGAGAAGAGTTGGAGCTGCTGAAAACATACAGTATGCAAATGAGAGTGAGACCATGAGTGATATACCCACTGTGATACAAGCATAGGTGTGTCTGTTGTCTGTACAATAGCGTGCGTGCGTCAAGTGTCAAGTGTCAAGTGTCAAGTGTCAAGTGTCAAGTGTCAAGTGTCAAGTGTCAAGTGTCAAGTGTCAAGTGTCAAGTGTCATACAAGAAGGAAGGCTGGCCATAATGAGAATGAATCTGCACTTCCTGCCGCCCTTCAAAATAAAACCATTTAGAAGGGACAGGCACTGAATGCTGCTATAGCGCCCCCTAAAGGCTAAATGACAAAATACTTCTGATATAGGCTCAGAGTACATCCCTCCACACCTGTACCAAGTTTGGTTAGCATCGGACGATTTTTGTGAAATAGGCCCCACCCACAGAAGATTGGAAGTGGATTATATCGCAATGGTGTGTTTTTTTTTTGAACTTCCAAATCAGTGTTGTGCAGGACACTCCCAACATGATGTGTGCATTGGTTTGGTGAAGATTGGACAGAATTTCAAGGAGAAATGGCAAAAAAACTGTTTTGGACAAAATGCAAAATGGCCGAAAATCTAGTCAGACGGAAATGGGCGTGGCCTAGTTGAGTAGATGCGGGAGGACGCAAGGAATCCAGGGAAAAAATAATTTTGATGATAAACCCTACGGTTCAAAAGTTATCGAGCAAAAGGTAAGGAGGGCTGTTATAGCGCCACCATATGGTCAATTGGTGCAATTTTTTCGGGGATAGTAAAAGACCCCTCAGTGCACCTCCCTACCAAGTTTCGTAGCTCTAGCTCTTATGGTTTCTGAATTACACCTAATTTACTGCAAGATTTTGCAAGATTTTTCCAAACCCCATGCAAGTCAATGGGGAAAAAAATGGCGCTTAATGGCGAATTGCGGCCAAACCGCTTTCACAAACCCTTAGCAAAGTCATAGCACACCTGTCCTCAATAAGCCGGTCATTTTGAGGTCTGGCATGTCTATGTGGCGCAAAAATTGGGGGAGTTATTACGCGCAGAACTTTTTGGCAGATATAAGAATAGGAATAATAAGTATGTGGGATTTCAAGATTGTGCCTTGCTTGTCAGCAAGCACAATAATAAGTATGTGGGATTTCAAGATTGTGCCTTGCTTGTCAGCAAGCACAATAATAATAATAATAAGTATGTGGGATTTCAAGATTGTGCCTTGCTTGTCAGCAAGCACAATAATAATAAGTATGTGGGATTTCAAGATTGTGCCTTGCTTGTCAGCAAGCACAATAATTATTGCTTTTATCTCGGAAACGGAAGGTGCAATCGTGATTCTGCCCACCACTAGCGTACTTTTTCACCCCGATTCCAACGCCGCCATCATTGAGTCTCTACGAGTTACGGTTGCGGAGATACGTTGCTGTAGCGCCCCCCATAGGCAAACAATAGCGCCCCCTACACGCCAAATGACACTATCTCTTCTGAAATCAACTCAGAAGTGTCAAGTGTCATACAAGAAGGAAGGCTGGCCATAATGAGAATGAATCTGCACTTCCTGCCGCCCTTCAAAATAAAACCATTTAGAAGGGACAGGCACTGAATGCTGCTATAGCGCCCCCTAAAGGCAAAATGACAAAATACTTCTGATATAGGCTCAGAGTACATCCCTCCACACCTGTACCAAGTTTGGTTAGCATCGGACGATTTTTGTGAAATAGGCCCCACCCACAGAAGATTGGAAGTGGATTATATCGCAATGGTGTGTTTTTTTTTGAACTTCCAAATCAGTGTTGTGCAGGACACTCCCAACATGATGTGTGCGTTGGTTTGGTGAAGATTGGACAAAATTTCAAGGAGAAATGGCAAAAAAACGGTTTTGGACAAAATGCAAAATGGCCGAAAATCTAGTCAGACGGAAATGGGCGTGGCCTAGTTGAGTAGATGCGGGAGGACCCAAGGAATCCAGGGAAAAAATAATTTTGATGATACACCCTACGGTTCAAAAGTTATCGAGCAAAAGGTAAGGAGGGCTGTTATAGCGCCACCATATGGTCAATTGGTGCAGTTTTTTCGGGGATAGTAAAATACCCCTCAGTGCACCTCCCTACCAAGTTTGGTAGCTGTAGCGGTTATGGTTTCTGAATTACAGCTAATTTACTGCAAGATTTTGCAAGATTTTTCGAAACCCCATGCAAGTCAATGGGGAAAAAAATGGCGCTTAATGGCGAATTGCGGCCAAACCGCTTTCACAAACCCTTAGCAAAGTCATAGCACACCTGTCCTCAATAAGCCGGTCATTTTGAGGTCTGGCATGTCTATGTGGCGCAAAAATTGGGGGCGTTGTTACGCGCAGAAGTTTTTGGCAGATATAAGAATAATAATAATAATAATAAGTATGTGGGATTTCAAGATTGTGCCTTGCTTGTCAGCAAGCACAATAATAATAATAATAAGTATGTGGGATTTCAAGATTGTGCCTTGCTTGTCAGCAAGCACAATAATAATAAGTATGTGGGATTTCAAGATTGTGCCTTGCTTGTCAGCAAGCACAATAATTATTGCTTTTATCTCGGAAACGGAAGGTGCAATCGTGATTCTGCCCACCACTAGCGTACTTTTTCACCCCGATTCCAACGCCGCCATCATTGAGTCTCTACGAGTTACGGTTGCGGAGATACGTTGCTGTAGCGCCCCCCATAGGCAAACAATAGCGCCCCCTACACGCCAAATGACACTATCTCTTCTGAAATCAACTCAGAAGTGTCAAGTGTCATACAAGAAGGAAGGCTGGCCATAATGAGAATGAATCTGCACTTCCTGCCGCCCTTCAAAATAAAACCATTTAGAAGGGACAGGCACTGAATGCTGCTATAGCGCCCCCTAAAGGCAAAATGACAAAATACTTCTGATATAGGCTCAGAGTACATCCCTCCACACCTGTACCAAGTTTGGTTAGCATCGGACGATTTTTGTGAAATAGGCCCCACCCACAGAAGATTGGAAGTGGATTATATCGCAATGGTGTGTTTTTTTTTGAACTTCCAAATCAGTGTTGTGCAGGACACTCCCAACATGATGTGTGCGTTGGTTTGGTGAAGATTGGACAAAATTTCAAGGAGAAATGGCAAAAAAACGGTTTTGGACAAAATGCAAAATGGCCGAAAATCTAGTCAGACGGAAATGGGCGTGGCCTAGTTGAGTAGATGCGGGAGGACCCAAGGAATCCAGGGAAAAAATAATTTTGATGATACACCCTACGGTTCAAAAGTTATCGAGCAAAAGGTAAGGAGGGCTGTTATAGCGCCACCATATGGTCAATTGGTGCAGTTTTTTCGGGGATAGTAAAATACCCCTCAGTGCACCTCCCTACCAAGTTTGGTAGCTGTAGCGGTTATGGTTTCTGAATTACAGCTAATTTACTGCAAGATTTTGCAAGATTTTTCGAAACCCCATGCAAGTCAATGGGGAAAAAAATGGCGCTTAATGGCGAATTGCGGCCAAACCGCTTTCACAAACCCTTAGCAAAGTCATAGCACACCTGTCCTCAATAAGCCGGTCATTTTGAGGTCTGGCATGTCTATGTGGCGCAAAAATTGGGGGCGTTGTTACGCGCAGAAGTTTTTGGCAGATATAAGAATAATAATAATAATAATAAGTATGTGGGATTTCAAGATTGTGCCTTGCTTGTCAGCAAGCACAATAATAATAATAATAAGTATGTGGGATTTCAAGATTGTGCCTTGCTTGTCAGCAAGCACAATAATAATAAGTATGTGGGATTTCAAGATTGTGCCTTGCTTGTCAGCAAGCACAATAATTATTGCTTTTATCTCGGAAACGGAAGGTGCAATCGTGATTCTGCCCACCACTAGCGTACTTTTTCACCCCGATTCCAACGCCGCCATCATTGAGTCTCTACGAGTTACGGTTGCGGAGATACGTTGCTGTAGCGCCCCCCATAGGCAAACAATAGCGCCCCCTACACGCCAAATGACACTATCTCTTCTGAAATCAACTCAGAAGTGTCAAGTGTCATACAAGAAGGAAGGCTGGCCATAATGAGAATGAATCTGCACTTCCTGCCGCCCTTCAAAATAAAACCATTTAGAAGGGACAGGCACTGAATGCTGCTATAGCGCCCCCTAAAGGCAAAATGACAAAATACTTCTGATATAGGCTCAGAGTACATCCCTCCACACCTGTACCAAGTTTGGTTAGCATCGGACGATTTTTGTGAAATAGGCCCCACCCACAGAAGATTGGAAGTGGATTATATCGCAATGGTGTGTTTTTTTTTGAACTTCCAAATCAGTGTTGTGCAGGACACTCCCAACATGATGTGTGCGTTGGTTTGGTGAAGATTGGACAAAATTTCAAGGAGAAATGGCAAAAAAACGGTTTTGGACAAAATGCAAAATGGCCGAAAATCTAGTCAGACGGAAATGGGCGTGGCCTAGTTGAGTAGATGCGGGAGGACCCAAGGAATCCAGGGAAAAAATAATTTTGATGATACACCCTACGGTTCAAAAGTTATCGAGCAAAAGGTAAGGAGGGCTGTTATAGCGCCACCATATGGTCAATTGGTGCAGTTTTTTCGGGGATAGTAAAATACCCCTCAGTGCACCTCCCTACCAAGTTTGGTAGCTGTAGCGGTTATGGTTTCTGAATTACAGCTAATTTACTGCAAGATTTTGCAAGATTTTTCGAAACCCCATGCAAGTCAATGGGGAAAAAAATGGCGCTTAATGGCGAATTGCGGCCAAACCGCTTTCACAAACCCTTAGCAAAGTCATAGCACACCTGTCCTCAATAAGCCGGTCATTTTGAGGTCTGGCATGTCTATGTGGCGCAAAAATTGGGGGCGTTGTTACGCGCAGAAGTTTTTGGCAGATATAAGAATAATAATAATAATAATAAGTATGTGGGATTTCAAGATTGTGCCTTGCTTGTCAGCAAGCACAATAATAATAATAATAAGTATGTGGGATTTCAAGATTGTGCCTTGCTTGTCAGCAAGCACAATAATAATAAGTATGTGGGATTTCAAGATTGTGCCTTGCTTGTCAGCAAGCACAATAATTATTGCTTTTATCTCGGAAACGGAAGGTGCAATCGTGATTCTGCCCACCACTAGCGTACTTTTTCACCCCGATTCCAACGCCGCCATCATTGAGTCTCTACGAGTTACGGTTGCGGAGATACGTTGCTGTAGCGCCCCCCATAGGCAAACAATAGCGCCCCCTACACGCCAAATGACACTATCTCTTCTGAAATCAACTCAGAAGTGTCAAGTGTCATACAAGAAGGAAGGCTGGCCATAATGAGAATGAATCTGCACTTCCTGCCGCCCTTCAAAATAAAACCATTTAGAAGGGACAGGCACTGAATGCTGCTATAGCGCCCCCTAAAGGCAAAATGACAAAATACTTCTGATATAGGCTCAGAGTACATCCCTCCACACCTGTACCAAGTTTGGTTAGCATCGGACGATTTTTGTGAAATAGGCCCCACCCACAGAAGATTGGAAGTGGATTATATCGCAATGGTGTGTTTTTTTTTGAACTTCCAAATCAGTGTTGTGCAGGACACTCCCAACATGATGTGTGCGTTGGTTTGGTGAAGATTGGACAAAATTTCAAGGAGAAATGGCAAAAAAACGGTTTTGGACAAAATGCAAAATGGCCGAAAATCTAGTCAGACGGAAATGGGCGTGGCCTAGTTGAGTAGATGCGGGAGGACCCAAGGAATCCAGGGAAAAAATAATTTTGATGATACACCCTACGGTTCAAAAGTTATCGAGCAAAAGGTAAGGAGGGCTGTTATAGCGCCACCATATGGTCAATTGGTGCAGTTTTTTCGGGGATAGTAAAATACCCCTCAGTGCACCTCCCTACCAAGTTTGGTAGCTGTAGCGGTTATGGTTTCTGAATTACAGCTAATTTACTGCAAGATTTTGCAAGATTTTTCGAAACCCCATGCAAGTCAATGGGGAAAAAAATGGCGCTTAATGGCGAATTGCGGCCAAACCGCTTTCACAAACCCTTAGCAAAGTCATAGCACACCTGTCCTCAATAAGCCGGTCATTTTGAGGTCTGGCATGTCTATGTGGCGCAAAAATTGGGGGCGTTGTTACGCGCAGAAGTTTTTGGCAGATATAAGAATAATAATAATAATAATAAGTATGTGGGATTTCAAGATTGTGCCTTGCTTGTCAGCAAGCACAATAATAATAATAATAAGTATGTGGGATTTCAAGATTGTGCCTTGCTTGTCAGCAAGCACAATAATAATAAGTATGTGGGATTTCAAGATTGTGCCTTGCTTGTCAGCAAGCACAATAATTATTGCTTTTATCTCGGAAACGGAAGGTGCAATCGTGATTCTGCCCACCACTAGCGTACTTTTTCACCCCGATTCCAACGCCGCCATCATTGAGTCTCTACGAGTTACGGTTGCGGAGATACGTTGCTGTAGCGCCCCCCATAGGCAAACAATAGCGCCCCCTACACGCCAAATGACACTATCTCTTCTGAAATCAACTCAGAAGTGTCAAGTGTCATACAAGAAGGAAGGCTGGCCATAATGAGAATGAATCTGCACTTCCTGCCGCCCTTCAAAATAAAACCATTTAGAAGGGACAGGCACTGAATGCTGCTATAGCGCCCCCTAAAGGCAAAATGACAAAATACTTCTGATATAGGCTCAGAGTACATCCCTCCACACCTGTACCAAGTTTGGTTAGCATCGGACGATTTTTGTGAAATAGGCCCCACCCACAGAAGATTGGAAGTGGATTATATCGCAATGGTGTGTTTTTTTTTGAACTTCCAAATCAGTGTTGTGCAGGACACTCCCAACATGATGTGTGCGTTGGTTTGGTGAAGATTGGACAAAATTTCAAGGAGAAATGGCAAAAAAACGGTTTTGGACAAAATGCAAAATGGCCGAAAATCTAGTCAGACGGAAATGGGCGTGGCCTAGTTGAGTAGATGCGGGAGGACCCAAGGAATCCAGGGAAAAAATAATTTTGATGATACACCCTACGGTTCAAAAGTTATCGAGCAAAAGGTAAGGAGGGCTGTTATAGCGCCACCATATGGTCAATTGGTGCAGTTTTTTCGGGGATAGTAAAATACCCCTCAGTGCACCTCCCTACCAAGTTTGGTAGCTGTAGCGGTTATGGTTTCTGAATTACAGCTAATTTACTGCAAGATTTTGCAAGATTTTTCGAAACCCCATGCAAGTCAATGGGGAAAAAAATGGCGCTTAATGGCGAATTGCGGCCAAACCGCTTTCACAAACCCTTAGCAAAGTCATAGCACACCTGTCCTCAATAAGCCGGTCATTTTGAGGTCTGGCATGTCTATGTGGCGCAAAAATTGGGGGCGTTGTTACGCGCAGAAGTTTTTGGCAGATATAAGAATAATAATAATAATAATAAGTATGTGGGATTTCAAGATTGTGCCTTGCTTGTCAGCAAGCACAATAATAATAAGTATGTGGGATTTCAAGATTGTGCCTTGCTTGTCAGCAAGCACAATAATTATTGCTTTTATCTCGGAAACGGAAGGTGCAATCGTGATTCTGCCCACCACTAGCGTACTTTTTCACCCCGATTCCAACGCCGCCATCATTGAGTCTCTACGAGTTACGGTTGCGGAGATACGTTGCTGTAGCGCCCCCCATAGGCAAACAATAGCGCCCCCTACATGCCAAATGACACTATCTCTTCTGAAATCAACTCAGAAGTGTCAAGTGTCATACAAGAAGGAAGGCTGGCCATAATGAGAATGAATCTGCACTTCCTGCCGCCCTTCAAAATAAAACCATTTAGAAGGGACAGGCACTGAATGCTGCTATAGCGCCCCCTAAAGGCTAAATGACAAAATACTTCTGATATAGGCTCAGAGTACATCCCTCCACACCTGTAGCAAGTTTGGTTAGCATCGGACGATTTTTGTGAAATAGGCCCCACCCACAGAAGATTGGAAGTGGATTATATCGCAATGGTGTGTTTTTTTTTTTAACTTCCAAATCAGTGTTGTGCAGGACACTCCCAACATGATGTGTGCGTTGGTTTGGTGAAGATTGGACAAAATTTCAAGGAGAAATGGCAAAAAAACTGTTTTGGACAAAATGCAAAATGGCCGAAAATCTAGTCAGACGGAAATGGGCGTGGCCTAATTGAGTAGATGCGGAAGGACCCAAGGAATCCAGGGAAAAAAGAATTTTGATGATAAACCCTACGGTTCAAAAGTTATGGAGCAAAAGGTAAAGAGGGCTGTTATAGCGCCACCATCTGGTCAATTGGTGAAATTTTTTCGGGGATAGTAAAAGACCCCTCAGTGCACCTCCCTACCAAGTTTCGTAGCTCTAGCTGTTATGGTTTCTGAATGACAGCTAATTTACTGCAAGATTTTGTATGATTTTTCCAAACCCCATGCAAGTCAATGGGGAAAAAAATGGCGCTTAATGGCGAATTGCGGCCAAACCGCTTTCACAAACCCTTAACAAAGTCATAGCACACCTGTCCTCAATAAGCCGGTCATTTTGAGGTCTGGCATGTCTATGTGGCGCAAAAATTGTGGGCGGTGTTACGCGCAGAAGTTTTTGGCAGATATAATAAGAATAATAATAAGTATGTGGGATTTCAAGATTGTGCCTTGCTTGTCAGCAAGCACAATAATTATTGCTTTTATCTCGGAAACGGAAGGTGCAATCGTGATTCTGCCCACCACTAGCGTACTTTTTCACCCCGATTCCAACGCCGCCATCATTGAGTCTCTACGAGTTACGGTTGCGGAGATACGTTGCTGTAGCGCCCCCCATAGGCAAACAATAGCGCCCCCTACATGCCAAATGACACTATCTCTTCTGAAATCAACTCAGAAGTGTCAAGTGTCATACAAGAAGGAAGGCTGGCCATAATGAGAATGAATCTGCACTTCCTGCCGCCCTTCAAAATAAAACCATTTAGAAGGGACAGGCACTGAATGCTGCTATAGCGCCCCCTAAAGGCTAAATGACAAAATACTTCTGATATAGGCTCAGAGTACATCCCTCCACACCTGTAGCAAGTTTGGTTAGCATCGGACGATTTTTGTGAAATAGGCCCCACCCACAGAAGATTGGAAGTGGATTATATCGCAATGGTGTGTTTTTTTTTTTAACTTCCAAATCAGTGTTGTGCAGGACACTCCCAACATGATGTGTGCGTTGGTTTGGTGAAGATTGGACAAAATTTCAAGGAGAAATGGCAAAAAAACTGTTTTGGACAAAATGCAAAATGGCCGAAAATCTAGTCAGACGGAAATGGGCGTGGCCTAATTGAGTAGATGCGGAAGGACCCAAGGAATCCAGGGAAAAAAGAATTTTGATGATAAACCCTACGGTTCAAAAGTTATGGAGCAAAAGGTAAAGAGGGCTGTTATAGCGCCACCATCTGGTCAATTGGTGAAATTTTTTCGGGGATAGTAAAAGACCCCTCAGTGCACCTCCCTACCAAGTTTCGTAGCTCTAGCTGTTATGGTTTCTGAATGACAGCTAATTTACTGCAAGATTTTGTATGATTTTTCCAAACCCCATGCAAGTCAATGGGGAAAAAAATGGCGCTTAATGGCGAATTGCGGCCAAACCGCTTTCACAAACCCTTAACAAAGTCATAGCACACCTGTCCTCAATAAGCCGGTCATTTTGAGGTCTGGCATGTCTATGTGGCGCAAAAATTGTGGGCGGTGTTACGCGCAGAAGTTTTTGGCAGATATAATAAGAATAATAATAAGTATGTGGGATTTCAAGATTGTGCCTTGCTTGTCAGCAAGCACAATAATTATTGCTTTTATCTCGGAAACGGAAGGTGCAATCGTGATTCTGCCCACCACTAGCGTACTTTTTCACCCCGATTCCAACGCCGCCATCATTGAGTCTCTACGAGTTACGGTTGCGGAGATACGTTGCTGTAGCGCCCCCCATAGGCAAACAATAGCGCCCCCTACATGCCAAATGACACTATCTCTTCTGAAATCAACTCAGAAGTGTCAAGTGTCATACAAGAAGGAAGGCTGGCCATAATGAGAATGAATCTGCACTTCCTGCCGCCCTTCAAAATAAAACCATTTAGAAGGGACAGGCACTGAATGCTGCTATAGCGCCCCCTAAAGGCTAAATGACAAAATACTTCTGATATAGGCTCAGAGTACATCCCTCCACACCTGTAGCAAGTTTGGTTAGCATCGGACGATTTTTGTGAAATAGGCCCCACCCACAGAAGATTGGAAGTGGATTATATCGCAATGGTGTGTTTTTTTTTTTAACTTCCAAATCAGTGTTGTGCAGGACACTCCCAACATGATGTGTGCGTTGGTTTGGTGAAGATTGGACAAAATTTCAAGGAGAAATGGCAAAAAAACTGTTTTGGACAAAATGCAAAATGGCCGAAAATCTAGTCAGACGGAAATGGGCGTGGCCTAATTGAGTAGATGCGGAAGGACCCAAGGAATCCAGGGAAAAAAGAATTTTGATGATAAACCCTACGGTTCAAAAGTTATGGAGCAAAAGGTAAAGAGGGCTGTTATAGCGCCACCATCTGGTCAATTGGTGAAATTTTTTCGGGGATAGTAAAAGACCCCTCAGTGCACCTCCCTACCAAGTTTCGTAGCTCTAGCTGTTATGGTTTCTGAATGACAGCTAATTTACTGCAAGATTTTGTATGATTTTTCCAAACCCCATGCAAGTCAATGGGGAAAAAAATGGCGCTTAATGGCGAATTGCGGCCAAACCGCTTTCACAAACCCTTAACAAAGTCATAGCACACCTGTCCTCAATAAGCCGGTCATTTTGAGGTCTGGCATGTCTATGTGGCGCAAAAATTGTGGGCGGTGTTACGCGCAGAAGTTTTTGGCAGATATAATAAGAATAATAATAAGTATGTGGGATTTCAAGATTGTGCCTTGCTTGTCAGCAAGCACAATAATAAGTATGTGGGATTTCAAGATTGTGCCTTGCTTGTCAGCAAGCACAATAATAATTTAGGAATATCAAGATTGTGCCTTGCTTGTCAGCAAGCACAATAATAATAAGTATGTCGGATTTCAAGATTGTGCCTTGCTTGTCAGCAAGCACAATAATTATTGCTTTTATCTGGGAAACGGAAGGTGCAATCGTGATACCGCCCACCACTAGCGTACTTTTTCACCCCGATTCCAACGCCGCCATCCGTGAGTCTCTACGAGTTACGGTTGCAGAGATACGTTGCTGTAGCGCCCCCCATAGGCAAACAATAGCGCCCCCTACACGCCAAATGACACTATCTCTTCTGAAATCAACTCAGAAGTGTCAAGTGTCATACAAGAAGGAAGGCTGGCCATAATGAGAATGAATCCGCACTTCCTGCCGCCCTTCAAAATAAAACAATTTAGAAGGGACAGGCACTGAATGCTGCTATAGCGCCCCCTAAAGGCGAAATGACAAAATACTTCTGATATAGGCTCAGAGTACATCCCTCCACACCTGTACCAAGTTTGGTTAGCATCGGACGATTTTTGTGAAATAGGCCCCACCCACAGAAGATTGGAAGTGGATTATATCGCAACGGTGTGTTTTTTTTTCCAAAACTTCCAAATCAGTGTTGTGCAGGACAGTCCCCACATGATGTGTGCGTTGGTTTGGTGAAGATTGGACAAAATTCCAAGGAGAAATGGCAAAAAAACGGTTTTGGACAAAATGCAAAATGGCGGAAAATCTAGTCAGACGCAAATGGGCGTGGCCTAGTTGAGTAGATGCGGGAGGACCCAAGGAATCCAGGGAAAAAATAATTTTGATGATAGACCCTACGGTTCAAAAGTTATGGACCAAAAGGTAAGGAGGGCTGTTATAGCGCCACCATCTGGTCAATTAGTGCAATTTTTTCGGGGATAGTAAAAGACCCCTCAGTGCACCTCCCTACCAAGTTTCGTAGCTCTAGCTCTGAATTACACCTAATTTACTGCAAGATTTTGCAAGATTTTTCCAAACCCCATGCAAGTCAATGGGGAAAAAAATGGCGCTTAATGGCGAATTGCGGCCAAACCGCTTTCACAAACCCTTAGCAAAGTCATAGCATACATGTCCTCAATAAGCCGGTCATTTTGAGATCTGGCATGTCTATGTGGCGCAAAAATTGGGGGAGTTATTACGCGACACAAAAGTGGATAGCAACTATAATAATAAGTATGTCGGATTTCAAGATTGTGCCTTGCTTGTCAGCAAGCACAATAATTATTGCTTTTATCTGGGAAACGGAAGGTGCAATCGTGATACCGCCCACCACTAGCGTACTTTTTCACCCCGATTCCAACGCCGCCATCCGTGAGTCTCTACGAGTTACGGTTGCAGAGATACGTTGCTGTAGCGCCCCCCATAGGCAAACAATAGCGCCCCCTACACGCCAAATGACACTATCTCTTCTGAAATCAACTCAGAAGTGTCAAGTGTCATACAAGAAGGAAGGCTGGCCATAATGAGAATGAATCCGCACTTCCTGCCGCCCTTCAAAATAAAACAATTTAGAAGGGACAGGCACTGAATGCTGCTATAGCGCCCCCTAAAGGCGAAATGACAAAATACTTCTGATATAGGCTCAGAGTACATCCCTCCACACCTGTACCAAGTTTGGTTAGCATCGGACGATTTTTGTGAAATAGGCCCCACCCACAGAAGATTGGAAGTGGATTATATCGCAACGGTGTGTTTTTTTTTCCAAAACTTCCAAATCAGTGTTGTGCAGGACAGTCCCCACATGATGTGTGCGTTGGTTTGGTGAAGATTGGACAAAATTCCAAGGAGAAATGGCAAAAAAACGGTTTTGGACAAAATGCAAAATGGCGGAAAATCTAGTCAGACGCAAATGGGCGTGGCCTAGTTGAGTAGATGCGGGAGGACCCAAGGAATCCAGGGAAAAAATAATTTTGATGATAGACCCTACGGTTCAAAAGTTATGGACCAAAAGGTAAGGAGGGCTGTTATAGCGCCACCATCTGGTCAATTAGTGCAATTTTTTCGGGGATAGTAAAAGACCCCTCAGTGCACCTCCCTACCAAGTTTCGTAGCTCTAGCTCTGAATTACACCTAATTTACTGCAAGATTTTGCAAGATTTTTCCAAACCCCATGCAAGTCAATGGGGAAAAAAATGGCGCTTAATGGCGAATTGCGGCCAAACCGCTTTCACAAACCCTTAGCAAAGTCATAGCATACATGTCCTCAATAAGCCGGTCATTTTGAGATCTGGCATGTCTATGTGGCGCAAAAATTGGGGGAGTTATTACGCGACACAAAAGTGGATAGCAACTATAATAATAAGTATGTCGGATTTCAAGATTGTGCCTTGCTTGTCAGCAAGCACAATAATTATTGCTTTTATCTGGGAAACGGAAGGTGCAATCGTGATACCGCCCACCACTAGCGTACTTTTTCACCCCGATTCCAACGCCGCCATCCGTGAGTCTCTACGAGTTACGGTTGCAGAGATACGTTGCTGTAGCGCCCCCCATAGGCAAACAATAGCGCCCCCTACACGCCAAATGACACTATCTCTTCTGAAATCAACTCAGAAGTGTCAAGTGTCATACAAGAAGGAAGGCTGGCCATAATGAGAATGAATCCGCACTTCCTGCCGCCCTTCAAAATAAAACAATTTAGAAGGGACAGGCACTGAATGCTGCTATAGCGCCCCCTAAAGGCGAAATGACAAAATACTTCTGATATAGGCTCAGAGTACATCCCTCCACACCTGTACCAAGTTTGGTTAGCATCGGACGATTTTTGTGAAATAGGCCCCACCCACAGAAGATTGGAAGTGGATTATATCGCAACGGTGTGTTTTTTTTTTCAAAACTTCCAAATCAGTGTTGTGCAGGACAGTCCCCACATGATGTGTGCGTTGGTTTGGTGAAGATTGGACAAAATTCCAAGGAGAAATGGCAAAAAAACGGTTTTGGACAAAATGCAAAATGGCGGAAAATCTAGTCAGACGCAAATGGGCGTGGCCTAGTTGAGTAGATGCGGGAGGACCCAAGGAATCCAGGGAAAAAATAATTTTGATGATAGACCCTACGGTTCAAAAGTTATGGACCAAAAGGTAAGTAGGGCTGTTATAGCGCCACCATCTGGTCAATTAGTGCAATTTTTTCGGGGATAGTAAAAGACCCCTCAGTGCACCTCCCTACCAAGTTTCGTAGCTCTAGCTCTTATGGTTTCTGAATTACACCTAATTTACTGCAAGATTTTGCAAGATTTTTCCAAACCCCATGCAAGTCAATGGGGAAAAAAATGGCGCTTAATGGCGAATTGCGGCCAAACCGCTTTCACAAACCCTTAGCAAAGTCATAGCATACATGTCCTCAATAAGCCGGTCATTTTGAGATCTGGCATGTCTATGTGGCGCAAAAATTGGGGGAGTTATTACGCGACACAAAAGTGGATAGCAACTATAATAATAAGTATGTCGGATTTCAAGATTGTGCCTTGCTTGTCAGCAAGCACAATAATTATTGCTTTTATCTGGGAAACGGAAAGTGCAATCGTGATACCGCCCACCACTAGCGTACTTTTTCACCCCGATTCCAACGCCGCCATCCGTGAGTCTCTACGAGTTACGGTTGCAGAGATACGTTGCTGTAGCGCCCCCCATAGGCAAACAATAGCGCCCCCTACACGCCAAATGACACTATCTCTTCTGAAATCAACTCAGAAGTGTCAAGTGTCATACAAGAAGGAAGGCTGGCCATAATGAGAATGAATCCGCACTTCCTGCCGCCCTTCAAAATAAAACAATTTAGAAGGGACAGGCACTGAATGCTGCTATAGCGCCCCCTAAAGGCGAAATGACAAAATACTTCTGATATAGGCTCAGAGTACATCCCTCCACACCTGTACCAAGTTTGGTTAGCATCGGACGATTTTTGTGAAATAGGCCCCACCCACAGAAGATTGGAAGTGGATTATATCGCAACGGTGTGTTTTTTTTTCCAAAACTTCCAAATCAGTGTTGTGCAGGACAGTCCCCACATGATGTGTGCGTTGGTTTGGTGAAGATTGGACAAAATTCCAAGGAGAAATGGCAAAAAAACGGTTTTGGACAAAATGCAAAATGGCGGAAAATCTAGTCAGACGCAAATGGGCGTGGCCTAGTTGAGTAGATGCGGGAGGACCCAAGGAATCCAGGGAAAAAATAATTTTGATGATAGACCCTACGGTTCAAAAGTTATGGACCAAAAGGTAAGGAGGGCTGTTATAGCGCCACCATCTGGTCAATTAGTGCAATTTTTTCGGGGATAGTAAAAGACCCCTCAGTGCACCTCCCTACCAAGTTTCGTAGCTCTAGCTCTGAATTACACCTAATTTACTGCAAGATTTTGCAAGATTTTTCCAAACCCCATGCAAGTCAATGGGGAAAAAAATGGCGCTTAATGGCGAATTGCGGCCAAACCGCTTTCACAAACCCTTAGCAAAGTCATAGCATACATGTCCTCAATAAGCCGGTCATTTTGAGATCTGGCATGTCTATGTGGCGCAAAAATTGGGGGAGTTATTACGCGACACAAAAGTGGATAGCAACTATAATAATAAGTATGTCGGATTTCAAGATTGTGCCTTGCTTGTCAGCAAGCACAATAATAATAATAATAATAATAATAATAATAATAAAACAAGTTAACCTGGTCATGCTAATCCAGTTTCAATAGTCTGAATTTAACTAAAATTAAATATGCTGATCAAAACGGGTCGCGACCCACCAGTTGAGAAACGCTGTTCTAGGGGGTTCCAGAAGCTTGCCTTAGTTAGCTAGCTGCTAGCCTAAGAACGTTAGCCAAGGGATAGCGTGGTTAGCTTTTGCCGTGTTTTCACGTTGGCAACCATGCCATGCTAACCAACGTTAGCTAACATTACCTAGCTACGTTTAGCTAACACTAGCTAGTAGCTGGTAACTTGTTTCATGTCATACGCGATTAAGGACACAGGCCCTAGTGTAACGCTAGTGACTATTAATCCTAGTGACGCCATGTTAATTTTACAGTTGAGGCACGGGTTGCATGTCTTTCTTACCAAAGTGGAGGTTTTATTTTGTTCAGAAGAAACGTGTGTGGTGTGTGTCTGTCGGTCTTCTTCTTCTTTGCGTTTTTTGGCAGATGTGTCCACTATCCAGCTCCAAACTTCTTCTTCTTCTTTTTTTACATGTATTGGTGGTTCGCAAAGAACGAATTGGTGCATTACCGCCACCAACTGGTATGGAGTGTGGAAACCCAGCTTCCCCGGGACTGTTATCAGCTATCAGTCAGGACCACGACACGATGAAACACGTTACAGGCACAGCCTGTGTGGCGTCACGTTGAAGGCTGCGTTGGTTTACCCAGGCTACTGTCCTTACCCCATTTAGCTATTAATAGCTAAACATCAAATCCCTCCAACTATAGGAAAAAAAAAAATCTCAAAAGCATCAGGAATCAGGATTAACATTAAACACAAAAATGTAACTATTTGCTATCCATGACACAACACTAAAAGAGATTTAGCCTATAATATTCCTGTCAAGTCGGAAATCAAATAGCCTACCTGGGAGTTTACCTTAGGACCAAAAACTAAGTCAAACTTTGAATGTGGAAAATAAAATCAAAGAATGCAAAGCAAGGTTAAACTCTTGGCTCCAAAGAGACCTCTCGATATTCGGTCAAATGTAGCCGATCTAACAAAGATGGAATGTTTGTCAAGATTTAGGCTATCCATCCCTCATAGCCTACTCTAATGCTGTCACAAACAAAATTGATAATAGCCTATCTATATCGAACCAAATGTATTTTTTTTTTTAGAAACAAACATTCTATGAAGAAAAGCAATATGGTTAAAGGATGGAGGCCTAAAAGTTAGCCTATAGATTTTGATTGCCTTAATGGAAGTTTGTAAATACATTTGCTGAAATCTTGATTAAAGATTCCAAATCCTTCTGGTACTCTATTTCTAACTACCTGTTCAATAAACTAGGATGACTGACATTTCTTATTACAGCAGACTTCAATAATGTATCATTATGGAGTTCCACAAGCAAATACTGTGATTGTGGAAATCGTTAGGCTATATGTGCATCACTTTTCACCACATACAACCCTACTATGGAACAACAAACATGTAGGCCTATTGCACCGGAATAAGTCCCTGTTTTATGAAGATAGGTTTTTGAAAAATAGGCTATATGGTCTAGCCTATGTATAAATGATTTAATGGATGCTAATGGTAATCTTCAGGATTATGATAAATTTAGTAGCCTACTAAACATATGTAAACGCTTCTAAATCAAACTGTTAAATTACGTAAAGTATTTCTCCAATAAATTGTGTTTCTCCAAAATAAGAAAAAAATAGACACCAACCGATAAAGCCACAACTAGCTTCATTATCCACTCAAGGGATTTTATTCCTGGACAAATAGGCCTACTCCAACAATTAGCCTAGCCTACTTTAGAAGAAGGCTGTCCCGCAGAAGAATTCATCCCCGGGAGATGGAACATACGACTCAGCTAAAATAAAAGAAACACACTTCAAAATAACATCTAACCCTCTAAAGAATTACTCAGGGTATGTCTCAATATTGATGACAATATATGTTCACTCTGTGAGAAAGATATTGAGACTATATGGACCATAGCCTATATTTTTCTCATGCAGCCTAATCTGGTGCACATATAGGCTATTCTGGCTCACCATGGATAGAACCAAAAATCTAATCGTTTCCAGACTCTATCTCTGGAGAGACGATATAGCCTAACATTTGGACATCTTCCATCCTGTTAAACAAATATGAACTCTGTTGTAATGCTACTTCTATAGCCTAGGTAAATTCTTTATCCATGAGAACAGAATCCTGAAATCATCCCCAATTTGTTTGTTTTCCCGAATGAATTTTAATTGTAAGCTACTTAAAATCCAGAGAGCCTAATAATAGCAATAAAAATATAGGCTACAGAAGCTGTATATCCATCTGGGAAACATCTTGTTCAGCAGTGTGCGGACTACTCTTTTTCTACAGAAGCTATAGGCCTATTGACATTTCAAAATATTTTCCCACTGAATTAGATGAAACCAACCCCCTACGATGTAGGCTAGATTATTTTTATTAATGTCCGTGTCATTTTATGTCTTGTCTTTATTTTTATTGTCTATTTTTATTTGAGATTTTATGTCTTCAATCTTGAATCTTGGTCAGTTCAGAAGATAACGTTTCCATGGCAATATCTTTTAACTATCTAAGCTGTACAGTCAAGTGACGTGTCTTTAATTGTTGTTTTTGCTCAGGCCTAAGAATTTTTCAAAAGGTCTATGGAGAAATGTAAACTCTCTCCCGGGTCAAGAAATGTCACGTGACTGTTCAGCTCTATCTCAGCTTGCAGTGATGTAGCCAGATCTCGCGATAGAAACTAGTAACTTTTTTGGCGGCGTATTTTGACAGCGCACGTAGCATACGTCATTACGTTCAGGAGTAATTCAAGAGCCCATGCAGAAAATCCGACATTCCAAAATCCCCACATACATCACACGCCATCAACTCACGCGTTCTAAACAATTTGGAACTCCAAAGTTTGAACTCGAATTCCCTACTTTCTAGATTGAACGCAATGCCCCGTCAAACCTCAGCTCTGAAATGATACCCATTCAATTGATGTTTATCTAGTCACATCTGTCTTCCCTCCTAGTTTTCATGAACGTAACATTTGGTAAATGTCCGCGAAGGAGCACAAACTTAACTTCCTTGTTTGACTGTGCACGCAGACTGCACAGAGACTACTTAACTGATTCCATCCAGACACACTACTCTGCATAATATGACTTTGATAAGAAGATTACTTGAGATGACAGCGCAAGGAGGTAAACGGTTGATAGGATGGCTCCAGGGGGAGAGGCTGTTGGCAAGGAAAAAAAGATGCCCTGTTTGCCACAACAGAATGCAATTCAAAAGAACCAACACGACCAAGGATGGCTATCGGTGGTAAGGATGAGCATCATTGCGACACACAGGCTACACTCAGTGTAGCCACAGTCAAATATTATACTGTTGTAACATTATACATAAGATTGGCAATACGCAATTTAGTAGGCGGCACATGGTCTGGTCAGGTCATGGTGTCTTTGGGTCATTGATACACAAAATGTATTGTATTTTTTCATTTCTTTTTTTCGCTACCGCTATTTTACATTGAAGTCAATTGCAAGTGGCTTGTGTTTTCTACCTAAAGGGGGCAGGGCCGTATTGCCAAACTGATGGATCATCATAACGTATGTTACTTCAAACGATATTTTACAGACGTGGTATGTTATATGTTACAGGAGCTGCAGAAAGTCAACACACAGGGGCAGGGCTATCACAAGGTCCATCAGAGACGGCTCAGTATTCTCCAGGTCACACATCTCATTAGCATCATGGATGAAAATTATGCACAGGTTGGATGCTCTCTCTCTCCCTCTCACTTCAATTCAAATGGCTTTATAGACATGATGTAACACTACATATTTCGACAAAGTAAGCATTTATCTCTCAAGCTGCATAAATGTGTTTTGTTATGCAATAATAATGCCCAATAGGATTGCTGATTAAATCAACAATTGCTGGTTTGTAGCTTGTTAGTTAATTTCATTAGATCTTTAAGACTATTACAATAAGGCTGGATTCATAGCGTATACATACAGTATATATATATACTAGGGATGCACCGATATGAAAATTTTGGCCGATGCCGATAACCGATATTAACTCATTGAGTGCCAGCCACTTTTGGAGAACGGACGCTGCAGTGCCAGAGTTTCAGAGCGTTTTCTGTGATTTCTCGAGGCCCACAGAATATTGTGTGATATTACTATGTAAACAGCGAACACGTCCAAAGAACGATGAGACTCTCTTCTATCATCAGCAAAAAAAAGTTTATTGATATCATTTTCCGTTCTTTAGTTATCAGCCGGAGAAGATAGGTTGATTTCAGCAAAAACAGACGTTTCTATTTAGAAGCTGAGATAATGAGCCTTTTGTGAAATGAAGCATTTCAAGCACATCACTGACTCTGAAGCTAATATTTTCTGATGTAATGACACCTCAAAAATAATTTCCTTCAATAAAACAGTGAAAACAAAGGAATTTTGTTTGGCAAAATAATATTTTTTAGCTACAACCAGCAGCGCTGGCCCCTGCGTGCGCAGACCCTACACCTTCTTGCTGGTCTTGATTTACTGCTGGTGGGCATCAGATATTCTAGCTTGTTTGCCTGTCTCTGTCCATCGAGCCTGCTGTCTGGGTCTGTGTTTACTGTCAATGGTTGTATGCTGCCATGCGTGCCCCACCCCCCTCCTCCTCCGTGGGAGTGTCTCTGGTGGCTCTCTGCTGCACGTTTGCTCTGCACTGAAAAGTGCGCTGCATCCAGCTTTTTCACAGCGTGTCGCCGGCTCCCAGCTGAGAATAATGTAACTTTTCAGAAAGACGCTGGTGTCGGCAACTAAATCATGTGGAGAGGCTATCGCAGCGGAGACGGAGGGGCTCAATTGTGGCAGCAGATTGACTGCTGTTCACAGGCACAGCTAACGTTATGCTTCATGCATATCGATGCATACCGATGCCGTTTCCCCAACGACTTCTTCTCTGTTTTTTACTCAACTTTCTCTAATCTGGAGAGCACTGTCGCCACCTAATGGGTCTGTAAAATAGGTTATACACATTCAATAGCTCCCATACTTTTAGAGGAGATGTATCAGGCTTTGATCCACGTCCCACCGTCAAAAAACGCATTTGACGCCGATCGACGTCATTGGCACTCAACGTTACTATTTGATTTGACGCCGATCGATGTCATTGGCACTCAATGAGTTAACCGATGTCGATATGATCTGTATAAAACCACATTTTTATGATCATCACATTTTGTACATACTGAAAAACACATGTTAACACTGAATTTGGAAAAGTTATGCATTTCTTTATTTGCAAAGCATTTGGAAAAGCCCATAAATCATAGATTTACTGCATTATTTCATATCAATGTGAAGAATTTGGCTGATAATGATAACCGATATTAACATTGCAACATCTGACCGTTACCGATATGACCGATATGTTAAAAAATGACCAACATCGGCCGATACCGATATGATTGCCGATATATCGTGCATCCTTAATATATACACACACATACATGTCATACATACATACATACATATAAATATAATTAACCCTTCCACTGCCCCCCACTTTGGAGGACAGACTTTGTTCTTGCATCATTTCGATTTTACAGCAACTCTTTTTACACATTATGTTCTGGGGTACATCTTGATCTGATACAGTACATGCAGATAGTGTCCCCTTAATATATACATATATAGCCAAACATAAACACATATTACATAGATAGACAATCCAAATAATCAACACAAAAAAAATCCAAGTAATCACACACACCGCAACATGTACAACATGCACAGTGGCTATCCTAGGCACCAACCTAACTCTGTCAAAATAATCCAAGAACATTGCTCATAATCACCCCTCCCCGACTCCTAAACTATCCCATCCCAGTTGCTAATATGTAGATTTGTCCTCTTTTTTTGGCTCAGTTTGTCACAGGGTTTGAGGAAAAGACAAGTGGATATGCTAGAGGATGGAGTATGTGGGAGCAGCAAATCACTGACCAGGGTGACTACACTTTTACGAGAAATTTGCTGTGAAGCAGTCAGACGACTGGAGAGAAGACGGGAAATGCGAATTGGAGGGAGAAGAGCTTTCGTAGCGATAGACGAGAGCAAGTTCAGACACAAAAGAAAGGTAAGGTTTTATTTCGGTCATAAAATGTAAATTTCTGTTTGGTGTCGTAAAGTGCATTTGAATTACTACGTTGCTGTTAAAACGGCGACAATAGGTTTCTAAGAAGTGAAAGGTATACTTCACACAAAAATATCGACAATCTATAAGAGGTTAATCTCCATGGTGATGGTAATACTGCCACGGGTCTTGGAAAGTTTGTGAATTTGGGGGGAGGGATACCCAAGCCATTAAAAGTTTGTGAAAATAGAAATGGGTCCTTAAAAGTGCTTGAATTTAGGGTCCCATACGTGTCCACAGTATATTCTCTTGAAGGTCATGCCTATGTTCCCCGGGTTCTATGTTCCCCGCTCCTGCTAAAAAGGGTTCTATGTTCCCCGCTCCCAAAAAAGGGTCCTATGTTCCCTAGAACCCTTTTTAGCAGGAGCGGGGAACATAGAACCTGGGGAACATGGAACCCGGGGAACATAGACATGGACCCTTCTCTTGCTGGGTTGTGTTCGAGAAGGCAAGAGACCACATAGTCTGCCATCACTAACACAGTTGAGAAGTGTTCACACATTCAAGCCTCTGTCTTTTTACCATGTGCGAAGCACAGGCCTACAGACTATTATTTCAGTGTCAGTCAGTCATATGCAACGGAAATGACGCTTTCCACGCTGGATGACGTTGGCCCAATTCCAATTCGCCCCCTTACTGACTCACCCCCTTAGAGGCGCGTTCACGTGAAGGGAGTGAGGGCTTAGGGATGTCCCATGGTGAAATCGCAAAGTGAATGAGGGCTCAGCGTGAGCCCCCTTACCGTAAAGGGGGCGCCGTCGGCTGACGGGGGCTGCTCCAAAATGTAACTCAGCGGCGACGATACGTGCGTGACGTCAGCTGCACGAGAGTTGTGATTGGCTGTTGCCTTGGGCCTGTAACAGAGATCTCCGAGGTAGTCAGCGGAGACCTGATGTGATTGAGTCCTTACCGTCCTCATCGTCGTAAAGTCGGCTTCGAAGCATGACGTTAGATTATAACGAACTAGTTGTGTGGCTTAGCCTTCCCAAATGTTGAGGGTCGTTTTTTTTAATTTAATACATAGAATTGGGAACGTTACATTCACCCATTCACACACCGATGGCGGCAGCTACCACGCAGGGTGCTGGCACACCAACGGGAGCAATTTGGGGTTCAGTGTCTTGCCCAAGGACACTTTGACATGCAAACTGGAGGAGCCGGGAATCGAACCACCAACCTCTTTTATCCAAAGCGATTAGTGGATGACCCGCTCTACCTCCTGAGCTACAGCCGCCCCTGTGCCAAATGCGCACAGACGCAGCTATTATAGGCCTGCTTTTCACCAAGGATTCTCCACTTACTTAAAAATGCTCTGGAATCTCGGTCATCTGACATCGCCGACATGTTCTTTGATAGCCTATTGGAGATTTCTTTCTTTTTATTAGATTGACATCATGCCGTTTTGAGGATAAAGCAGCATCTTCCAACAAGCAGTGTCATCGTTAGGCCTGGCCTTTTGGGGCTACAGCCCCGGAACTTTTATGAAAAGCCCCGGATCTCAAATATGTTTTTGTTTTTTGTTTTTACAAAAACAATAATAGCTGGTCCCCCTCTATTCATCTCTCATTCATGCTATGAAGCCGTACAAAATAATAATAATGGTATTGGTGATCAGACATTTTGAAAATACGGTTAGGTCTAGAGGAAGTTACACACACACACACTGTATCAGAGGCTACTTCAATATTGGCGGAATGTATCCTTTATCTCACCCTCTTGTATCTTTGCTTTCGTCATGACACTATACCAGAAGTAACACTAATTACATGGAATAACAATTGCCACCATTTCACCATGTCACTCCATCCGTGGCTGTACCCCATCTAGCCACAACCCAGCGATGCCTGCCCCCGCCGTTGCCGCACGCGGTCCACAGCCAAATTTGCCCTTGTTAATTATCCGTGAGATTGTACAAGTTCTCATCATAACTTTGATGACCCATGTCTCAAACTATGCCATGCAGGGTCAGTGAATTTGGGGCAAAGGCCCTCTAAAGTCTGTGAAAGGTCCTTGAATTTAATGTTGAGGTAGGATGTGGGAACCCTGATCCAAATGCCTCATAATGGCATCTACATAGAAAGATCTGACAAATAAAAGTGTTGATTTGGGAGCCATATGATTTGTTCATATGCCAGGCAGTATTACCATGATCCTGGGGGTGAATCAACAAGCACCAAAGTGACTCGAACATTCTCAAATTATACATTTTAAGCATGACATTTTGTACATTTTCAGTATGGACGTGGACGACGTGGAAACACCTGGCGACGACGCTCGTGGGTCTTTGGAATGTTGGAGGTGAAGCGGTCCCGTAGACGCCCTGTGTTAAAACTGGTTGAAACTCGATCCAGGAGGAGATTGCTCCCAATCATCAGAAAATATGTTAGACATGGAAGTGAAGTAATTAGTGATTGCTGGCGTGCCTACAACAGATTGTCCCATGACGGCTACATTCACTATCAGGTAAATCACCAGAGATATTTTGTCCACCCTGGGACTGGTGCTCACACACAGCACATTGAGCGGGCATGGCGGAGTTATAAAGAGAACATCTACAGGTACAGGGGGAACTTGACAGAGAAGGCCTTGAAGATGAGCTTAAGGTTCATCGAGTGGAACCACTGGCTTGGGAAAGAGCATAGGGAGGGCATTCTTGGACGCTTATTTAAAGACATAAGAGCATGTTACAAAGTGTAACCAAAGACGATGGGATTTCAAGCAAGACCACCCAACTTCAACTCAGTTCCTGTCATTTTTGCACGCGCGTTTTGACCATGGCTTTCCACGGACACGCCCACTTTGGAGGTTTTCGGCCGGTCTGAGTCTATTGGAGTCAATGGGAAAAGTCGATGTGATCTCAGATTATGACAGATTATTTTGCCCCCATATTCATTAAAGAAAATATTTGGGCCATTCTCCGAAGCCACATATCCTCAGAATACTCTGACACTAAAATGGCATTTTTCAGACAGATCAGGAGAAAAATAAAGTTGTTCAAGACCTGTTTCTATGTCAGCAACACACTCTCACAAGATTTGGCAACAGGAACTCATGTTAGCAGGGAGCGATTAGCTAAAGCTGAAGTTCGTTGATGCAGTACCTAAATCTGTGACTAGAATTTTCTTTATTTTTATGGAATCGATCTATAGTTTAAACTATATTGAGCGAACACGGGCAGCTTTGTGTTTATATGTGTGCTTTGTGTGGATTTTGGGAACTCACAATCTTTATTTCAAGTTAGCTTGCTAGGTCAACACTAACCCAGCATCACCAGGCAACAGTCCTCTCACAACACTTCAGGAGCAAGGTCACCACGTGACCATTTGGGAGAGTTGTAGCGACCATTTGTTAAAATTGGCGGAGCCTGAGGTGAATCATCTAGATAGTAGTGGAAGATCTAAGGTGTAACCAGTGATGGAAGTACCTGAAAGCCACACTTGATTCAAAGTGCAGTAATTTAAAGCTACATTCAGCAATGTTTTTTTGTTAAAATAAGTGTGAAATGGCTCTATATTCTGACAGCAATTACTGAAATACAGTGTTTGGTCAGTGACTTAAAACCCCCAAACCCCCGCTGTCCTCTATCTCTCTCCTGTAGTCGTGCATGCAGGGCAGATGTTTCTCTGCAACGGTAACTCGCTGAGTAACCCCGAATTTAACACCGCCATCCCTGAGTCTCTACGAGTTACGGTTGCGGAGATACGTCCGCCCTGCATGCAGGACTACAGGACAGAGATAGAGGACAGCGAGGGGTTTGGGGTTTCAAGTCACTGACCAAACACTCACCCAACATTGCTGAATGCAGCTTTAAATTATTTTATTTTATTTTTATGTATTTTTATTTCTTACTGCACTTGTTTCAGGGATTTGTCAGTGTTATTTTATACAACACTTTTTTTAGTGGTCAATGGGGAGTTCAACCCTGGTTTTATTTTATCTAAAGATCTGTATTTTTTTATGAAAGTTCACTGCTCTTTTCTATTATTTAGCAATTACTAAAACATTCCAAGTGCACATAACATTTGCACTTTTTTGTATTTTTGTTCAAACATTCAAAATATTATACATGAAAATTCACTGCACTTTTTATATGTAACCATAACAATTTACAGTTACAAGTTTACAGTTACAAGTTTTGCACTTTTTTTGGATACAAGGAATGTATGCGTGTCATGTTAAAGTTGTGTGAACTGTTGTAGTTTTAAAAATGTAAACCTAGGTAGAGATCCATTCAAGGCTGGGTCCATAGCGTCTTCTTGTTTTCTCCCAGTGACGTTTTTTGTTTACCAAAATGCTGTTCGGCTGATCCTTTGTCTAGCACAACACGCTGTCAATGGGTATTTGACATGCACTTTAAGAGTTTTATAAAGTTACTCTCTTTGACAGCTCACCTGTTTTGGCGTATTTGTCACAGGGTTGGGGTGTGTGTGAGGACACGTAATAATAATAATAATGTGTTTTATCTTGATGTATTTGATAGCTGGTATGGGGGTGCTGTTTTGGGTAGGTCCTGGGAACTGTGGGTGTTTTCCTCCTATCTCCCGACAGCTAATTACCGATGCAGTGTAGGTGGAGAAGCCGACTCACGGACACCGTGTCGGAGCGGAGAGCCAAGACTTTGGCATGCACGGAACACAAATGGAGGACGCCAGCCTCCGGCCTGGTCGGTAGACAGTGAAAGAGCCGGGAGAGCAACAGACATCCTGGTGGAACTGCTTGTTGACTGTTTTACTTGAAAATGTTTTTGCAAATGTATGGTACAAGTTTCTAAATACTGGGTAAATACCTGGTAATTACAGGGGAAATATCTGAGTTACTGTCAGGGAACACGGTCAAAACTAGACAGCCTGATGGGTAATAGTGGATGTTAATGATCTACAATTACCGGGAAAGTACAAGGTAATACCAGGGAAACAAACCACGCTTCCTTTTACAGTACAGTTCCACCTAACTTACAGGGTAACTCGTGAGGTTTTACTTGATAATGTTTTGGAAATGTATGTGGTACAAGTTTGTAATTACCAGGTAAATAAATGGGAGTTACTGGGAAAATATTGAGTAAATGCTGGGTAAATACCTGGTAATTAAAGGGGAAATATCAGAGTTATTGCCAGGTAACACGGTCAAAACTACACAACCTGATGGGTAATAGTGGAGGATTGTAATCTACAATTACCAGGAAAGTACATGGTAATACCAGGGAAACAAACCACGCTTCCTTTTACAGTACAGTTCCACCTTACTTACAGGGTAACTCGTGAGGTTTTACTTGATAATGTTTTGGAAATGTATGTGGTACAAGTTTGTAATTACTGGGTAATTACCAGGTAAATACATGGGAGTTACCAGGAAAATATCAAGTAAATGCTGGGTAAATACCTGGTAATTAAAGGGGAAATATCAGAGTTATTGCCAGGTAACACGGTCAAAACTACACAACCTGATGGGTAATAGTGGAGGATTGTAATCTACAATTACCAGGAAAGTACATGGTAATACCAGGGAAACAAACCACGCTTCCTTTTACAGTACAGTTCCACCTTACTTACAGGGTAATTTGTGAGGTTTTACTTGATAACGTTTTGGAAATGTATGTGGTACAAGTTTCTAATTACTGGGTAATTACCAGGTAAATACATGGGAGTTACTGGGAAAATATTGAGTAAATGCTGGGTAAATACCTGGTAATTAAAGGGGAAATATCAGAGTTATTGCCAGGTAACACGGTCAAAACTACACAACCTGATGGGTAATAGTGGAGGATTGTAATCTACAATTACCAGGAAAGTACATGGTAATACCAGGGAAACAAACCACGCTTCCTTTTACAGTACAGTTCCACCTTACTTACAGGGTAACTCGTGAGGTTTTACTTGATAATGTTTTGGAAATGTATGTGGTACAAGTTTGTAATTACTGGGTAATTACCAGGTAAATACATGGGAGTTACCAGGAAAATATCAAGTAAATGCTGGGTAAATACCTGGTAATTAAAGGGGAAATATCAGAGTTATTGCCAGGTAACACGGTCAAAACTACACAACCTGATGGGTAATAGTGGAGGATTGTAATCTACAATTACCAGGAAAGTACATGGTAATACCAGGGAAACAAACCACACTTCCTTTTACAGTACAGTTCCACCTTACTTACAGGTTAATTTGTGAGGTTTTACTTGATAACGTTTTGGAAATGTATGTGGTACAAGTTTCTAATTACTGGGTAATTACCAGGTAAATACATGGGAGTTACTGGGAAAATATTGAGTAAATGCTGGATAAATACCAGGTAAATACCTGGGAGTGATCTGGTAAGTACCTAGTAAATTCTGGGTAAATACCTGGTAATTACATGGGAAATATCTGAGTTATTGCCAGGTAACACGGTCAAAATTACACAACTTGATGAGTAATAGTAGAGGATTGAAATCTACAATTACCAGGAAAGTACAAGGTAATACCAGGGAAACAAACCACGCTTCCTTTTACAGTACAGTTCCACCTTACTTACAGGGTAACTCGTGAGGTTTTACTTGATAACGTTTTGGAAATGGATGTGGTAAGTTTCTAATTACTGGGAAATTACGAGGTAAATACATGGGTGTTACCAGGAAAATATCAAGTGAATGCTGGGTAAATACCAGGTAATTACAGGGGAAATATCCAGGTAACTAGTACCAGGTAACTAGTACGTGGTACAAGTTTCTAATTACTGGGTAATTGGCAGGTCAATACCGGGTAAACATTGATTAAAGGCTGTGTAATTACCAGTAGTTACCAGGTAAATACCAGTCCATTGTCGAGTATATACCTGGTATTTACCTTGTACATATCTGAATTCTTGTCACACTAACACAGTCACATTTATACAAATTGATGGGTAATAGGGGAAAGTTTATATTCTGTAATCGATAATTACTGGGTAAATGCCAGGTACTTACCAGGTAAATACCTGGTAGTAGTCAAGAAAATATCTAGTCATTACCGGGTAATTACCCACTAGATACTTCTAATTACCAGGTAAATTCCTGGTAGTTACTGGGTAAATACCTGTCCAATGTTGAGTATATACCTGGTAATTACCTTGTAAAGATCTGAGTTATTGTCACCCTAACACGGTCACATTTAGACAAAATGATGGGTGATAGTGGAGGTTTACAATCTGTAATATATAATTACTAGGTAAATACCAGGTAATCACCAAGTAAATAACAGGTAATATTCAGAAAAATATCTAGTAATTACCGGGGACTACCTGGTAACTACCTGGTAGTTACCAGGTAATTACAGGGTAAATACTTCTAAATACCAGGTAATTACCTGGTAGTTTCCTGGTAAATGCCTGGTAATTACTGGACTGTAAAAGGAAGGGTTACCAAATTTTATAGTAGTTTATTTGTTATTATTAATTGGTATTCATCCCTCATTCATATTCATTGGTATTCATTCCTCATTATAGGTACCAACATTTAATTCATACTCAGAATTTTAATTAAAAAAATCTGTCCCACAATTACAAATACAAAAAACCTCCAAAAACCAAGTTACGTTCCATCCTGGACAACGTCCAGATCACAGCACACAGAACAACATATTCCTAGATCACATTTTTCCCAAGGCATTTTCACCATTTTTGGATGTGTTTGGCAAATTTTCGCCATATAACAATATAGCCATCCTCGTGCTGTGGTTAGTGAGTATGCTGCACATGGAAAGCAGAGTAGTAGAATGTGAGGAGGGTGTATTAGCCAGAGGCAGGGCAGCAGGGCCTACAGAAAAGCCATTAGGCGGTGATGAAGGCTAGACAGGAGCAAGCTTCACTAAACACCCTCCCCTGAGATCATTGCTTCTCTCCCTGACCAAAGGCTTATTCCAATCCGCACACTAAGGCCCAAGGGGGGCACGGTGGCTCAGTGGTGGGGCTGTTGCCTCGCAGTCAGAAGGTCCTGAGTTCGATTCTCGCCTGGGACACTGTGAGCGCTGTGGTTGTGTTCCCCCCCATATCTTCAGTGCCCACTGCCCAGGTGGGGTATCTCGTCGTAAGGGCCTTTCTGTCTGTGTGGAGTTTGCATGTTCTCCCCGTGCTCCCCCAGGGGGGTTCCTCCGTATATAACCCCCCCCCCCCCATTAAAAACATGCAGAAGATCAGATCGTCATCGTCATCCGACCAGTGACGACAACATCCGAAGTCGGTCCCCGGGCGCTGTACGAGAAAGCGACCACTGCTCCTGGCCTGCCCCCCCGGAGGAAAGGACAAAGCCAGGATGGGTTAAATGCAGAGGACAAATTTCACCGGCCACCGTCAGCATGTGTGTGTTGTGGCCCTCCGTGCATGTGTTGATGTGTAATCGTGTGACAATAAAGACGGGCTTGTCTGTCTGAAATCGTGTTTTAAAAATCTCAAATCAGCCCCTACCCACCACTTCACACTAATGATTCATTTCCACCACATATAACAGCACAGTACGGCTCTACTCTTACTTGGCCTTACTCGTCTCGACCTGATAGACTGTTACCGTATATCTATGCTATAACGTATAACGTTAAAATTAAATCCATACAGAGAACTTTTAAACTGGTTATGAAATACGGTGCCTCTAAATGTCCTACATGGGCAAATGAAACCATCGGGCAGGAGAGTGGATATCAATCTGTTGTTATTTACATGCATGCGCTGCGCGAGACGGGGGTTACGCTTCGGGGAAAAGAGAAGCCACCAGCCCGGCGGCCACTCACCAGGAAAAAACGTGGCTCCGCTAAACCCCCGCCTCCGGCCTAGCGGAGCCGACGTAACACACAACTACAAGGGCTTCCAGAGCAGCGGAGTTTTCTCTCTCAAAACAATTGAAAACCACTGTCATGTTAAGGCTGAGCAAGGAGATTGAATTTATTTCACCAGAGCCGAAGGCAGCAAGTGCCACTAACCTGGTATCCAGCATTGACAGACAGTATCCAGACAGAGTAAACACGATTCTGCCTGACCAATCAGTCATCTGCAGTGTTTTCACGTCACCGTATGGTACCGGGTCCACAGCCCTAGAACCAGGGGTGAAAGTGGTTTGAATTTCTTACAGGAACTATACTACCCCAACCTTCATCGTTTCATATTGTCCTCCTCCCGCCCCCAGCTTCATGCATCCCTGAACACACACATCCATTTTTTGAATGCCTGTAGCCTATGGTGTAGAAATTAGAAACACTTGACAATATGTAGGCTATAGTGAATTATTTAGGCCTGTTTAAACATTACAACAACAGACTATCCTATGTGGACTATCATGTGTGATTTCAACTCTCCTTTTTGACCAAAACATTTACCACACACTGAACAATTAAATTGTTTCTCTCCTGTGTGAACTATTATGAATAACCGCGGTAGGCTACATTGTATGCTTTGGTGCGATGTAGGATTTTGTCTTTCAATAATAATATCCTCATTGCAGCCTTGCTGTAGTTGTTGGTGTTGTTGCGGTTATTTGACTTTCTGACCACCGCCTCAGTGCTTATGAGGCCAGAATAAAAGATGCCATTGGGAAGGCTAACCATTTACTTTTGGCTTTATTGATTGTGTATGATTCAACTTTGTATCTATGATTTTATATTATTGCATGTTTTTGTAGATTGTTGGGACTTCACTGGCCTGGAACAAACTGCTGGACTGGGGGGAATGAATAGCTGTGCCAAAAAAGAAGAAGCTAGGCCTATGTGCTGTAGCCTATTGTATTTTTAATTTTATATTTTTTATATTTTTCATTTGCAAGTTCAACTGTCAGCTGAGCTCTGTTATTGAAGCTTTGGCTAAAGCCCTGAATTTTACAATGATGTTTTGAAATAAATGTTTAAAAATCATTTGTGTGTTAAAAGCTTGTGCTACGTTTTCATTAGCGTTAATATATTACAGTAATTTATTTTCAATGTCCGCGCAAGAGCAATTTGGTTAGGGCCTAGTAAAATCGCTGGGCTGGGCGCAGTGTTTGTGGTGTGGGAAATGTGTTAAAAGCTTGTATTACGTTTTCAATAGCGTTAATACACTAAGGAAGGTATGTGACCATCATTCATTTCAATGTCCGCTCTCAAGAGCAATTCAGTTGGTTCATGAAATCGCTGGGCTGTGTGCTGTGCAGTGGTTGTGGTGTGGGAGATACCAGCTGTCAAAAGAGGACAAAAGACTTGCTCCTGGCCAATCCCGGCGCTTGACTGCTGCGTAGGCGGGCACAGGGCGTGGTTTTGGCTTAACCTATGTGGGTTTCGAAATAACGCAGTATGGACAGACAGCCGAGCAGCAGCGCAATCGGATTTTGATTGACAACAGCTGCGTGTCTTCCAGGAACGCCGTTCAGGTACAGAATTTCTTAACGGAACTGAGTTCCGGACGGTTCCGGCCCACTTTCACCAGTGCCTAGAACCCCCACAAAGCAGGGACTAAAACTAGCACGACTCAACCCCCACTCAACCTGGGCTGTCCATGATTTTGACCGGTGGGATGAGACAAAAAAGTGAGTTGAGCTGGGCGGGGCCGCGCTAATACCAGCGGTGGAAATGGGCCATAAGGCCATGTCTCAAACCAGCCCCTACCCACTAGGCCACAACCACTTCACACTAAGGCCCAGCCTCAAACCAGCCCATACCCACCACTTCACACTAAGGTCCAGTCTCAAACCACTTCACACTAAGGTCCAGTCTCAAACCAGCCCCTACCCACCACTTCACACTAAGGTCCAGTCTCAAACCAGCCCCTACCCACCACTTCACACTAAGGCCCAGTCTCAAACCAGCCCCTACCCACCACTTCACACTAAGGCCCAGTCTCAAACCAGCCCCTACCCACCACTTCACACTAAGGCCCAGTCTCAAACCAGCCCCTACCCACCACTTCACACTAAGGCCCAGTCTCAAACCAGCCCCTACCCACCATTTCACACTAAGGCCCAGTCTCAAACCAGCCCATACCCACCACTTCACACTAAGGTGCAGTCTCAAACCAGCCCCTACCCACCACTTCACACTAAGGTCCAGTCTCAAACCAGCCCCTACCCACCACTTCACACTAAGGCCCAGTCTCAAACCAGCCCCTACCCACCATTTCACACTAAGGCCCAGTCTCAAACCAGCCCCTACCCACCATTTCACACTAATGGCTCATTTCCAGCACATATAACAGCACAGTACAGCTCTACTATACCTGGCCTTACTCGTCTACTTGATATAGACTCTGCTTCCATAGCAAGTTTACTCGCCTCCGCCCACACCTGGTCGTCATAGCGACCGTATATCTGCCCTCCGCCCATAGCCGAAGTAGGCAATAACGTATAACGTTAAAATTAAATCCATACACAGAACTTTTAAACTGGTTATGAAATACTGGTGCCTCTAAATGACCTACATGGGCAAATGTGACAATCGGGCCGGGAAAATGGATATCACTTTGTTGTTACTCACATGCATGCGCTGCGCGGAGGACGGGGGTTACGCTACCGGGAGAAGGGAAGCCACTACCCCGGCGTCCACTCACCAGGCAAGACTGCGGCTTCGCTAAACCCCCGCCTCCGGCCTAGCGGAGCCGACGTAGCACACAACTACAAGGGCTTCCCGAGGAGCTGACTTTTTCTCTCTCAAAACATTTGAAAACCACCGTCATGTTAAATCTGATCAAGGAGATCGATTTTATTTCACCAGAGCCGAAGGCAGCAACACAAAAGACTAATAACAGAAGAGAAGGTAAGCCCCACTAAACTGGTATCGAACATTGACAGGAGATACAGTAAACATGATTCTGCCTGAACAATCAGTCGTCTGCAGTGTTTTCACGTCACCGTATGGTACCGGCTGGAACCTCAACAAAGCAGGGACCAAAACTAGCATGGCTCAACCCGGGCTGTCCAGGTTTTTGATCGGTGGAATGAGACAAAAAAGCGAGACGAGCTGGGCGGGGCCACGCTAATACCAGCGGTGGAAATGGGCCATACGGCCCAGTCTCAAACCAGCCCCTAGCCACCACTTCACACTAAAACTGGGTTTATGCTTATGTAACCAAGATGAATCAGCGCGGATTCCTCGTGAGTCCCGAGTGGTAGCGAGTGGATTGGTTAAACTCACTCCCCAGTATAAAGGCAAGTTAATCCGCTCCGCCAAGGGAGCTAGCTCTCTTGGCACAGTGGTTAACTTGTCGGACTCCCAAGCCGAAAGTCGGCGGTTCATATCCCACCTGGGCAAGCCCTTAACATGGGTTGCTGCAAGTACCACCTACACAACGGCGTTACACTTACGCGAAATCACCAGCGCCGACTGAGCCGAGGGGTTGCCGCAGGTGGCCGTCCTATCGGCGCAGCTCGGCGGAGGGGGGCGTGCAGCTCCTCGAAAATGTGACTCCGCAGCGTCGACGCGGATGTGACGTGACTAGCATGAGAGCTGTGATTGAGCCGTTGCCTTGGGCCGCGTACTATATCCGCTGACATACTTTCTGTGAGACGTGTTGTTGACAGAAGACGAGCATATCAACACAGCGCAATACAATCGTTATTATGGAGGACAGAAAGGAAAGACTCGCAGAGGAGGTCTGAAAATACACTCATCTCTACGACGTGTCCTCCAAGAACTACAAAGACACACAAATGGCGGCCAACTCAGACCATGGACATGGAAATAACAGAGGTTATGAGCATGTGGAAGAGTTTGTGGTTCATCAGAACCAAGAAGAAGGTGGAGAACCATCGAAGTGGCGATCCAGGGGGGATGAAAATACCCAATGTGTACTATCCTCAGCTGGTTGGAACCCCACATAAAACACGAGACACAGAGTCCAACTTTGATGAGGATAAAGAGGTTAGTAGACAACTCGAATCACCCTATTGCACCATTGTTCTAGCGGCTAGAATCTAGCCTGATGCCAGGCTACTTTGTTCTCCTGTTCTCTCGATTACCTAGCTTCTTTGTCCTTTCTTTCTACCCATCTAGTTTTCAGCTAAACTTATGTTTTCTTTTAGTATATTGATTAACCGTAGTGCAGATTGTTTTTGTTACACTGGCTTGCTTGCCAGGCCAAACAAACAAGTCCAGCACTTTTTTGTTGTTGCTTTGGTTAACTGGTCATCATTGAAATCATTCTCATTTTGCTGGGTAACCAGTGCTGTAGGCGATTAGCTTCTTTGTCCAGCACTACATTTTTGTATTATAATTTTTTTGCTTTGGTTAACTGGTCATTGAAATCATTGTGACACCATTTCTCATTTTGCTAGGGGCTTGAGAACCTGTGCTGTAGGCTGTACTATAGGTTTATGTGTGTTCTTGCTTACATCATATGAGGCTTGTTATTCACACTCCTCTTTATTTATCATTCACAGAACCACAATGACGGAGCTGCATCACACCAAATCAATGCGGCAGACTCCCGACCTCCCAGCAGGTCACCTGTGGAAGAGGGGATGCAGTAGGACTTTTTTGTGTAGGCTGTCAAATGTTTTTATAAAAGCATTTGCACGTTTCTTTTTTTATTAATCAATCTGTTGTTTTTGTAATTGTAATAAATTACCATGTCACCAAAATCACTGTAGTACTTGTACATTTATTTTATCAGCGTTCATACAGTCTTGTTCACCACCAAATCAGCACACTGTAGATTCAAGATTCAAGATTTTTATTGTCACTCCGTAGTACAAGTATCACGTGTGAAATTCTTGTGCTGTAGGCTCCGTTACAACATAGTGCAAAAAATAAAAGATAATAAATAATAACAAGAGGCAACAAGCAATAAAGCAGTAAGACACGCCACAGACAGTGCGTATTCACTGCCCATAGTGCAAATGGCATGAACATACTTTAAACATAATTAAACATAATAACATTCTGTTAGGTGTAAATAGCATATACCTAATTAAACATACTATTGAACATTAGTCATACGTGATCGTAGCAGCTGCAGTGCGGTACAGTACGGCTACTACACTATTTGTATATGTTAAGGAGTCTCGTGGCCTGTGAGAAGAAACTGTCCCTCAAGCGATTTGTGCATGCTCTTGGGACCCTGTATCTCCTCCCTGAGGGTAGCAGGGAGAACAGACTGTTGTGGGGGTGGTTTGTGTCTTTGATGATCTTCAGGGACCTCCTGAGGCACCGCTGGTTGTACAGATCTTGCAGTTCTGGCAGCTCACATCCTGTTACATGCTGGGCCGCGTGCCTCACCCTTCTTAGCGCCCTGCGGTCCATGGTGGTGCAGTTCCCGTACCAGGTGGTGAAGCAGCCGGTCAGCAGGCTTTTAATGGTGCCTCTGTAGAAGTCCCTGAGGATTTTTGGCCTTAGCCCGAATTTCTTCAGGCGCCTGAGTCCGTGTAGTCGCTGTTGGGCCTTTTTGACAACAGTGGCGGTGTGGTTGGCCCATGTCAGGTCCTGGTGGATATTGACTCCCAGGTACTTGAAGCTGTCCACCCTTTCCACCACTGTGCCATTGATGGTGATTGGGGGGGGTGTGTCCGTCCGTGTGCGTCCACTTGAGTCTGACAGGGAAACTGTTATCAGTTGTTATTGGACACGATGCACTGCCCAAGGTTTCAGCAAAGATAAGTCCTCTCCATGGGGCTATGGGTGAGGTGAGATGTCAGTGTGAGTCTATATGTCAGATGTCATGTCATAATGTGTATGTCATGTCATCGTTAACTTATAGCATTAATTATGTGTATGCAATTATAGCTTATTGGGAAATGCCAATGGAACTTATATTTTTCTCCAACAATCCACCCAATTGTTATGTTCATCAACTATAACAATAATAATTACAAAATTTAAGTTCACTATTCAATATAATGTTTGTATCTGTACTTAATTGTGGGCCAGGGCTGGGCAGGGGGGGGTTTTGAAAACATAGGAAACATTAAACACTTGAAAAAAAACACAGAATTTTTGATCAATATGCAGTCCAGTGCAGTCTCAGCTCATATCACAGCATCTCCATTAAGCCTATTGGGAAGAGAAAACAAATTTTAGTGATACAATAACAAAATTACATCACCACTGCGGCTATAATATATATAGGAGTGGGCCTACTAATCTTAACTCTATATGGTTCAATGCAAATAGTCTAATTAATATCATTATATAATGCATTGAACTTAATATTCAGTGTGTTCCAAATCACACTTAAATCTTTTCCACTTTTGTAAAAGAAACTTCTTATACATGTATGTATATATATAATTTTCCAGTTTCACTTTATTCAACGCTTGAGTCCTTCGGACCTTCCTCTAAAAGGAATCATGTTAAGTATTCACAACAGGAACAATATTTTCAAAGTATTCACAACAACAACAATATTTCTCATCTTATGTGATGACTCTAGTTCATTCATTTGTTTGTTTGTTCCTGGTGCTGTTGTTGTAATTGTTGTTATTAAACTATTTAATAGCCCAACTCCATCGCAGTGGTTTAATTTTTTTTTTTTTAACTATTTTATTAGAATAAAGTTCTATTTCTAGTTTACTTTAATATTGGTTTGTTTGGAATAGGAACTGAAACTTTCTAAAATGCAAAACATTCATAACATTGATTAATCATATTCATTAAAACATAATCACAGTATCATATAATTGATTATTCTTAAAATTACACTTTAAAACACAGAATTTTCTTTACTCTACAAAAACTAGGTCAAGTAGACCTCTTGAACTGTGGATCAAAGTACTCAAAGTACAGATTTGTGCTGGTGTTGAAGGTTTTCCTGTGACGTACAACCTGCAACTGTAAACATTAGATTTCACAATGTGCCTGTATTTTAGACAAAATAACTTCATTACAAGTTATTAGTACAACAAGTACGTACGTATGGCAGATAATGTTTGAGATACTCTGTGAGTACATATTCAATTGTTTACTTTATAATTTGTTTGCAATGAACCTCATACACAAGATGGCTCCTTGAGTCTGCCTTTCAAGTTTACAGATTTTGTGGACTTGTCTTGAGAGTGGGTTGGATGAGCTCCCAAAGAAAACTGCTTTAAGAGCTAGCTTATTGGGGTGGGTCAGTCCCCAGACTGAGGCAAAACAACAATACTCTAAACGCAAACTCAAGTGTAATCTCGTCCTCAGAGGCCATTGGCTTATTTATAGATACTTTTGAAAACATCTCCAGCGTACTTAAGTGTAAATTTTGCTTATGTGTAAATCATACCAAGAGTTAAATGTTGGCATGCACATTTTAATTTTATTTCTCATCCACCCAATTGGTGGTTGATAAATGTGCATTTTTCTGTTTAAGAAAATACTTCAGATTCAGATTATCTCACACAGGAACTCTTCACCCTTCACAACACATTCTATTATGATTTATTTTCAAAATAATAATCAACAGTCTATTTATTATTGATTGATTCAAATTTGCTTACTGCACTTTAAATAATGCAGAGCTCACTTCACTCTATTGATTCATAACAAACAAACATTTCATTCAATCACATACTGTGGGGTTTGAACCTGGGGCTTGTTTCGACATTCAATTGCATAATGAATAATACTGTGGGGTTTGAACCTGTGACACAGGGCTTATCTCTCCGACCTAGAAAGGCGGTGGCTGGCTCACTGTTTGCTCAAAGGTTTTGGGGATCCAATTGTTTCTGGCTAAGTTTAACCTTGTTGGAAGACTGACTGTTCCAAGGGAACATAAACAAATTATTTCAGCCTGCTATGTTCCATCACATTGGGCCAGCTACAGTATAGGGGAAGAATGACCATCGCTACTTGGGCCAATTGAATCAACAAGATGGCTGTTTGTCCACTCGCTGCTCCCTTTTTTTCTTATTCCGACATCTATTGGCCCAGTGTCCGAGCTTACCACAAATATGACATTTGTCTGTGCTAGGTGAGCGCTTTTGAGGTGCTTTTTCTGCTGTGTTTACATTGGGGAAAATCACAGCAATACTTATTGGGTTTGGCGCTGTGGCTAATTGTGGGGGCCCAAGCATCTGCTCAGCTCTCTCATATTGTTTGATAACAATCCCAAGCTGTCTAATTGTCTCTCTGGCTCCTTCACACTCTGGCCTTCTACAAGGCCCTTTTCCAGTGTCCATTCTCAGAGAGCAGACAGTGTCTTATCTGTTTGTTTTAGTTACACACGACTCGGTGCAGAGCCATTGTTTTGATCAATTCTGTTACGTGTCTCTCTCTCTCTCTCTCTCTCTCTCTCTCTCTCTCTCTTTGGCAGAAGGCAAAGCACTGATTAGGTAAACTGACCTCTCAGGAAAAACTCTGGAGGTAAACACACATCTCAGGTGAACTCAAAACTCTGGAGGTAAACTGACCTCTCAGGTGAACTCAAAACTCTGGAGGTAAACTGACCTCTCAGGTGAAGGCAAAACTCTGGAGGTAAACTGACCTCTCAGGAAAAACTCTGTAGGTATTAAACCTATATTTTAGAGAAAGAGAGAACTAAGAGAGAGAACTACTGTTTTGTTTATCACTTACTTGTGATCTCTGATAGTGTCCGTGTGTGTAAAGTAATTTTCAACACCTTACCTTTTTCGATGTGGGGTGGTGACAGAGGGACGGTTGTTCTCCTGTTGACCAGTTCCGTCCGTGTTTGGGGTATCTGGAACTACAAATTTTGGTGACAGATCAATTTGTTCAAGGGACATATTGATTCTGTATTGGGATTGGCTAAAATACACTTTTTGCAAACCTCCTGTTCAACTCCTTTAAAATAGGCTTCTTAAGAAATTGTTTTGTTTTACAGTCTAATATGAAATAGCTGTTTACGTTGGTTTAGTCAGTATGGTTGTGGGTTTTTCTCAGACTTATTTCCTATATATATTCTTGAACTCCTGTTGGTTCCCCAATAATGTGTGGCCTTTTCCCTACTACTATTATGTCAACCTGATATTGGTTTCCCATTAATGTGTGTCCTTCTGGCCTTCTACAATTATGTCAACCTGATATTGGTTTCCCATTAATGTGTGGCCTTCTGGCCATCTACAATTATGTCAACCTGATGTTGGAGATCTACAAAAGCATCAACTTGGTCCTGCTTCCTTGGACCAGTTGCTGGACCTACAGTATTTATAGATCCATATCACAAAAGCCTTTAGAGAGACCTACAACAACTAACTTAGGTTCTATTTTGTTGCTTGTTAACATTTGTTATTTATTACATGTTGTGGGAATTTCAAAATAAAGACCGTATCAAGCATATGCCTAGGCTCTCTCACGTGTTTGCCGCAGTTTCCTAACTGGACTATTCTAGTCGCTGCTATGCAGCCTTTTGGCTTTGAAAAGGAGAGCTCATCTTGCCGCAGTTTCCAAACTGGACTATTCTAGTCGCTGCTATGCAGCCTTTTGGCCTTTTTGAGGCAAATTATGTGATAACGCTTCTCAGGCTCTCTTGCTCTGCAGCTACCACTGAACCATCCAGGTCACTGCCAAATACAGCCTGTCAAGAGAGTTTTTAATGGTCCTGAGGTATATTTACAGTTATTTACAATGTCATTTTGACACACCCACAACATGCAAACATTTCAGATTCTTTTAGATATCAGACGACAGCTCAGTAATGAATTATGAAATTAATTCAGACTTACCCGCTCTGCCATAGATATCCTGTTCGTGACGCCAATTGATAGAGAATAAATTCTATACATCCGCTAAATGTGATTATTTATAACAGCTTATCTACCAAATGAATTGAAGCCTTGAGTCCAGGAAGGTTTAACATAAAAGTATATTTAATACCATACATTCTCTGCAATACATGTATATTGACAGAGGGCTGAACCTCAATGTACACAATTCTGATATGTCATACAGAGTCAAATATTCAGCCGCGATGTCACAATTTGACATACGCTTTATACTGTAAAGGAGGAAGAGCAGAGAGGAGGGGGATGAACCTTGGAAATGTGTGTGCGTCCACTTGAGTCTGACAGGGAAACTGTTATCAGTTGTTATTGGACACGATGCACTGCCCAAGGTTTCAGCAAAGATAAGTCCTCTCCATGGGGCTATGGGTGAGGTGAGATGTCAGTGTGAGTCTATATGTCAGATGTCATGTCATAATGTGTATGTCATGTCATCGTTAACTTATAGCATTAATTATGTGTATGCAATTATAGCTTATTGGGAAATGCCAATGGAACTTATATTTTTCTCCAACAAGAGGTCATACCAGAAGGGGCTGGAGACGCACCCCTGTGGCTCCTATGCTGATGGTCAGTGGGGAGGAGGTGAGGTTGCCCACTCTCACCACCTGGCGGCGGTCTGTTAGAAAGTCCAGGATCCAGTCACACATTGCTGTGAGTGGGAGGGGGGGTTGGTGGTTAGGTGGGAGTGGAGGGGAGGTGGGGAGGAAAGGAGTGGGGAGAAGGTGAGGGGGGGTTAGTGGTTAGGTGAGAGTGGAGGGGGGGTGGGGGAGGATAGGTTGGAGGGCACTGGGTTAGATAGGAGTGGGGGGTAGGTGGGGGGTGGATAGGGGGTTTGTGGGGGGGCACTGAGGGGTGGGTAAGGGAGGAGGGCACTGGGGTAGATAGGAGTGGAGGGTAGGTTGTGGGGCAGTGGGGGGTGAGGGGAGGAGGGGTGGTGGGGGGGAGAGGAGGAGGGGTTGGGTGGTGATGGGGAGCGGAGGGGGAGGGGTGGTGGGGGGGTGGGTTGGGCGGGTTGGCGCTCTGGCAGAGGGGTCGAACCTAACGTAGAACGCGTTGAGTTCGTCCGGCAGGGTGGGTGACGTGCTGGGGTTCTGACGTTTCACCCCTTTGAAGTCTGTGGCAGCATGGAGTCCACTCCACAGGTGTCTGGGGTTGTTAGTGTCCAATTTTGACTCCAGCTGCTTTCCATAATCTCTCCGTGCTTTTTGCCAGACCCAGGGGGTCGGCCTACAGGAGGCTTTGTCTGTCGGTCGGTCTGTCGGTCGGTCTGTCTGTCCCTCTTTTCCTCCCCAGCCATTCAGGAACGCTTCAGATTTCAACCACCAGGGGCAACAGAGCAGGTCTGGACTTGCTACCATTTGAACCAGCAGTGAATGGGGACACTAACAAACATTGAATTACCTTTAATTCAACTGACTGACAAGGGACAGGTGAATGTAATCAGACTGGAAGGTTTGCTGGTCTAGCCTATACACAAATCTACAACCAAATACCCCTATACACAAAATGCCTAAAATGATTTATACTTTTAACTTATAAAGTGGTTTGTAGGTGTGTTGCTTACTAGGAATTTGTTCCTTCTGGGTCTGGCCTATTGTGCCTGCTTGTATTGTTCTGGTGTACCAGAACTGAAGGCGGTGGTCCGGGCGTGAAGGGCAGCCCGGACATCACTGTTGACCCAGGGCTTCTGATTTGGCATTATTTTGATTCTCTTTGTTGGGACTATATCCTCGGTGCATTTTTTTATGAAGCATGACACCGTCTCTGCATATTCGCCCAGGTCTCCTGCAGCCTTGAACTCCTCCCATACTACTTGGTCAAAGCAATCCCTCAGGATGTCGTCTGATTGGTCTGACCAGCAGTGGGCGGTTCGGAATGCTGGGGGCTGTTTTTTGAGTTTTTGTTGGTACCTGGGTATGAGTAGGATGGAGGCGTGGTCCGATTTGCCGAAGGGGGGGGGGGGGGGGGGGGGGGGGGGGGGGTGGGGTGGGGTGTGGCCTTGTAACCATGGCGGATGTTTGTGTAACATTGATCCAGTGTGTTTTTGCCTCGGGTGTGGAAGTGGATGTGCTGGTGAAGCGTGGGCATTCTCCCTCTCAGGTTTGCCCTGTTAAAGTCTCCAGCCACTACCAGAGCCATTTCTGGTTGTTTTGTCTCTTGTGCGCTAATCACACTTTGCAGCTCTTTCAGTGCAATGGTGACATTTGCCTGTGGAGGTATGTACACACCAATGACGGTGACTGATGTGAACTCCCTCGGGCTGTAGTGCGGCACGCACTGCAGCATGACATACTCCAGGTCTGCTGAGCAGTACTTCCCAATGTTAGTGTTGTTTACACACCAGTTTTCGTTTATCATTAGACAAACGCCTCCTCCTTTTTTCTTACCGGATCGTTCTGCGTCTCTGTCTCCCCTGTGGATGCTGAAACCTGATATAGTGATGGCATGGTCCGTTGTATCAGGTGTGAGCCAGGTTTCAGTCAGACACAGAACGTTACAGCGCGCTATGTCTTTTTGGAATTGTGCTCGCGCTCTCAGCTCATACATTTTATTCTCTAGAGATTGTACATTGGCTAGGAGGACGCTGGGCAATGGTGGCTTGTTAGTGCATCTCCTTAGGCGGGCAAGTATTCCTCCTCTCCTTCCTCTTTTCCGTTGATGTTTTATAAGTTCAGGAAATTCGGTGAGGTCGGGAGCTTGCCAGTCTCAGTTGGGGTGATTCCGTTCATTCCTGATCTTGATTAGCGCGTTCCTGTTGTATTTGTGTTTGTCGCTGTTGTCCGCGTCTCTGTTGTCCTCCATTGTAGGGAGGGGGGGGGCTGCAGCGAAAACAATGGTCCCGCAGTTTAGTCCTTTGTTATGTTCTTTCTTGCAAAAAGTGCAAAGACGCTACTATATACACTATATAAAAACACTGTTATATACAATAGGTGTTTACAAAGCGAATCGAAGCAACAAAATTAAAAACAAACGCGATTACACTAAAAAAAAAGCCTATTTGTCTATGAAGTTAACGGAGCTCTCAGCGGGTCGCCTTCTCCCGGCGCCTCTCTCTCTCTCTAGCTACCAGTACCAGCTATAAATATGAATGAACATAATGACAAACACAGACTAGATAAAGTATTGTTATTAGAGTATAATGGTCTATGGTCTCCTTATTCTAAATATAGCTGAATCGCTTGGTTTGACCAAGTAAAACTATTTTTATAAAAAATTTACAGAATGTCTATGGTACCTGTCTTGTCCCACATGCACATAGCCCTGTGCAATCTGACAAGCAGCTAAACACCTCCCCCATCAAGCACTGGAGACTGGAATCGTCGTATGTCAGTTTATTGACGGAGAAAGGGTGAAACTGAGAAATGAAACAGAAAGCAAACTTTCTTAAATATTGAGCAGATGAGTCACAAGCACCATAGAATAATAAATGTCTAACAAAATTACAGAAAATATAACTCCACATGGCTATAGTATTGTAATATTTTCGTAGCTATGAACAAAAGCTGTAGCAAGGCTTAGAAACAATAATGTCACACAATGTTATACAGCATACATAAAAAACACGTATCTAAATCAACTGAAATTGACTTAAATATAGCACAACACGATGTAAGAATAGCCTACTATTTTACTGAAGCATACTAGCATGGTGCTATTCTGATACTAATCAACCATCATCATCAAAATACTCAATATTGCACAACAAACTTAGGAATTAACAGTCAAATACAAGAACAATTATGTAGAAATATACATTTGACATACCGAGAATGCTACCAAAGGCATGGAACGTCGAAGTTTGAACTGGAATGTGAAAGTTGAGTGAGGACAAGAACCATGCTGCTGTCTTGCTCACAATTGACTTCTTGACTGAGCACATGGCCAGAGATCACATGACTACATGCATAACTGATGTAATACACAACTACTGCCAGCAGGGGGGAGAAAAACCAAACTTATCGATGTTATACAAACTACAACCAGCAGGGGAGAAAAACAAACTTAAGGAAAATAATGTCCTGATGGGAACAGAACACTCCCCGTCTGTTATCTACAGATAACACCTATTCACTTAGCTCTTGGAAAACAGGGTTTGAAAGTCACTACTTGCTCTTGGAGTCTCCTTCGGAAAGAAGAAGGACTAGGTCGGTGACAGGCCTGAGGAAGAGCTTGGTTCCATCCTCTCTTGAGATCTTGATCTCTACACTGCGGACCTTCCCATCTTTGCTTGGGAATACTTTAGTGACCAATGCCATTGGCCATTCATTCCTCTTGGCTTGTGAGTCTTTCATGAGAACAATACTTCCAGCATTGATATTTGGCTTGCTTGAAAGCCACTTATTCCGTGTCTGCAATGTTGCAAGGTACTGCTTCCTCCATTTGTTCCAGAAAGCATCTGCCAGAAATTGAACCTGGCGCCAGTGCCGTTTGTAAAGATCTTTGGTGTCAAATTCGCCAGGAGGAGCTGGGAAGGCACCTAACTTCTGCGTGAGAAGTGTAGCTGGGGTAAGCATCATTGGATCCTCAGGATCAGTGGATATTGGCCCCAAAGGTCTTGCGTTCATGATGGCCGCTACTTCTGCCAGAAGAGTTGTGAGAGCCTCATGAGTGAGCCTTGAGGATCCTTCCTGGTGGAACATGGAGTCCATGATTCTCCGGGCTATGCCTATCATTCTCTCCCAAGCACCACCCATGTGAGAGGAGTGAGGTGGGTTAAATGTCCATGTGCAGCCCTGTTCAGAGAGGTACCTCTCCACATGGACACTATCTATGTTTGAAGGAACCTTGAGCTCCCTGCAGGCCCGATGAAATTGGTGCCTCTGTCTGAACGGATATGCTTCACTGGACCACGAATGGAGATGAACCGTCTGAGGTTCATCTCCTGAGATTACTGCCCAACGCTTGTTGTTGGAGTGGCCACCTCTTGTGTGCCTTGTGAGAACAGACCAGGGCCCAAACACGTCAATACCGACGTTAGTGAAGGGAGGCTCGAAGCTTAGTCTATCTGCTCGTAAGTTGGCCATTTTCTGGGCTTGAAATGTGCCACGCAGCTTGCGGCAGGTGACACATTTATAGATGACGCTACTCACATGCCTTCTCACTCCAACTATCCACAGGCCAGCAGTGTGAATAGCCCCCTCTGTGAAGAGGCGCCCTTGGTGACGGGTCTGTTCGTGGTAGTGGCGCACAAGTAACCTTGCGATGTGTGGCTGCCGGGAATTATTAGAGGGTTCTTCTCATTGCGCTCCAGTTTTGCCTCTGTGATGCGGCCTCCAACTCTCATTAAGCCGCTTTCATCGATGAATGGATCGAGTTTCTTGAGAGTGCTGTCTTTAGGGATTTCTTCCTGGTTCGTTATGCACTCAAGCTCTGCGGCATAGACTTCCTGTTGCACCGTGCGAATAATGAGATCTTTAGACTGACTCATCCACTGTGTATGCCGTCTCGCAGTAATGCCAGCCTTTGCACTTAGTTAATCCTGGTGACAATGCTTTCTTGAAGAGTCGAGCCACGTGGATCAAGTGGGTAACAGCACGAGTTAATGACTTCCAGCTGGAAAACCTCTCGAAGCGCTGCGATCCAAGCTGTGCATTTGAGGTAGTGGTGCTCAGTGTAGACACTTGAGGTCGAACTTCTGGATCCACTCCTGGGTCTGCCATTTCAAATATATCTTCCATAGGAAGACTCTGCTCAGGGGTTGTCAAAAATGCTGGCCCTGTCAGCCATGTGGAGTCCTTTAGAAGAGCTGTGGGAACAGCTCTTGTAGCATGGTCTGCGGGGTTGAGCTCGGTAGGGACATAATGCCACTGTGTAGGTCGTGTCGATCTTCATATGCGTTGGACTCTATTACTGACGTAGACATAGAACCGTCTAGTCTCATTGTAGATGTAACCTAACACGACCTTGCTGTCCGTCTAGAAACTTGTAGCATCCAGGTCAACATCGATTTCTGAAGTGACGAGCTCGGCTAACTCTACTGCCAATACCGCAGCACACAGCTCCAACCTCGGTATTGTGTGTTCTGGTCTTGGTGCAAGTTTCGCCTTACCTAGAACGAACCCTGCGTGGCATTCCCCTTTGACATCGGTGACTTTGATATAGGCGACTGCCGCTATTGCTTTGGTAGAAGCATCACAGAAGATAGAAAGCTCTCGCCGTTGAACTCCAGAAAGGGAGACTGGAGCATAAGTTCTTGGGATTTGAAGTCTTTCAAGATCTTTCAGGGCGTCTTTCTATGCCGTCCACAGCTCTGCTTTGTCATGTGGTAATGGGGAGTCCCAGTCACCTGCTTCCATAGTAAGCTCACGGAGTATAGCTTTGCCCTGAATGATAACTGCAGCAACAAATCCCAGAGGGTCATATAAGCTGTTTACTGTAGATAGGAGACTGCAACGAGTGAACGGCTTATCTTTGTCTGCGACCTGGAATGTGAACGTGTCTGTGTGCAGGTTCCAATTAAGTCCCAGACTACGTTGCGTTGGCAACATGTCTTTGCTGAGCTCCAGATCCTTCAGGTCGTTTGCATAGTCTTGTGAGGGCAAGGCTTTCATTACCTCACTGCTGTTTGACGCGATCTTATGCAACCTGAGGTTGGAGCAGGCGAGGAAGTCCTGTGTTCTTTTCACCAAGCTGATGGCATCTTCTTCGGAGGGCAGTGACTTCAGGCCATCATCCACATAGAAATCTCGTTCTATGAACTGCTTGACATCCAGACCGAAGTCAGCGTCACCATCTTGCGCCGAACGCTTAAGGCAGTAGATGGCAACAGCTGGAGAGGGGCTATTGCCAAAGACGTGCACTTTCATGCGGTACTCAATTATGCTCTTGTTGAGGTCGTTATCGTTAAACCAAAGGAATCTCAAGAAGTTCCTGTCCTCTCTGACCAGGAAAGAGTGGAACATTTGCTGTATGTCAGCTGTAACCGCGATTGACTCTTTTCTGTAGCGGATCAGGACTCCGAGAAGGGTATTGTTAAGGTCTGGACCTGTTAAAAGGACATCATTCAGCGAAACTCCTTGATATTGCGCGCTGGAATCAAATACCACACGAATCTGATGTGGTTTTCTTGGGTGGTACACGCCAAAGGTCGGAAGGTACCAATGCTCCTCTCCTTCCCCTAGAGGAGGAGCGATCTCTGCATGGTCATTTTCAAAGATTTTTTCCATGAATGAAAGGAAGTGGTCTCTCATCTCCGGTTTTCTGTCAAAGTTGCGCCTGAGTGCAGAGAGACGTTTTAGTGCCTGTGCTCGATTGCCAGGAAGGCGGCGCCTCTGTGTCCTGAAGGGGAGAGGGGCTACCCAATTATTGGCATCGTCCTTTTGGAGCCCTTGTTCCATTATCTTTAGAAAGACCTTGTCTTCGATTGAGGGAGCCGTTTTGTTATCCTCCTTTGTCCTTTGGAATACTGTACACCCGAGGTGGCTTTCCACTTTGTCACAGGTGATGTCATCTCTGAGGTGGCCCTCGATGAGGTCAGTTGACAGAGAGTTGCTGTATCTTTCTTTGATGAGGAGGCGATTGGGACATGGTTGAAAGAGAGATGGACGACCATTCTCGAGCGTGCTTGTGAAGAGAGTGTTCACGGTGGATGGTTTGTGGATATTTCCCAAACAGACGTCTCCCACAATGACCCATCCGAGGTCAAGTCTCTGAGCATAGGGGGCTTCGTGAGGACCATTGATCTGTTCTCGCACCTTGTGCACTCTTATAATGTCCCTTCCAAGGAGTAGCAGGATTGGAGCTTGATGGTCAATTTTGGGAATCTGTAGAGCTACAGATTTCAGGTGAGCATGATAGAGCGCAGCATCTGGGGTGGGGATTTCTGATCTATTGTTGGGGATCTGACTACATTCGATCAGTGTAGGGAGAGGTAGGCACACCTGGCCATCCAGAGATTCGATTTGATAATCACTTGCCCTTCTTCCAGCTGTCTCTATTACTCCTGCACATGTCTTCAGAGAGTAAGGCGAGCGTGGGCCGTCTGCGTTGAAAAGATCAAAGAACTCTGGGCGAGCTAGTGACCTGTTACTTTGTTCGTCAAGGATTGCGTATAGCCTTACTGCTCTGTCTGGATGACTTGACTGGAAGACTCTCACAAGACAGATCTTGGAACAAGACCTGCCACTAAGGTATCCACCACAGACACTAGTACATAGGGCTTCTACGTCAGCTGGGGTACTTTCATCCTCCCCGCCATGCTCTATGGCGGAGTATGTAGTCTTTGCTATCCAGGGTGGAGGTCCAGGGTGTAAGGCTGTGTTGTGACCTTCACTCTCACACTCTGAGCATTTGATGCTCACTTTGCAGTTTCTGGCAAGATGTGATGTTGACGCACAACATATATAACAGATTCCGTTTTCTTTAAGGAAGGTCTTACGGTCTTCGAGAGTTTTCTCTCTGAAACCGCGACATCTTTGGAGAGGATGAGGCTTCCCGTGTATAGGGCACTGCCTGCCAGGCTCCTCAGTCTTCCTTTGGGTCTTGTCGGCATTGGAGAGGGAAGACACTTCAGTTTTATGGACTGAAATAGGTGTTCTCCGATTGCCGGGTTCGAAGGCAGGCCTTTCTGTGGTAGACAGGGCAGTGTTGAACATGGTGAGATCAAAGCTTGGGTCATTCCTAGTTATTGCTTGGTGGCAGACAAAGTCCACAAAAAAGGAAAATGGTGGAAATGGCACTCTGTTTTGTTGTTTGTATCTGGTGCCTTCACTTATCCATTTCTCTTGCAGGTTGTAAGGTAATTTTTGTGCAATGGGGTTGACGCCACATGAGGTATCCAGAAAGGCGAGGCCCGGTAGATCTCCCTCAGCCTTGGCAGAAAGAACCTCCATCAACAAATCCCCCAACTCTGTCAACTTCTGATATTCCTTGTTAGCTATCCTGGGGAACCCTTCAAGTCTCTTGAAGAGTGCGCTTTCTATGGCCTCTGGCGATCCGTAGCAGTGCTCCAGTCTTTCCCACACCATTCTTAGTCCTCTTTCAGGTTGGTTTACATTAACTGCTCTGATCTGCCTTGCATGTCCAGCAGACTCATTTCCTAGCCATTTGACTAAGAGGTCCATATCCTCGCCAGCTGGTCGCCGGTCTAGGCCTCTGATTGCGTTAAGGAACGAAGCTCGCCAGGATCTGAAGTTTTCTGGGCGATCGTCAAACTGTAAGAGTCCTGTACTGACAAGTTCCCGGCGAGCAAAGAACCTCAAAGTTTGTCATGCTTTGACTCTCATGTGGATTGCCTGCTGATGGAGTGCTGTGGTGTGGAGCTGGTGGATGGTTGCGGTCGTTGAGGCCTCCTTTACTGATCCAACTGTCATCCTGTCTCTCCTCAGCAGGATATGTTCGATCTGTTCTCATTTCAAACTTTACTGGCTGGTGTGTAAAGGCATTATTCTGGAGGAGGGTGTTGTTATACTCTTGGTTGTAGTGTGGAGCTGGAACAACACTGTCTTGTTGTGGCATAGAGGTTTCATATCCTAACTGGTGTCCAGGGATGGGTTCCATTTCTGGCATTGACTGAAAGCTATTGTGAAGTACATATTCAGAAGTACGTTCTTTGGGGTCTTCTTTAGGGAGGTCTACTCTGCAGCCATGTTTATCCCCATTGGTGTCTGTGGCTGCTTCAAGGACATCTGCCTCAGCAGCAGCAGCTGCAGCTTCTTTTTCCATGTTCAATACATCTAGGGATGCATCTATACGTGCCCTTTCCACTTTCATTTCCAATTCTTTTTTAGCAAAGGAAACTCGTGCTCTTGCTGCTTCTGCCTTAGCACGTGCAATGGCTGCCGCTTTGCTTGTAGATGAACTGCTTGAGCTTTTCTTAGAGCTTGAGATAGACATGATTTCAAACGTGTCCGTCTGTTTGTCTTCCATTTTGTGGCGATGGATGTGTCCTGACCGTGCGTCGGTGCCGTTTGTCGTAGCTCTCTCTCCTAGCTGTGACATGGCAGCAGTAACACAAATCAGCTCAACTTGTTGTCCAGCCTGCTAGAAAGCTCTCGTTTCACTGTCTTGTCCCACATGCACGTAGCCCTGTGCAATCTGACAAGCAGCTAAACACCTCCCCCATCAAGCACTGGAGACTGGAATCGTCGTATGTCAGTTTATTGACGGAGAAAGGGTGAAACTGAGAAATGAAACAGAAAGCAAACTTTCTTAAATATTGAGCAGATGAGTCACAAGCACCATAAAATAATAAATGTCTAACAAAATTACAGAAAATATAACTCCACATGGCTATAGTACTGTAATATTTTCGTAGCTATGAACAAAAGCTGTAGCAAGGCTTAGAAACAATAATGTCACACAATGTTATACAGCATACATAAAAAACACTTATCTAAATCAACTGAAATTGACTTAAATATAGCACAACACGACATGGCCGTAACTAGCTATGAGGACGGGGAGGTCCGGACCTCCCCTAATATTTCAGAGAAAAAGATAAAACAATCTGCATGGAAAAGCATGAAAAACACGGGATCGCTTTTATTTTGAAACGAAAGGCAGGTCAGGCAGGAAGTCATCTGACGCCGCGTCCGCGGTAACTTGATTCCGAGAGAGCAGCAGCATGGTGGTGAGTGATGACTGTCTGTCTGCCTGGCGAGATAATTGAAGGTGAGCAAGCTGCGAGACAGTGAGCGAGTGAACGACAGACAGTGAGTGACACTGACAGATTTTTTAGCAACAACCAAGACAGTAAGTGTCTAGTCTGTCTCTTAACTCATTCTCTGCCAAAGACGTACCCGGACGTACTTTTAACAATGGCGTTCTGTGCCAAAGACGTACTCGGATGTACTTTCATGTTTTGGCTGTTTACATTACATCAGACACTTTCCCAGCCTGTGACATTGTTTCAAGTCAAACTGATAAAAGGAACCCGATAGTTTAGTATTTATGGGTGGAGCCTGTGGTCGAAACAGAGTCCGATCCAGAGTTCTCGGCTGGCGACGATGGCGAGGAAGACGCCAGCGTTTTTGTTATTGCTCCACGACGGAGCGCCATGGCGACGAAGGCTCCCCTTCACAGCGTTCTGTGACACAGATGAATCGGAGGAGGAGAAATGGGTGCCACTTGGAGAGAGCGATGACGATGGTAAAAAGTAGCCTATTTTTTGTATCGCGTTTGAGATGAAATGATCACACACACAACATTCGAGTATAATTGTCACGCATTGTTTATAACTTATGCCGCCGGCATGACTCGCTTCATGTTTCCTCTTGCCAGCTCTCCCTCTCAAGTCACACTCAAGGGAGGGGGAATCACATGGATACGTCAAACACGTCAAACCGCGTCACAGACCCGTCCCCAGCAACCAAGGCGAAACATGTGTCACATAAACATTTCAAAGTTTACAGCACTAACGTAGCTATTGTGTGATCTTCTGTGCTAACGTTAGTTATGAGAGGTAACGTGACAGCAGGTAACGTTACAGCACTCGTTATTCCTGTGTGTGTGTGTGTGTGTGTGTGTGTGTGTGTGTGTGTGTGAGAGAGAGAGAGAGAGAGTGTGTGAGTGTGACCACATAAGGGTTTGTTCCATTTGTTTATGCTTTTATCAAGCTAAGCTAAAAATCCACATGGCAACTGTAAAAGTAAATTATTTATTTGATTTTGTGCACATATTTATCATACTTTGATAAATACTGCGGCCAAGCCTCATCTGTCAAGAAACCCCAGGGGCCAGACTCTCTCTCTCTCTCTCTCTGTAGCCGCTCACTGGGCGGGATGGATCGACACAGCTCCCTCAAATACATTCTCTTATTTTTTATTTTTTATTTTTTTATTTGGGAAAACAAATACTGTATAATGTGTCTGATGTGTCACTGAGGCAAAAAATAAAAGGCTCAAAAGAGAGTTCTGCTTGAAACGGTGTCCTTCACTAAAAACCTCCTTTTCTCCTATTTCTGTTACAAAGGAGGGCATTTTTAGTGAAAACAAGCTAACTTCCACTGCTTGTAACTAAACAAGGAAACATGTTTCAGTTTTTTACAAGGGGTAAGAAGAGAGTCTCTGCTTTATTGTGAGATATGTTGTGTAATTTTATTCCTAGCACAGAATATTCTGTGGGTCCTGGAAGATCAGGAAATATGCTCAAAATCCTGGCACTGGGAGCACATAGCCTAGGTAAACCCAGCCCCCACGTGACCTGCTCTCTCAGTTCCCAGTCACTAGCGTCTAGACTCCGGGCCATTCAAATCGATTTCTGGGGCGATTGAAAGACCCGCGCAGACTCGCAGCCAATGAGTGACGGCATGACTGCCAACATCAGTCCTGCCGTGATCGGCCAATCAGAGAGTGCGTCTTTGTCAATGACGTGTAACAGCTGCAGCGGCTTAGCACTAGCTAGCCGTTAGCATTTGGCCTCTCTAAAGCATAGCTCCCGAGCTAGCTACTAGCTGGCTAGCTATATGGCTATGCAACTACGTGAGGAAATTCAAGTGAAAACAGCTGTTGAGGTTGAGGTCTGTTGATCAAAATAACACCTAGCGTTATCGAAATCGGATTTTAGCGGACCATACAAGCCGGGGCTTCAGAGCTGATCACCTGGACACATTTTACGGCGAAATTATCTGATAAACTTGTCTGTGCTGCTCTGTGGTGATCAGCTAATGTCTTCATAGCATTGTGATTATGATTTAATGCATTATGGAAGATAAACGCTGGTTTAACATAATTAAAATAATTCCCTACCAAACATGTAAAGTGACGCTTCTGGGCAGTAGAGCATTTGGGCATAACATTATGTAATGTGACATGAGATCACCACATTTCAATAAATATAACGTTTTTGCACATTTGAATGCTGCTGGTCGTTTGTTTAATGCTGTATATATTGGATATTTAAAGCTGATACACAACACAATTGTGTTGAGGTAATTCTGCAAAGCTCAGTTAAAAATATGACATGTAACACTTGACACAATCAAATCTAACTTATTCACAGCAATACACAGTCCAGTAGTACAGTGGGCTAATTGTTTGAATTATATCGAAATATATTTGCATGGTGTAGCATGTAATGCAGATAATGTAGCTAGATACTCTGACACAGAAAGGCAGACAAGCTAGCAGCAGAGATCTTGTCACACTGATTCCAGATAAACTCCTCTGTCTAGCCAGCTATACAATATTACTGTAGCCTACATATTACCACAAGCTAAATGCAGCATATGCCAATGTAAGGCTAGGGAGCAGTCCCCTGTAAGGCTGGGTAGCATTAGCTAACGTCATCCAGGCTATACAGTAATAGGCTATTATAAAGTTTTCTCTCTCCTGCTGCAGGTAGGATGATGCACATAAATATCGCCTACATTATGTAAAGTCATTGCATAAATGTGTTTTTATTGTAAAACTTAAATGTGAAGTAGAGCCAATTTATTGGAGCGGACATCACAGTAGGAGATGCCGGTAGAAGCGCGTTATGCTGTCACTTACCTAAATCACGTTAAATCGACGAGGGGTATATATAGACCCAGGATTACATATATGTTTCACATAGGGTGGTGTTTTCATTTGATGTTTTATTTGGTCCAATATTGAAATGTTATACAATTGCAGGTTGTGTTACCATTACACAAAATTGAGATCTACCTTCATATCTATTTCGGCTCATTTGGTTGCTATTTAGTAGCCAAATACAGTAGCACAATGCATGCTGGGAGGAAGTGAACAACAACAAACCATAACAAACGCATCACAGAATGAAGCCTAAGCTGGTAAGTCTGTTAAGATAATGTTTAGCGAATATAATTCATAATCGTTTTAATAATAATAATAATAATTCTAGGCAATGAAGACAAAACCCAAGACTGTGTTACAGTAGGCTAAGTGTATCTTGTCCTATAATTGACTAGACAGAGGTTGAAGTACAAGAGATAACATTTATTACAAAAGTTTACATCATCTGCAGATCACCAGATTTGTTGTAATTGTGAACACAAAGGGAGCAAAGACATGGTTTTCAAATATAACACAATGTACAACTTTTATTCAAAGACAGGATAGAAAAATATAGGTCACTTGTATTCACTTCAGACAAGACACTACGTTAAAGTCTGAAATTTACCTAGATTTGCTATAAGAATTGACATTTCAGCTTGTCACCTGATGTCATTATTAATGGACAGTACAGTAGTAAAGATTTTGAAAATTTTGATTAATCAATCCAAGTCAGAAACAACATGTGCTGTGAGCCTTTTAGAATTCAAAAACCTTACTTCCAACAATTAACTAGCCTGCACTAACTACTGCACAGTATCGTGTACAAATATTGAATGCAACAGTCTCGTTCTGGAGCGAACCCCTCAGCTGAATTCACGTTGGAATATGATATCAAGGCTTGATAGATTTGATTGTACTCATACAGCAGTGTGGAGCTTAACATCTAGCTAGGTTGCATCTGGAATATGATCTGGATTATGTATAATATACAGTATAACACTACGCTCACTATGTCATGACATTCACATTAACGCTATAGCCTCCAAAAATCTACTGTAGCTAGCTAGCGTCAGCTACATCTGTAACCACGCTGAAATGCGAGTGCATTAACGTTATTTCTAGCTAGGTCAAACACACCTTACCGTTATGAGTGTGGCCGTTTTTGATTAACATTAAGTCCACGATCATTTCCGGGCTGCAGCAGAGTCGAGCCCCGGAGGCAGCCTGGAGCTCTGTGAGCTCCAGAGGGGTGCGCGATGCACTGCTGCCTGCCCGACACCCTGCACCCGACCTCGGGCTGCAGCAGAGTCGAGCCCCGGAGGCAGCCTGGAGCGTGCGCGATGCACTGCTGCCTGCCCGACACCCTGCATGAGCTTGATTTGTTTTGAAGGTTTTGTCTGGTACTATTCAATATGATTTATGCAGATAAGACAGCGTGTCCCTGATAACTAGATCATATCACTGTATAGATGATGACTGTTCTTCACAGCCACAAATATCTCTCCAGATCTGCGGCCATCTGCAGCAGGGATCGAGGTTTGGGTCCGTGTAGACAGTTGTCCTGTTCCTCTTTCATTCCCTGACCACCGTCACAGGAGTCATTGGCAGAGGCGATGTTCTCTCTTCTTGGAAGCTCTAATAATATAAAACGTAGCAGTTACTGTATGTTACACGTGGCTAACGTTAGCTAGCTTCTGACATGTTTTTCTAGAATTCATTAGATCGTAAAATGCTCCCGTAATCTAGCTAACGTTACCACAGCCGATGAGGAAAAGTCAGTCATTTCGAATGTCTTTCTTACCAAACACAATTACGCTAGTTTCTGAGATAATATATAGTGTGGCATATACCTGTGAATAACATATTCTTACCTGGAAATCACACATCGATCCGTAGGCCAGCTCTGAGTCTGTTTACATTTCGGGCGGAGGGGCTGCATGGTTGTAGCCATTGCGTGCTAGCAGTACTGAAATGAAAAGTGTTAGCTCCCGTGCTAACAACAAAGGTCGCAGAGTGATGACGCCATCTGTTGCACTGCGCATGTGCTCAGTGTGCTAAGCTGGTTGGCTGATGGAGTGGTCTATCAAAGGAGGTACACCCGCCCCTCCCCGACGGCAGAAACCGGTTTGAATGGCTCATTCTCCAGACCATAGTGACTGAGAACAGGTCTGAGAGCAGGTCACGTGGGGGATGGGTTTACCCAGGCTAGGGAGCACACAGACCGAAATGACCCTGGCAGAGAATGAGTTAAGTAATGTTACCTGTGTGACACGTTGGGATGCTACTGGCTAATCATGCATGATGCCAATTGCCAAGCTCCCGAAGTCAGGTATGCAGGTGGCTATATGCATGGTTTCAGTTTCATGACCCAATAAGTAACAAAAAGAGGTGGTGTAAAGTTAAAAACAACATAATTTTATTTTATTTTTCAATCGTTCCTTTCAGGAATAAATAAATGTCCCTCTGTATGTTTTTTTTATTATCGATGATGACTTTGTGTGTTGTGTACGGCTTGGGTTGTGTACCTGTGTTTGTAGGTGTCATTTTGATATGAATTTGGCTAAAACAGTTTGTGTTTGTTAGTTACAATTATGTTGACAGGAGGGCTGAGCAGGTGGTGACATGAAAGAGAATATACTGAATAATGACATCACAACAGTATAATCCTAATGTTGATTTAAAATGATATATTACTCTAAATATGGCTAAAAAAGGGGGGGGGGGGAATCAAATTTTTTTGACGGGCGCCGCCGAATCCGCCTCCCCTTGCTGGACCTCCCCTATTTCGGAACCCTGGTTACGGCCCTGCAACACGATGTAAGAGTAGCCTACTATTTTACTGAAGCATACTAGCATGGTGCTATTCTGATATGAGCTATCAATCAACCATCATCATCAAAATACTCAATATTGCACAACAAACTTGGGAATTAACAGTCAAATACAAGAACAATTATGTAGAAATATACATTTGACATACCGAGAATGCTACCAAAGGCATGGAATGTCGAAGTTTGAACTGGAATGTGAAAGTTGAGTGAGGACAAGAACCATGCTGCTGTCTTGCTCACAATTGACTTCTTGACTGAGCACATGGCCAGAGATCACATGACTACATGCATAACTGATGTAATACACAACTACTGCCAGCAGGGGGAGAAAAACCAAACTTATCGATGTTATACAAACTACAACCAGCAGGGGAGAAAAACAAACTTAAAGGAGGACTTACCCCCTAGATATGTATTAGAACAGTGATTTGAAAATACCTATGGAAAAAACCAAGAAATGACATATGCTCTTGTCTATACTAGACTCTTTGGCTGTGTTCAAGTCAAGATTTTTTTTCGGAAATCGACGCCATTACAGTTTGCCTACTGCCTTAAAAATAATTTATTTGAGAGGGGCAATATCTTTATAAATATCAACAACTAGCCAACGCTGGTGGCCTGTTTGGAAACAGCTTTGCTCAAAATGGTTTTAAGTTATATCAATTTGGTAATTCAGTGGCGAACTAGAAATTTAATAATTTTTCTGCATGTATCTCTATGGAAACTACGTCAAACTACGTTACGAGAGCAAAGTGACGTGGGCTCGTTACAGCAGCACACCGCACAATACACAAACCCCCCGTTCTGGGGTAACACAATGCGAGATTTCTCTACATCATTCCCTCGTCCAAGTTGCCATATAGTCCCTTTTTCATTTTAGTTTGGGGGCTTTTCGTGATTCTTGTTAAAAGTTGTGCAAAAGTTTTCCTCTCAGCGCAGTGCAGGCTGCGCCTCCTCCCTCCTGCCAGACCCCGGCTGGCGAAACAGCCTGTTGCATGCATGGGGCGTTCTGTAACCTCACGGAGCAACAAACAAACACAGACAGAAATAGCTGGTGTGCGATTTTTCTGCTCAATACAGTCTGAGATTGGGTACAGGATTGAGGGAATCCCGCATCTGTTTGCGAAGGTGCGACTGGACAGGACGCTTTTCACAGACGGGCACAGTAGCTGAGTAGCCTGTTATAGTCGGAGCGAGGCGAGTGTCTCTCAGGGCTACTCAGGGCACAGCTGCAGATCTCTCCTCCTCCTCCTCCGCGCATTCAGTCTGTCCAAAATCAATACCGATATAATCTCAGTAGGAGGGATGCAGGGAAATATGATAGTAGCCGATGTGTTTAGAGAAGCTTTGTCACGTTGTCACGTCGTAGTATAGCGTTATATTTTACATGTGCGCTGCGATAAGATTTGTTTGCGGAAGGATGAAAGTGAGGCTCTCACTTTGATGCTGGGCTCTCGGAGCTGATTGCTGCAAACACACAATAAACCCCTCCCTCCCTCCGGGCAGTCAGTGCAGCAGCTCTGTGTCCCCAGCGAAAAGGGGCACAGAAGACCACCAGTCGTCCTTGAGAGGATTCCAGCATTCGTTGTCTCTCAACCTAATTATATGGAATTCTGGACAAAATCATATCTAGGCTATAAAAAATAAGATTTACATGAGACCAAATCTCATCATAGGGCCCCTTAGTATGAAAAAGGTTGGGTAACGCTTTAGAATACAGCCCGCAAATAAGCATGTAGTTAGAGTATAACAACGGGGTTTAGGGCTGTAGTTATAGTCTAACTACGGGGTTTAAGGAGTGTAGTTATGGTATAACAACGGGGTTTAAGGAGTGTAGTTAGAGTACAACAACGGGGTTTAAGGAGTGTAGTTATGGTATAACAACGGGGTTTAAGGAGTCTAGTTAGAGTATAACAACGGGGTTTAAGGAGTGTAGTTAGAGTATAACAACGGGGTTTAAGGAGTGTAGTTAGAGTATAACAACAGGGTTTAAGGAGTGTAGTTAGAGTATAACAACGGGGTTTAAGGAGTGTAGTTAGAGTATAACAACGGGGTTTAAGGAGTGTAGTTATAGTCTAACTACGGGGTTTAAGGAGTGAAAAAATACTTTAACTAGAGGGTAACAAGATCTGTACTTATAGTCTAACTACGGGGTCGCGGGCTGTATTATGAAGCAGGGGACAAATGTTTGTACTTATAGGCTAATTACGGGGTACCACACTGTACTTACAGGGTAACTACGGGGTTTAAGGAGTGTAGTTAGAGTATAACAACGGGGTTTAAGGAGTGTAGTTATGGTATAACAACGGGGTTTAAGGAGTGTAGTTAGAGTATAACAACAGGGTTTAAGGAGTGTAGTTAGAGTATAACAACGGGGTTTAAGGAGTGTAGTTATAGTCTAACTACAGGGTTTAAGGAGTGTAGTTAGAGTATAACAACGGGGTTTAAGGAGTGTAGTTAGAGTATAACAACGGGGTTTAAGGAGTGTAGTTAGAGTATAACAACGGGGTTTAAGGAGTGTAGTTAGAGTATAACAACGGGGTTTAAGGAGTGTAGTTAGAGTATAACAACAGGGTTTAAGGAGTGTAGTTAGAGTATAACAACGGGGTTTAAGGAGTGTAGTTATAGTCTAACTACACTCCTTAAACCCCGTTGTTATACTCTAACTACACTCCTTAAACCCTGTTGTTATACTCTAACTACACTCCTTAAACCCCGTTGTTATACTCTAACTACACTCCTTAAACCCCGTTGTTATACCATAACTACACTCCTTAAACCCCGTTGTTATACTCTAACTACACTCCTTAAACCCCGTTGTTATACTCTAACTACACTCCTTAAACCCTGTTGTTATACTCTAACTACACTCCTTAAACCCCGTTGTTATACCATAACTACACTCCTTAAACCCCGTTGTTATACTCTAACTACACTCCTTAAACCCCATTGTTATACTCTAACTACACTCCTTAAACCCCGTTGTTAGACTATAACTACACTCCTTAAACCCCGTTGTTATACTCTAACTACACTCCTTAAACCCCGTTGTTATACTCTAACTACACTCCTTAAACCCCGTTGTTATACTCTAACTACACTCCTTAAACCCTGTTGTTATACTCTAACTACACTCCTTAAACCCCGTTGTTATACTCTAACTACACTCCTTAAACCCCGTTGTTATACTCTAACTAGACTCCTTAAACCCCGTTGTTATACTCTAACTACACTCCTTAAACCCCGTTGTTATACTCTAACTACACTCCTTAAACCCCGTTGTTATACTCTAACTAGACTCCTTAAACCCCGTTGTTATACTCTAACTACACTCCTTAAACCCCGTTGTTATACTCTAACTACACTCCTTAAACCCCGTTGTTATACTCTAACTACACTCCTTAAACCCCGTAGTTAGACTATAACTACACTCCTTAAACCCCGTAGTTACCCTGTAAGTACAGTGTGGTACCCCGTAATTAGCCTATAAGTACAAACATTTGTCCCCTGCTTCATAATACAGCCCGCGAGCCCGTAGTTAGACTATAAATACAGATCTTGTTACCCTCTAGTTAAAGTATTTTTTCACTCCTTAGACCCCATAGTTAGACTATAACTACACTCCTTAAACCCCATTGTTACACTCTAACTACACTCCTTAAACCCCGTTGTTATACTCTAACTACACTCCTTAAACCCCGTTGTTATACTCCAAATACACTCCTTAAACCCCGTTGTTATACCATAACTACACTCCTTAAACCCCGTTGTTATACCATAACTACACTCCTTAAACCCCGTTGTTATACTATAACTACACTCCTTAAACCCCGTAGTTAGACTATAAGTACAGATCTTATAATTCACTCCTTAAACCCCGTAGTTAGACTATAACTACAGCCCTAAACCCCGTTGTTATACTCTAACTACATGCTTATTTGCGGGCTGTATTCTAAAGCGTTACCAAAGGTTGGGAATGATTTACTTGCTATGTCCTTCCTTTTATGATTATAGTGGCGTTTATTGATAGTATTGTGTTACATAGGAGTTGGTAGGAAAATAACAGGCGATTGTAATAAATTAACAGGTCAAGTGACATCATGGGAATAAGCTTGGAGTTGTGAGGAGCCGAAAGGGTACAGGGGGAGTAGGGGAGTAACTATCTTGAAATCCCATAGTCTTTGGGGACAACCTGACGTCAGGTTGTACCAAATATCCCATTCATTTGAGAAAAGAAAAAAAAGCAGCGTTCGACCCTTAGAGGGCGCTTATGCCAGGTATGCTGCTGAAAAATGATACAAATGGTAAAATGGCAACAGTTTGGTGTCAAATGTGGAAATTCTGACCAGAATTCTTCACACATCACCCCCAAAGTCATATATATTGGTTAAAAGCTGAAAAAAAGTGTTTTGGAGGTAAGTTCTCCTTTAAGGAAAACAATGTCCTGATGGGAACAGAACAGTACCACACTGGAGCAGGAAGTGATGTGCACTTAGGTTCAATATAGTGATACATTTCCTGCCTCCCCTCTGAAACTGCCCTCCACCAATATGCTGAGGACATATGGCAAACAACAGTTACAAAAGAGGATAATTGTGCATGTAAATTAACCTCTCAGGCAATTATGTTACAATGTGGTGGACACTATCTAGGGGAAATAATTCACCCCGGAACTGTGGGTGGGGTTTGTGGTGTTCAGGCCGCTGGCCAGCTATATTTTGGTGTTACACAGGAAATGAATGAGTTGTATGAAATGCTACAAGCTAAATAGCTGTACCGATTTGCTTTGGAGATTAAAGTGAAGTAAATCAGGATCCTGCCTCTGTCCTCCCTCCTCCGGCACTACAACAATGTACTTGATGGTCGCTTGGAGATAGATACTTAATCCTGCTTTCCGTCTCAAAGACCATGCTATATGTTCATGTAAATTGCCCTCTCCCACCCATTTGTGTCACAATGTGAAACCCATGACCACAATTGCGATACATTTCCTGCCTCCCTTTCTTTTTTGTTATAATTTTTTTTATTTTATTTCACAAGGAAAAAGGCACATTTCCTGCCTCCCATCTGAAACTGCCCTCCACCAATATGCAAAGAACATATGGAAGGCAGACATCAGATACAAAAGAGGACAATTGTTTGTGTAAATTAACCTCACAGTCATTTATGTCACAATGTAAACACAGGTAAAGTGGGATTAAAAGCCAGCTGTGTAGCAGTCGTGATAAGCTTTGTTGCATTCTAGCATCTACCACAGACAGAGGGGAGCGTACCTATGTTCCCCAGGTCCTATATTCCCCGGGTCCTATGTTCCCCATTTTTGTGGGACCGGGGAACATAGAACCCTTTCTATGAAAAAGGGTCCTATGTTCCCCGCTTTTCCCAAATAGGGTCCTATGTTCCCCGCTATGTTCCCTGGTCCGATGTTTCTCCCGAAATGCCAAAAACAGCCTACCTCATATGATCGCGTGATTCAATCAATGCATATCGACTTGGGCTTTCCGACTAAACTCAATGTAAACCCATAGAAGTCATCTTTGACGCTTTTGGCAACTGCTCCCCCATTAGCCTAACTGCTCCCCCATTAGTCAACTGCTCCCCCATTAGGGTCTGGAGGAGCTAACCTCTCCCAGACCCTAACCCTAACCTCTCCCACCCCCCATGCCTAAACCTAACCTCCCTGTTTTTGGCATTTCGGGTCCCACAAAAACGGGGAACATAGGACCCGGGGAACATAGGACCCGGGGAACATAGGGATGACCCCAGACAGAGTCATGTCCCCAAACCCCTTCTATGGAATCCAGTCAGGAAACGCACATCACTGAAGCCTGTCCTGTTCAAAGAAGAGCCTGCACCAAAAGCAGTAAGAGATGTGTCACCCATCTCTACTGCAATGATAAGGACTGCAGTCAAAGTACAAAGTGCCAGTGTCTGTCTGTGTGATTGCACTGCACAGAACAATTGGGCCAATAATTGGACAGTTTCCTCTTACACTTAGTTGTTGTTGAGTTGATGTTGAAATATTGCAGAAAATAAATTGATAAATGAAACTGATATCAAACAGATTGTCTGATTTCTCAAGACATGGCACACAAATCTAGCGTATCCTATTGGATGAACTTGACTCTACTGGATACCCTCCCTATATTTTGACATTGTTGCTGCTGCTTTGGAGTTGAGAGATACTGCCTGAGAGCCATTCGCTAATTGGAAATATGATGTACAAATAAAACTGGCGTATAAAAAGCATCGGATAAACTTGTTACTCCCTGTTAAGATGCAAACTTTTTTTTTGGCATTTTACAGTATTATTAGATTAGAAAGTGTTTCCCAGAAAAAAATGATGGTAACCCTTTATTTTACAGGTACCCTAGTTACATATTAACTATTTGTAATTACACATGAACACCAAATGTAATTACACAGTAATTACCAATAGTTATAAATGATGTTCATATGTAGTTACATTGTAACGGACCTGTAAAATAGAGTGAGTCTTTTCAACTGTAGTTCATATGTAGTTACATTGTAATGGACCTGTAAAATGGAGTGAGTCTGTTCAACTGTAGTTCATATGTAGTTACATGGTAAGAGACCTGTAAAGTGGAGTGAGTCTATTCAACTGTAGTTCATATGTAGTTACATTGTAACGGACCTGTAAAGTGGAGTGAGTCTATTCAACTGTAGTTCATATGTAGTTACATGGTAACAGACCTGTAAAGTGGAGTGAGTCTATTTAACTGTACTTCATATGTAGTTACATGGCACCGGACCTGTAAAGAAGCTCTGGCCTGGGACAGAGATTGCTAAAAGCCAGTGGTGGATTTGAACCATTGAACTTCAGATTGCAAAGCAGGCGGCTTTAACCACTCAGCCACGAGGGCTTTCAAACTTTCTTAGTGGAGTTTGAGAGGATAACTGTATGTCATTCAGATGTAGTTGTCACTTCCTAGCTTTGTTATTATAAGCATAGACTTGGGGGAAAATGTTGATACTTTGTTAGTTGTAGCTTGAAAGACAGGCAATATTGATTAATGTGAATGCATTTCTGCAGTGTGACTGTGCCAGCAGTTGAACGGTCTCACTCCACTTTACAGGTCTGTTACAATGTAACTACATAGAACTACAGTTGAACAGACTCACTCCATTTTACAGGTCTGTTACAATGTAACTACATATGAACTACAGTTGAACAGACTCACTCCATTTTACAGGTCTGTTACAATGTAACTACATATGAACATAATTTAGAACTATTGGTAATTACTGTGTAATTACATTTGGTGTTCATGTGTAATTACAAATAGTTCATAGTAACTAGGGTACCTGTAAAATAAAGGGTTACCAAAATTATATTTCTGTCTATAATAAGGCCTTATTTTAAAGGCTTCTGGATCACAATAGAACCATATTTTGACATTCTGGTTGTTTTGGAGGGTAGGGACATTAGCTGTAGACCATGTCTGCAAATATTATGAAAATACAACCAGTAGGTAGAAAATGACATGGAATCAAGTTGATAATCCCTCTTTCAGGGAAGGCATTTTTGCACTGTGTTGATTCACTTCTTTGATTAATTGAATTACTTTTTCAGTAAAATAAAAAATTATGACCATCCATTTCATCAAGGGGACACCTTAAATTGATGATCAGGCCCCCAAGGTCCTCTGGAGAAAAATGTTGCACACCCCTGGATTAGACCCTTGTTACAGCAGCTGTTGTGACTTTACATCAATGACTAAACCATATATAGAATGAATATGTTATATTTGTGGTTCATTATTCCCTCTTATATTATTATTCCCATGTATATCTTATAATTGCCACTTATAAAGACAATGCTACATTAACTGAACCCATAGTAATGTGTTCAACCTCAATCGATTTGTATACATTACAATGTGTGTATTGGGCAGACAGAGAAAATCATGCACACAGTGTACGGTAAAACATAAAATGTATTGTGTTTATATGGTGGAAGAAGTATACAGTTCCTCTACCTAAGTGACAGTGGAAATACCCTTGAAAAAATAGTACTAAGAAACGAGGTAAAAGTCAAAGTAAAGTCCTTCATTCAAAATGTGACATGGTGAAGGTTATAGTGGTATTGAGTCTGGTTATGCTTGTTGTGATTGTGAATGATTTGTCCATATTTTTATACCAGGTTAGTAGTAGTGTAGGGCTATCACCCTAGAAAAAGAAAAAAAAAACAATTTTTTAGAACTTCCTCAAAAAGGCCACTTCCCTTTTTTGAAAAAAGGGGAAGTGGTTTCTTTTTGGGTAAAAATCAATTTCTCAGTACTTCTGCAAAGTGCACTTCTCCATTTTTTTTTGTCTTGTGTTTAAAGTCATTTTGCGCAAAAAATGCTTTATTCCACTTGTTCTCCAAAGGGTACTTCTGTTTTTAAATCACTTTTCTTTTGAAAAAGTGATTATTTCAAAAAAAAAAAAGCCCTCCAAAGGCTACTTCCCCTTTTTCCCCCATACCACAGCTCACGACAAATACCACCGTTTTTTTTTGATCTCGGGGGAAATACATTTGAGCAATCATTATGCAAACCCAGCTGGATCATTTCCACTGTCTACAAAACACCTCTCTTTTGCTCGCTGTTGTTATGGACGCGGCTTGTGAAACATCAACGACTTCCGCAGCACGCACCACGTCTCTTCGTGACAAGAGGCGTGCAGCACGCAGCACGTCTCTTCGTGACAAGAGGCGTGCTGCGTGCTGCGTGTCCTCTATGACGCAACTCCGCGACAGGAAGCACCTCCCTTTATAAGCAGGAGGCTGTCAGCTGAGTACAATCACAAGCCATCGCTGTTAGTTTTTTGAGAGAAGCAGTGGAGGCAGAGCGCAGCAGCAGCAGCATTTTTTTGATCTCAACTAACAACAATTTTTTGGTCTCGGCCAAATACATTTGGCCCATTTTAGGAGCTACTAAACTAATATTTGTTAACAGCGGCGACCATTCTCACCCCACCCCAGGTTGTCCCTCCCATCCCATCTCACCCCCAACACCAACGACAGATTCCACTGCCTGTTGATGTTTTCTCTGACTCAACCGGCCCCCAGGTTCCCCTTTCCACCCCCTCCCCCACATGACATTGTCTATTACCACGGCCGGTGTTCTGTCGATTTCGCAATCACTTCTGTTTTAAATAAACTTGTTTGTTTTTTGACCGTCAGGTGGGGGGCGTTCCCGGCAGCACGTAACGCCCCTTGAAAGCTACGAATAGCTGCGAGATCAGGTGGGCGTTCCCGGCAACACGTAACACCCCTTGAAAGCTACGAATAGCGGCGAGATCAAGTGGGCGTTCCCAGCAACACGTAACGCCCCTTGAAAGCTATGAATAGCTGCTTGCTCACGTATTTCTCTGACTCACCCATAGAGCCCCCCACAGTTTTTTCCTCCCATGTCCCACTTATATGTATGTACAATACAATGTACAATGTATCCACCATTCAAATATTCCATATGTGCATGTTGTGGCAGGCTATCTTAGCTAGTATAGCCTACTAATGTATAGCCTACTAATGTATTCCCAAGGCTATTCTGTAGATTCCATCCGGGCAACACACACACACACACACACACACACCCACCCACCCACCCACCCACCCACTCACACACATATTCACAGCCAGCCACAAACACACGCACCCACAAATTCACAGGTAAACATGACACACTGAAACATTCCAGATCACATCCCAGGTCACAGATTTTTCCCACTCCGGATCCAATTGTGACATCACCATGATGTTTTTTGATAGGCTATAAGCCTATTAAGCTTTGAATTAAATATGATCAATACAGATTGAGGTTTCAATTTCAGGTTTGAATTGAAAACGATTGAATACAGACTATGGTGTATGACTATGCCGTTTGCCCTGTCTCCCTTATCGTCGTAATGCATTATGGGTAGTCAGATACTACCGGTACTTTGGCTAATGTAGCGGCTAACGCTACTTACTTTGCATTACAGTAAAACGCCACTGAATGACCAAATTGATGCATTGATAAAAGTTAGTTTGTTGTTTATGCGTATGCAATAACGGATGCGTTATTATATTTACTGGAATACATACACACGCCAGCCTATGTGTCCTATCAGAGTTTGTTACGTTATTGTACAGCATTTGGTTCAAACACAGCTGCATCACTATACGTGTGAGCGTAAGTATTAATGTTTTGCAACTTGTTTGTGTTGTACAGCATTTGGTTCAAACATATGGCGACATTGAATCAGTGTTAGCTTAGCGCTAGCTAGCTAGCATACACTACGATCTGTAGAATTGGCCTGGTCTTGGTCGATATGACCAAAAATTGATATAACGTTACAGTAGCATGGACCCCTCTCGTTTTTTATTACAGTTGAAGATTTCACAAATCTCAACCACTCTCAATCTTGGTACAACCCAGACCCCGGATATCCGTGACCTACGGGTATTATTTCAAAATATGAATCTTGGAACGTGAACAAACATCTTAGTTTTATGTATCTGTATTTTATATGATTATTTTAATAGTTACTAACTATATTATTATATAACTAACTAGTCCTCCTCACAGAATTGGTTAATTTACTGTGAGACTTTATGTTTTGTAGACAAGCACCAAGTATATATATATATATATATATAATAATAATAATAATAATGGTATATAATAATAATAATCTTTGTAATACAATTGTTATAAAATTAAAATGTATATCACACTTACAATATGTTTTGTTGTATGTATTACAACTTAATTCAACTTTGTCTCTCCCCACCTCTCCTCTTCTCTCCTCTCCACACCTCACCCCCTCCTATCTCCTCTCCTTTTCTCTCCTCTCCTCTTCTCCTTTCCTCCCCTCTCCTCTCCTCTCCTCTCCTCACCTCACGTCTCCTCGCCTCCCCCCTCTTCCCTCTCTTCTCCTCTCCTTACAAGCCTATAGATGAGGGGTTTCAGACAATGTGTCCATTGTTACAATATTGTCAACAAAAATAGCACTAGTCTAAATAACATAACTTAATTCAACTTTTCTCACTACACTTTCCAAACATTAACACACATCAAACACAACAACTCTTTTCTTACTACACATTCCAAACATTAACACACATCAAACACAACAACTCTTTCTTACTATACTTTCCAAACATTAACACACATCAAACACAACAACTCTTTCTTACTACACTTTCCAAACATTAACACACACATCAAACACAACAACTCTTTCTTACTACACTTTCCAAACATTAACACATATCAAACACAACAACTCTTTCCCACTACACTTTCCAAACATTAGGCATTTCTAAGATGTGGGGTCAATATCAATCTAGAATCTAGATTGATTTGATTCACTAATTTGACGTTCTCTCATGCAAAATATCCAACATCCAATATCCAGAAGTAGTGATTACTACACAGAAGTAACTTTAGTTCCACCATTTGCTATTTGCTTCAAACATAATTTGGATCAGTTGTAACTTTGACCATTTCTAACAATTTCTAGACAGTGAATTTACACAAGCACTTGAGTGAAATTCATAGTACCTATAGGGACTGTGATTGAATGAACGCAGATTGTCAGATTTGTTTACCAAACCCTTATCCTGGTGCCTGCAAGGTTCGTCTGTACCACTAATGTCAGCCACTATGTGTTACAATATTGGGCTGGTTTTATAGACCTGGCACAAAAGTACAAACATACATACATGTTAGTTAGTTAGTTAGTGATAATAGTCAAACATGGTTTTTCATGTTCTGATGTGCTGAAATGTTTTACACGTCACGTAAAACAGTTTTTAAAACAGTTAATTAGCCTACACAATGTGTAATTTCAGGTTATTGTAAGTTATTGCATAGTCGCAATCTTTCATACCTGCATACTTACAAGTGGGTTGTTTTTAATGGCATGTGATTTGCGGTTCTAATTACCCAATGTGTAAGGTGATTGTCAATTGTCAATTGTCAATTGTCAATTGTGTAAGGTGATTGTGATGTCAGGTGATTGTAAGTGTGTCATACATACCTACAAGCCACCATATCAGTTGGCTGTGCCAATGATTTTCTGTACCTCTTGATGCGTCAGCATTGTCTTTGTCAGGCTTAGAAGCAATGTCTAAACAGTAAACAGTTTATGACAAGTGGTGGCAGCATGCTATGCTACTACACAAGACGTGTTATGGTACATAAATAATATGTAGCGTGTAATAATCTGAAGAACTCTGTCAGAGTTCTACTCTGTCATTATTTTTACATTTTGACTTTGAGAACTATGATGAACTGTTAGTCTCTGTACTGATGTACAAAAGTAACAAGATTGAGGTTGTGAAATCTTCAACCGGAATAAAAAAACTGGATATAATATAACTGAATCAGTTAGGCCAAACTATTATCAGTCAGGTCGGTAATGACCGGGGGGAAATTATATGATTATTGTCCATTGTGTGTATGATACAACTTTGTTTATCATTCTGCCCCTCACACTATACAGTCTGTATTTAACTCAACACACTCTACCTGCCCCTGACCTCAGAGGGGCTCTTCTGTCAACGGGTCTGAGGCAAGGTGTGGTGATCACAAGCATTGGCATAAATATTGTGGTCAATGAAATTGGTAAATTGGTTAAGCAAAGCAAGTAATGCTTTTGCAATGAAGTTTGTAAGATGTATTTTACAAGATATTTTCTGAGATTTGGTTATATTAACTTATTATTTATATTATTATTCTATTATTATTATTCTAATTATTATTATTCTAATTATTATCTACTATTATTCTAATTATTATTATATTATTATTAGGGGTTATTATGTATATTAACTATACATATTAAAGTATAGATGATTGTTTTGCCCACCTTATTTGGTTGCCTTATCAAAACAAATGTACAGCATGTTAAAGTTTTAAATAAAGTCAAGTCAAGTCAAATCCAACAGGTCTTAATGTCAATTAATTTAGCTTTAACATGTTTTTTTGAAACACATACACACACCCACACATTGACCCCTCTCATATATACGTAACTGCCTATAACTGTACATATATTCCTTTCACACACACACACACACACACACTTTTCAAAATAGACACTCTTTCATATTGTGATTCATAGTGATTCTTTTTTGTTTTATGTGATCCCGGTTTTAAGCAAACCGGATCCAGTTTCCTTGTATGTGTACATCCTGTACAAGGTACATACTACATTGGACTCAATGATCCACAGATGTATCAAACAAATGTATGTTTTACTGATACAAATGACCAAATTACCACAAATTCAACATGTAATGCCATTTTCTCAATAATTTTGGTCAAAACATTTGGTGTGACCCAGATCAGACATTGTAATGAGGACCTTGTTATCACTGGCGTATACCCAGACTTGGCACATTGGATGTGCCCAAGATCAGACATTGTAATGACTTGATCAAAAATATTACAGACAATATATATATATATATATATATATATATATATATATATATATATAGTAAATATAATTGTATAATATATTCAAAGTATTGTTAATTGTTAATTATTATTATTCAAAAACCTGAAAATACTGTAAATACTGTAAATAAACTAAAACTAAAACTTGGAACTTGTACTGTGTGTTAATTTAATTTGTGTTTTTGAAACACACAACCACATATAAAATCTCAAGTGAGATTTATGAGAAAGAAAAGAGAAAAGAAAAATTCACCCTGTGCGCTCGGTGTTACAAAGTGCGGACTTTTGAACCCTAGCGGCTTCCGTCGAGCCGACTCGAACATGACGAGCATGACGTAACTGTGACGTTGCTTGTTACCACCCAAAACAGTTGCTCAGGGGCGGAGACGTCGTATTTGATAGGTACACAATGAAGCGAAAGCAAACGACTCAAACGACACTCATTCAGTGTTTTCGTAGGCCTCCCTGCCCTGCTACTGCAGCTGTAGCTGTAGATGGCAATACAGAAAGGAATCCTGAGGACTGTGATGAGGCAGCTGCTATCCCAACGTTACCTGATGATATCGGCATAATTCAAACCACCCCTAGAAGATGTTTGAAGGCAGACATCCTGGCCACAATAGATCAAATACAACAAACCTACGGCGAGAAATACACCATGGACATAACCACACACATTTTACGGATGATAGGGAGGGGCGATTTAGCCGAACGTTTAACAGGACCCAATTTTTAAAAAGCCATGCCCTCCATCTTACTTTTTGTTCACATTTGTTCACATTTGTTCACATTTGTTCTCTAACAAATTCCGGTCAGCGCCATTTTTGATGATCTCCTCCCATACCCCTACGCCCTCCCCTAGACCTAGCTCCTCCTCCTCATCACAACATAAGGATAAAAGAGACCTTGCTGCCGATAGAGAAACAGTCGCCTCTCTGCTTGCTCCTGCTTCTCTGCCAGCTTTTTGCTTTTTAACTACGAAACTTTCTTTTTTCTTTTATCCCCCTGATTTTACTACTACGCCACTTTCTAGTAACGATCTTTCATTTTGAATCGTTAACCTATTTTTATGGAATCACCACTAACAGCACTTTCGGAGCTCACCCAGGCTAAGTATAGCCTAGCATAGCCTAGCACTCCGGAGACTGTCAGACAATATGCCTCATATAAGCTGCTGTGATCATCTTCAAAGGATTGCCGTACTGGAAACAACGATATTTCATCTCTCAAATAACTCACTGCCATCGAGTCAAATTGCACGGAATGTCACGAGCAACGTGAGTACATTATCATTAGCTCTCAGGGATGCTGACTCACTGCTACCGAGTCAAACTGCTATGGCTACCAACCTAGAGCTAGCTGATGCGGCTAGCCTGCCAGCTCCGGAGAAAGCCCGTGCTAACATCGCTAACCAAACTGCGAGCCCGAAGCATAAACAAAGACATATCCCAAAGAGATTAGTGATTTCCGAATCCACAACTACTCCACAAAACCCAGAAATCAGCTCAGCAACAGGCTGGCCCTCCCTAAATTCCAGCCTGCGGTGCTCGGCTCGGCAAGCTAATGGCCTGACACGGGCTCTCCGCACGAGAGATGAGGGTCGTCAACTGCTTAACCACAAACACCAAAACGAGCGGTCATGGACTACTGTCACGAGAGGAGGAACAGCCCCCCCTCCTCCGCTAATGGAATTGCAACTTGAGAATCGTTTTGGCCTGCTTCGATCACCTCCAGCTGACATAGCTGCCCAGCTCCATGAGAAGGAAAATCAGGCTAGCGCTAGCACAAGGCCTCAGGGAAGAAACACTGTCTCAAAGCCCAAGGACACTCAAGCCATAACAACCCTGATAGTAGGCGATTACACCGTGAAAAACATCAGGAGTTGGAGAAACTCCAAAACATACTGCTTCCCTCAAGACGCAATCTCTGACATAACAGGAAAAATCACAGAGCTACTTACATCTCACAAAGCTGTGACTAGGGTGATCCTGCACATTGGAAAAAATGTTATTTATAAGCAAGAATCAGAGAAACTTAAATCTGATTTTACCAATCTGCTGAATATGCTAGCCTCTCTAAACATTGAGGCTTTTATCAGTGGTCCTTTACCATCTCAGGGCACGAACCGCTTCAGCAGACTACTAGGCCTAAGCTCATGGCTTTCCACCGCCTGCCCACTACATAAAGTAAACTTTATTGAGAATTTTAATTTGTTCTGGCAGCGTGAGCACCTCTTCACTACGGACGGGCGCTATCTCAATAGTGCTGGCGAGGCTTTACTGAGTTCTAATCTACTATACACGGTGGACTATTACAAGGTCAAGATCCCTCTAAAGCCTCCCCAAGACAGACAGCCTGACGCAGCGGCCACAGAGCTCTCCTCCAGCCCTGCTCCACCTGCAGCCACTGACCATGCTCAGATCGACGCAGCTTCCGGCCCAGCTGCCGACCCTGCCCAACTGACCAATGACGCCACACCTCCGGCAGTCGCCACACCTCCGGCTCTACAGGTCAACGCCCCACCTCCTGCCGCCGCCCCGGCCCAACTGACCAAAGACGCCCCACCTCCTGCCGCCGCCCCGGCCCAACTGACCAACGGCACACATCCGGCAGCTGCTGTCCTGGTTCTACAGGTCGACGCCGCGGCTCAACTGGTCAACGCTCCACCAAACGACGACGACTTCATCTTCTCCCCTCCCCTCCTCTCTTCCACCCCCCCTTTCTCCTCCACCCCCCCTTCCCCACTCTTTCCCCCTCCCCTCCACTCTCCCACCTCCCTCTTCTCGCCCCCCACCGCAGCTCAACGGCCTGATGACCCGGCGGAGAGCGACGCCCCCCCAGGTGTTTACCCGGGGGGGAGCGACGCCCCCCCAGCTGTTTCCTTGGAGACCTCATTTCCCCCCCCCCTCCACTCCTCCACCTCCCTCTCATCGCCCTCCTCCCTTTCCCCCTCCCTCCACCTACTGCCATTCTCAGCTGGCATGAACAAGCTAATTGAGGAGGTTAATGTTAGTCTAGCTAGCCCGCTCCGCACCTCCAACAAACTGTTTGAGCGGGCTGACGCTGGACTAGCTAGCCTGCAGTGCACCCCTCCGCCTGGCCTAAAAGAACTGGCTAATCAGCCCTCTCCATCTGTCATGAACACACTGGCCGAACAGACTCCTGGCCTAAAAGAACTGGCTAATCAGCCCTCTCCATCTGTCATGAACACACTGGCTGAACAGACTCACGCCAGAATAGCCAGCGCCCCCTGCTCCTCCCCACCCTCAACATCTCCCCCTCCTCGCCCCCCCCCATCCCAAAGACCCCCTCGCTCCAGCACCCCCTGCTCCTCCCCACCCCAAAGACCCCCTCGCTCCTCCCCACCCCCAAGACCTCCTTGTTCCGACCCCCCACCCTCAAAACCACCTCCCCCTCCCACCCGCTCACCCTTCCCTCAATCTCCCTGCCCGCCCCAAAGGGGAAAACTGAAGAAAAAAGCATTTTCTGCCCCAAAAACAAGGTCACAGAGGATCATGAAACGATCAGATGTCTAACTATCCCCACCCTGATTAGCTACAGAACAAACAAAGATTATCTCTCAGCACGTCCTGTTCCAGGACCAAGCCTAGTATCTGTTCTCCAGGGACACTCTGAAAAGCATTTACAAATTCAACCTAGCAGTGCAGCTATCAAGGCTGCACTGCTAAATATTAGGTCACTTGTAAGCAAGTCGCTTCTAATAAACGATCTGATTACGAGTCATAAACTGGACCTCATGTTCCTCACAGAGACCTGGCTTGATCTAAACAACAGGGAATATGTTCTTAATGAGTCAGCCCCACCTAACTTTAACTACATTGACGCCCCCAGAGTCGGTAAGAAAGGGGGAGGAGTAGCTATTATTTTCTCTGATGCTTTTCAATGCAAGCAGGTATCGTTTGGCGACTTTTCATCGTTTGAATATCTGGCCGCTGTTCTGAAGTGCTCTCCCTCTATTTTACTACTGATTATATACAGACCACCTAAGTACTCTAGTAGTTTTTTTGATGAATTTTCAGAACTCCTTTCTATAATCTCCATAGAACATGACTGTTTAACTATTGCAGGAGATTTTAATATTCATATTGACAACCCCAATGATAATAATGCCAAAGAATTGAATAACCTCCTTGACACTTTTGACCTGTTACAACATGTCTCTGGGCCCACTCACAATCGAGGCCATACCCTAGATTTATTTATCACCAAGGGCTTTGAGTCATCGTTTCTTTCAGCTAGTGATGTTGCTCTGTCCGACCATCTCTGTATTTTTCTTGAACTCAAGATCACCCCTATCGCTCTTACTCGGTCAAAAACCATCAAAAAGCGTTACATCAACGAGAGCACTAGCACACGGTTCATGGAGGCTTTCTCGCTGGCCCCTTCCCTCTCCTCAGCCTCTGTCAATGATCTCCTAGATAACTTCAATTCTAAAACCCTAAAGGCTATTGATGCTGTAGCTCCCATTAGATCTAAACTAATCTCCGGTAAGAAAAAAGCACCATGGAGAAACGCTCCCTCTGTAAATAACAAAAAAAGAGATTGTAGGAAAGCCGAGCGCAAATGGCGGAAAACTAAACTTCACATCGATTATGACATCTATAAAAATAGTCTTCACTCCTACAACCAGGAACTAAAAAATTCCAGAAAATTCTTCTTCTCCGACATTATCAGCAAAAACACCAATGACGCTCGCACTCTTTTTGCCACTGTTGACAGGCTGACAAACCCCCCCCCACAAATTGCCCCTGATCTTCTATCCAATGTCAAATGCAATGAATTTGCGACCTTCTTTAGGGATAAAATTATAAATATCAGACTAACTATTTCCACATCAAGAACAAATGTGGCTCCGCCGCACCCACAGAATAGGTGCTTAATTAACATGACTCAGTTCAATGTCATTGACCACAAGAAACTAGAAGAAACGATACGAGGCCTTAAATCCTCATCGTGTTGCCTAGACACCCTGCCAACAAGCTTTCTAAAAGATGTCTACAGTTGCCTGGCGACCGACATACTGAAGATAATTAATACCTCTCTTCTTACAGGCATTTTCCCAAAATCTCTAAAAACTGCAGTTGTTAAGCCCTTGCTAAAGAAGCGTAGCCTCGACCCCTCTATAATCAGCAATTACAGACCAATATCAAATCTTCCCTTTATTAGCAAAATACTCGAAAAAACTGTCTACCAACAACTCAATACCTTTCTATCCTCCAATGACCTCCTAGATCCTTTCCAATCAGGCTTCCGACCCCATCATAGCACCGAAACTGCGCTTATCAGAGTTATAAATGACATCCGAATGAACACTGATTCAGGTAAAATCTCAATCTTAGTGTTACTAGACCTCAGCGCTGCCTTTGATACGGTTGACCACGAAATTCTATTGGACAGACTGGAAAACTGGGTCGGGCTTTCCGGCACGGTCCTAGAGTGGTTCAGATCTTATCTGCAAGACAGGAACTACTTTGTCTCCATTGGCAACTACACATCTGACCAAACCAAAATGACATGTGGGGTACCCCAAGGATCAATTTTAGGTCCTGTCCTGTTTAACCTTTATATGCTCTCTCTGGGCCTAATTATGCAAAAAAACAAAATAGCTTATCATAGCTATGCAGATGACACCCAACTCTACATAGCCCTCTCATCGGATGACTATGCCCCCATAGAGTCACTGTGTCAGTGCCTTGCGCAAATTAATGATTGGATGTGCCAGAATTTTCTCCAACTTAATAAAGACAAAACAGAGATAATTGTCTTCGGCAAAAAAGAAGATAGGCTCAAAGTTACTGCTCACCTCGAATCCCTATCTCTGAAGCCAAAGGACCAGGTAAAAAATCTTGGCATTATTATTGACTCTGATCTAAATTTCAACTCCCACATCAAGCTTATAAGAAAATCTGCCTTCTATCATCTAAAAAATATAGCAAGGATTAGAGGCTATATGTCCAAACAAGATCTTGAAAAACTAATTCATGCTTTCATTTCTAGCAGGCTAGACTACTGCAACAGTCTTTTCAATGGTCTTCCCAAAAAAGCTGTTAAACAACTTCAGCTCATTCAGAATGCGGCTGCTAGAGTTCTAACAAGAACCAAGAAAGCTGAACACATTACACCAGTTCTCAAATCCCTGCATTGGCTGCCAGTAAATCTTAGAATAGACTTTAAAATTCTGCTAATAGTTTACAAATCTCTCAACGGGTCAGGCCCACACTACATCTCTGAAATGCTTCTACACTATGAACCATCCAGATCCCTGAGATCTTCAGGCACTGGTCTACTAATTGTCCCAAGGACCAAATCAAAACATGGTGAAGCCGCGTTCTCCCACTATGCCTCTCATAACTGGAACAAACTCCCTGAACACATTAGATCTGCCCCTACTCTGCCTATTTTTAAATCCAAGCTAAAGACCTTTATGTTTACTCTTGCTTTTAACTGCTACTAAACTACTGCCTCTATCGGCCTGTAATTTAAAAAAAAAATTCCTGTACATTTCCAACAAATGGACTGTACATGTAATAATAATACTGAAGAGTGCCTTGTAACTTATTTAAAACAGAAATAATGTTTCATGTTTGTTAATTTGAGTATATATTTTAACTAAAACTGTCGGCTGTGTTTTTTATGTGTTTTTTATATGTGCATTGCTTTGCTGCTTGTTTTTTCGATTATTTTTTTGTAAAGCACCTTGAATTGCCTTTGTGTATGAAAAGTGCTATATAAATAAAATTTGACTTGACTTGACTTGGGTTCAAAAGAGACTCATACCATTTTACACAATAAAAAAGACAGATATCATCATGGAGACCCCGTCGCCGTCACCATTGTCCTTCATTACAACTCACAGCCACTCTGAATCGGAGGAAGAAGAGTTGAACCGTCTGATGTACGGATGTTCCGCGTCGTCATCACCCTTGTTCTTCATTACCCCACCTACCTCACCTCCTTCCTCACAGGTAGACCTTGAAGAGTTGAACCGTCTGATGTACGGATGTTCCCCGTCGTCGTCACCAATGTTCTTCCCCACCCCACCTAACTCACCGGAAGACCTTCCTTCTCCTCCGAACTCGCCCCTGACTCTGGACCAGCCAGATGGACTGCTCAGTTTTACTTTTCTGAACATTATAAAAGCCTGCACCAGCATGCTACCCCTTCAAGAGTGCAGGATGCTTCGGAAGCTTTTCTGCATGAACTGAGGGAAATATAAATACAAATTCCTCGTATGTAACTTGTATACTGTGCCAATAAAAATAAAATTGATTCTCATCATAATCTGGTTTTTCCTTAATAATAATAATAATAATATTGTACAAATGTCTGTTGTAATGAAATAATGAATAACATTATTACACAATATAATCCTAATGTTAATTTAAAATTAAATATTCCTCTAAATATTGCTCCTCTAAATATTGCTCCTCTAATATATAAATTGCAGACTCTCATTGTTCACCATTGTACGTACACAGCCTCCATTTACCCATGGGAACTGGTCATGGGTAAGGGTTAGAGTCAGGATCAGGGTCAGGGATTTCCAGAGGTTTGAGGTATCGACGGTAAAACAACGCAGAAAAATATTTATTTTTATTATCTTTATTGTTTATTTGAACAAGGACCGTATACAATAAACATATTGCATATAAAAATATTGGCACCACAGGTGCAAACCTACGTCACCAAATACAACATGGGCATAATCGTACAGTTACGTTGAGCTTCTCCTCCTTGCTCATCGTTCGCTGTTGCCACAGAGTCTGCGTCAGGGGTAACTTTTTTTCTCTTTTATTTTTATATTTTCTTCCTCGTAATAGAATTGGTAGTGCCGGTCCTGGGAAAAGTCGACAAAACATCCCAACTCCCAAAGGGATATTGAACAGTCTCCTCGCTCCTCCCTCAGATAACACCCGGTATGGTTCACCTGGTCGGTGAACCGGCCATCCCGATTCAATGCCTCTCGAAGCTTTTCTCCCTTTAGCGCATACACTTGCAGAGTCAGCTTTTCCCGCTGGGACATCTTCCTCAACACCTTGCTGTTTAGCATGTGGCGCCCCTTGTCTTTCCACGTTACATTCACAAAGAATGTGACGTAACTATCCAACGGCTCGTCGGGGTACAGCAGCTTGTCAGAATGCTTTGGTATGTCATCGAACTTAATCAGCTTGATGGTGAGCGTTTCGTCAACATTGACTACACCACAAGGAGCATGTGGTGCTAGCATGCTTCCATCCTCTCTGGTAATCAGAGGATACAACCCCGAGGGATTGGCGCCGACTCTCAGCTGCTGTATCGATTTCTCGATGGTACAGGGTTTTCCGCACGAATGTCCCCACGTTTTGACGTTATTCTGCTTCCTAACGTAGAAGCTATGTATGTGGCGTTTTTCATAGTTACATCCGTGTCCTTCCACGCATGCCATGCTTAGTAACGTGCAGAAATCGTATAGGGGCACGGCTACTTATTCACACTCAAACTCCTCCCCATCAGCCAAAGGGCCTCTTCTGTCAACGGGCCCCTCCCCATTTCGAGTAAAATTGACGACAAACATCGGATAATAAGAACAGTAAGAACAGTAAGAACACCGCAAGGCATCAGGTAGCAAGTAATACTCGAGCAAATTATCGTATGTTATCTTATGTTAGTAGACACACGTCACTATATATATATATACCACACATCTAACGTCCATAACATGGTGGACCATTTAACGTATTCAGATTTAACTCTGTATTCAGACCATTGGATTCAGCCCCAGAAAACAGAGTACATTATAGCGTTATAAATATAGTCACGTTATAAACAACTACCCAGCGCTGGGGTTAGATCAAAAATCAAGTTAAATCAATGTAATGCAATGCTGTAATGCAAAGTAAGTAGCGTTAGTCGCTACATTAGGCAAAGTACCGGTAGTATCTGACTACCCATAATGCATTACGGCGATAAGGGAGACAGGGCAAATTCGGAAACTACCCGGCAGCCGCTAGGGGGAGCATTTCATTCAATTTAATTCATTCAACCCATCAAGCGAAATGAAACAATATCCGGAAGTGAGCTTCATTTTGCTGTGTCAAAGTCAATGAGCTCCTTTTGGTCCATTAATATATACGTCAATGGACTCCACCAAACATGGTTAGGTTTTAGGGTTTAGGGTTTAGGGTGGGACAGGATTTTTCAGAGGTTTGATTGTGGGACAGTGTGGGTAAATGCAATTACAATTACACAAACTGCTCGAGAAGAGTTGTTTTCCACGCAAAAGTGTACTTTTAAAGTTAAAGTTTGATAGAGACCAGCACAAAATAGCTTGTTTATAATAATAATAATAATAATAATAATAATAATAATAATAATAATAATAATAATAATAATAATAATAATAAACTTTTATTTGTATAGCACCTTTCATACATAAAATGCAGCCCAAAGCGCTTTACACATGAAGAATAAACAAAGGTAAATCAGTGAAAATCAGGAAAAAACAGTGAAATTTATGTGATGTAAAGTTATGTGACCTCTCTTCTTGGTTTTAATTAAACTAATTGAACTAATTGAACTAATTGTAGCCTGTCAGTATTACTACTATTACAGTAGTCAGGGTGTTATGAAGAGTTTGATAAGTTGCTTTGATAAGTACTTAGTTTACCACGTGCTATTTGGATAGCCAATTCAGTACCATGTTTCGCCTCTATGTGTTAAACATAATCACATAGCTGGGAAGGGTTTATATACTTTAAACTTTTTTTTCTTTTTTCTTTCTCAAAATCTCACTTGAGATTTTATATGTGGTTGTGTGTTTCAAAAACACATTAAATTAACACACAGTACAAGTTCCAAGTTTTAGTTTTAGTTTATTTACAGTAGGCTATTTACAGTATTTTCAGGTTTTTGAATAATAATAATAATTAACAACTAACAATACTTTGAATATATTATACAATTATATTTACTATATATATATATATATATATATATATATATATATATATATATATATATATATATATATATATATATATATATATATATATATATATATTGTCTGTAATATTTTTGATCAAGTCATTACAAGGACTGATCTGGGTCACACCAAATGTGCCAAGTCTGGGTATACACCAGTGATAACAAGGTCCTCATTACAATGTCTGATCTTGGCCACATCCAATGTGCCAAGTCTGGATATACACCAGTGAAGGTCCTCGTTACAAGGACTGATCTGGGTCACACCAAATGTTTTGACCAAAATTATTGAGAAAATGGCATTACATGTTGAATTTGTGGTAATTTGGTCATTTGTATCAGTAAAACATACATTTGTTTGATACATCTGTGAATCATTGAGTCCAATGTAGTATGTACCTTGTACAGGATGTGCCTTGTACAGGATGTACCTTGTACAGGATGTACACATACAAGGAAACTGGATCCGGTTTGCTTAAAAACCGGGATCACATAAAACAAACAAGAATCACTATGAATCACAATATGAAAGAGTGTCTATTTTGAAAAGTGTGTGAAAGGAATATATGTACAGTTATAGGCAGTTACGTATATATGAGCGGGGTCAATGTGTGGGTGTGTGTGTGTGTTTCACAAAACACGTTAAAGCTAAATTAATTGACATTAAGACCTGTTGGATTTAACTTGACTTGACTTTATTTAAAACTTTAACAGGCTGTACATTTGTTTTGATAAGGCAATCAAATAAGGTGGGCAAAACAATCATCTATACTTTAATATGTATAGTTAATAACCCCTAATAATAATAATAATAATAATATAATAATATAATAAATAGAATAATAGTAGATAATAATTAGAATAATAATAATTAGAATAATAATAATAGAATAATAATATAAATAATAAGTTAATATAACCAAATCTCAGAAAATATCTTGTAAAATACATCTTACAAACTTCATTGCAAAAGCATTACTTGCTTTGCTTAACCAATTTACCAATTTCATTGACCACAATATTTATGCCAATGCTTGTGATCACCACACCTTGCCTCAGGCCCGTTGACAGAAGAGCCCCTCCGAGGTCAAGGGGCAGGTACAGTGTGTTGAGTTAAATACAGACTGTATAGTGTGAGGGGCAGAATGATAAACAAAGTTGTATCATACACACAATGGACAATAATCATATAATTTCCCCCGGTCATTACCGACCTGACTGATAATAGTTTGGCCTAACTGATTCAGTTATATTATATCCAGTTTTTTTTATTACAGTTGAAGATTTCACAACCTCAATCTTGTTACTTTTGTACATCAGTACAGAGACTAACAGTTCATCATAGTTCTCAAAGTCAAATGTAAAAATAATGACAGAGTAGAACTCTGACAGAGTTCTTCAGATTATTACACGCTACATATTATTTATGTACCATAACACGTCTTGTGTAGTAGCATAGCATGCTGCCACCACTTGTCATAAACTGTTTACTGTTTAGACATTGCTTCTAAGCCTGACAAAGACAATGCTGACGCACCAAGAGGTACAGAAAATCATTGGCACAGCCAACTGATATGGTGGCTTGTAGGTATGTATGACACACTTACAATCACCTGACATCACAATCACCTTACACAATTGACAATTGACAATTGACAATTGACAATCACCTTACACATTGGGTAATTAGTACCGCAAATCACATGCCATTAAAAAACAACCCACTTGTAAGTATGTAAGTATGAAAGATTGCAACTATGCAATAACTTACAATAACCTGAAATAACACATTGTGTAGGCTAATTAACTGTTTTAAAAACTGTTTTACGTGACGTGTAAAACATTTCAGCACATCAGAACATGAAAAACCATGTTTGGCTATTATGTGTAAACTAACATGTATATATTCAACACACATTTCACCAAGTCAGAACATGAAAAAACATGTTTGACTATTATGATAAACCCCTACGGTAGAGGCATATATGTATATATATATATATATATATACAGCACACATATATGTGATGCATGTACTTTTGGGCCATGTCTATGACACCAGCCCAATATTGTAACACATAGTGGCTGACATTAGTGGTACAGACGACCCTTGCAGGCACCAGGATAAGGGTTTGGTATACAAATCTGACAATCTGCGTTCATTCAATCACAGTCCCTATAGGTACTATGAATTTCACTCGAGTGCTTGTGTAAATTCACTGTCTAGAAATTGTTAGAAATGGTCAAAGTTACAACTGATCCAAATTATGTTTGAAGCAAAGAGCAAATGGTGGAACTAAAGTTACTTCTGTGTAGTAATCACTACTTCTGGATATTGGATGTTGGATATTTTGCATGAGAGAACGTCAAATTAGTGAATCAAATCAATCTAGATTCTAGATTGATATTGACCCCACATCTTAGAAATGCCTAATGTTTTGGAAAGTGTAGTGGGAAAGAGTTGTTGTGTTTGATGTGTGTTAATGTTTGGAATGTGTAGTAAGAAAGAGTTGTTGTGTTTGATGTGTGTTAATGTTTGGAAAGTGTAGTAAGAAAGAGTTGTTGTGTTTGATGTGTGTTAATGTTTGGAAAGTGTAGTAAGAAAGAGTTGTTGTGTTTGATGTGTGTTAATGTTTGGAAAGTGTAGTAAGAAAGAGTTGTTGTGTTTGATGTGTGTTAATGTTTGGAAAGTGTAGTAAGAAAGAGTTGTTGTGTTTGATGTGTGTTAATGTTTGGAAAGTGTAGTAAGAAAGAGTGGTTGTGTTTGATGTGTGTTAATGTTTGGAAAGTGTAGTGGGAAAGAGTTGTTGTGTTTGATGTGTGTTAATGTTTGGAAAGTGTAGTAAGAAAGAGTTGTTGTGTTTGATGTGTGTTAATGTTTGGAAAGTGTAGTAAGAAAGAGTTGTTGTGTTTGATGTGTGTTAATGTTTGGAAAGTGTAGTAAGAAAGAGTTGTTGTGTTTGATGTGTGTTAATGTTTGGAAAGTGTAGTAAGAAAGAGTTGTTGTGTTTGATGTGTGTTAATGTTTGGAAAGTGTAGTAAGAAAAGAGTTGTTGTGTTTGATGTGTGTTAATGTTTGGAATGTGTAGTAAGAAAAGTTGAATTAAGTTGTAATACATACAACAAACATATTGTAACAATGGACACATTGTCTGAAATCCCTCATCTATAGGCTTGTAAGGAGAGGAGAAGAGAGGGAAGAGGGGAGGAGATGAGAGGAGACGAGAGGGGAGGAGAGGAGAGGAGAGGGGAGGAAAGGAGAAGAGGGGGAGGGGGAGGAGTAGAGGTGAGTTGATGAGAGGAGAGAAGAGAAGAGGTGAGGAGAGGTGGGGAGAGGAGAGAAGAGGAGAGGAGAGGAGGGGGGAGGAGAGGTGAGAAGAGGAGAGGAGAGGAGGCGGAGGAGAGGAGAGGAGAGGAGAGGAGAGGAGAGGAGAGGAGAGGAGAGGAGAGGAGAGGAGATAGGAGGGGGTGAGGTGTGGAGAGGAGAGAAGAGGAGATGTGGGGGGAGACAAAAGCTGAATTAAGTTGTAATACATATAACAAACATATTGTAAGTGTGATATACGTTTTAATTTTATAACAATTGTATTACAAAGATTATTATTATTATATACCATTATTATATACCATTATTATATATACTTGGTGCTTGTCTACAAAACATAAAGTCTCACAGTAAATTAACCAATTCTGTGAGGAGGACTAGTTAGTTATATAATAATATAGTTAGTAACTATTAAAATAATCATATAAAAATACGAAAAAATAAAACTAAAATGTTTGTTCACGTTCCATATTCTATATTTTGAAATAATACCTGTAGGTCACGGATATCCGGGGTCTGGGTTGTACCAAGATTGAGAGTGGTTGAGATTTGTGAAATCTTCAACTGTAATAAAAAACGAGAGGGGTCCATGCTACTGTAACGTTATATCAATTTTTGGTCATATCGACCAAGACCAGGCCAATTCTACAGATCGTAGTGTATGCTAGCTAGCTAGCGCTAAGCTAACACTGATTCAATGTCGCCATATGTTTGAACCAAATGCTGTACAACACAAACAAGTTGTAAACCATTAATACTTACGCTCACACGTATAGTGATGCAGCTGTGTTTGAACCAAATGCTGTACAATAACGTAACAAACTCTGATAGGACACATAGGCTGGCGTGTGTATGTATTCCAGTAAATATAATAACGCATCCGTTATTGCATACGCATAAACAACAAACTAACTTTTATCAATGCATCAATTTGGTCATTCAGTGGCGTTTTACTGTAATGCAAAGTAAGTAGCGTTAGCTGATACATTAGCCAAAGTACCGGTAGTATCTGACTACCCATAATGCATTACGGCGATAAGGGAGACAGGGCAAACGGCATAGTCATACACCATAGTCTGTATTCAATCGTTTTCAATTCAAACCTGAAATTGAAACCTCAATCTGTATTGATCATATTTAATTCAAAAGCTTAATAGGCTTATAGCCTATCAAAAATCATCATGGTGATGTCACAATTGGATCCGGAGTGGGAAAAACATGGGAAAATACATAATATCACACATGAATGATGAAGTTGACTGGAATGTTTCAATGAGAAAACCTGCCCACAATCTAACGCGCGCTATGTTTGTGGCTGGCTGTGAATATGTGTGTGAGTGGGTGGGTGGGTGTGTGTGTGTGTGTGTGTGTGTGTGTGTGTGTGTGTGTGTGTTGCCCGGATGGAATCTACAGAATAGCCTTGGGAATACCCAGAATGCTTTGCTATACATTAGTAGGCTATACTAGCTAAGATAGCCTGCTCAACATGCAATTATGGAATATTTGCATGCACAACATGCAAATATGGAATATTTGAATGGTGGATACATTGTACATTGTATTGTACATACATATAAGTGGGGCATGGGAGGAAAAAACTGTGGGGGCTCTATGGGTGAGTCAGAGAAATACGTGAGCAAGCAGCTATTCATAGCTTTCAAGGGGCGTTACGTGTTGCTGGGAACGCCCACTTGATCTCGCCGCTATTCGTAGCTTTCAAGGGGTGTTACGTGTTGCCGGGAACGCCCACCTGATCTCGCAGCTATTCGTAGCTTTCAAGGGGCGTTACGTGCTGCCGGGAACGCCCCCCACCTGACGGTCAAAAACAAACAAGTTTATTTAAAACGGAAGTGTTTGTGAAATTGCAGAACACCGGCCGTGGTAATAGACAACGTCACGTGGGGGAGGGGGTGGAAAGGGGAACCTGGGGGCCGGTTGAGTCAGAGAAAACATCAACAGACAGTGAGCAAGCAGAGATATCTGTCTTGGTGAGGGGCCTGAGATAGAGGAATCTGTAGGCTAGTTTAGTAGCTCCTAAAATGGGCCAAATGTATTTGGCCGAGATCAAAAAACTGTAGACAGTGGAAATGATCCAGCTGGGTTTGCATAATGATTGCTCAAATGTATTTCCCCCGAGATCAAAAAAAAACGGTGGTATTTGTCGTGAGCTGTGGTATGGGGGAAAAAGGGGAAGTGGCCTTTGGAGGCCTTTTGAAATAATCACTTTTCACAAGAAAGTGATTTAAAAACAGAAGTGGCCTTTGCAGAAGTACTGAAATAAAGCATTTTTGCTCAAAATGGCTTTAAGCACAAGGCAAAAATGGAGAAGTGCACTTTGCAGAAGTACTGAGAAATTGATTTTTACCCAAAAAGAAACCACTTCCCCTTTTTTCAAAAAAGGGAAGTGGCCCTTTTTGAGGAAGTTCTAAAAAATTGTTTTTTTTTTCTTTTTCTAGGGTGATAGCCCTACACTACTACTCAGGTTGTTGAGCAGGCCTCTATTAACAATTCTGTCCTGCCAGGGGACAAGTCCTTGTGGTGACTGTAAGAATTCCATCAGCTCATTGTGGACATCCATGGCAGCTCTTGGTGGTCTGGAAGTCGAGAGTTGCGGGGGTGGCAGAGGGTTGAGATTGGTGTCGCCTGCCACCACTCCTCTCCACCCTCCTGGCCGAGGCATGCCAGATGAGTCACAGGAGTCTGTGAAATCTGGAGGGATGTATCTCACAGCAGGCATGTTGACTTCATCGGTGATGGTCAGAAGGTTGTGGAGGACGAGGCAGGCCTTCACAACATTCACCGCTTTGCCAGGCTGAAACTCAATGGGCCGACCTAGGATTCTCCAACGTGCCACTAAAATGCCAAAAGAGTTCTCGATCACACGCCTGGCTCTTGAGTGTCGGTAGTTGTAGATCCGCTTCCCCTCTGCAAGGTTTGCCACTCCTATGTAAACAACAACAATAATGTGAAGGTTAATACTTTGCACACATGGAGCAGACTCAATATTTCAAAAATTGTCAGAAGAGTAAATGCTGATGAATAAGTGCACAGTATGCTTTCTATAATTACATCTAGTATAATACTTTGAGCTAGTTATAAAATTAGAGGTTACAGCATGACAATATTTTTGACCACCCCTGCTATACTGTGTAGATAGAAGGTATACCCAGTGTCATGAGTAGCCATGAAAAGTATATGTTAACAGTATTGATGCATTGTATAGACCTGCCTCCTCCCTGAACAACCACGCATAGTTTGTAAAGACAACACAAAGAAAAATAAGTAAATAAAATAATGTAACACTATCACATTTTGTCTACATACCTTGAAAGGGACGCATGAGATTGTTGTGAAGGGGGAAAGCAGCATCTACAGCGATCACATGCGGGACGCTTCCTCCAGGGAGTTTGGCGGCAGGAGGCAGGTTCAGTCTTTGTTCAAGCAGCATGGAGCCAAACTTGGTTTGCTTAAATATGCCACCATCACTTTCACGGCCATATCCACCCACATCACCCATGGTGAACCTGTATCTTGCATCACATGTAGCCATCAGGACAATGGAGTGATGGCCCTTGTAGTTGAAGTAGTCGCTGCCAGCATGAGGGGGTGCCCAGATCTGAACGTGCTTCCCATCCACGCTACCAACACAGTTGGTAAAGTTCCATAATCTCCAGAAATCAACTTCAATTGCTTTCCACGAGCAGCTGAGGGAGGGCGAAGAAACTGGCTGGAGTGCTTTCCGCAGTCCTTCGCACACCTTCGTGACTATGGCTGAGACTGTGCTTGCTCCAACTTTGTAGCTTGCAGCTATCACCTGTTGGGAACCTCCACTAGCTAGCAGCCTGATGGTGATTGCCAATCTTTGAGGGAGATCGATGGGATCAATGTGGGTGGATTGTTGTGAAATGAATGGCTGCAAACGATGGACCAAATCATCAAATCTATCCACCGACATATGGAAATATTTGAAGTGCATTTCTTCATCGATCTCCCACATTGGACGGACTAGCATGGAGTACTCCCCTTCGTCAATCCTCACGGACCATCTACGACGTCTTCTTCTTTTCTTCTGTCTTTCCCTATACAATAACGCTAACACAACCACTTCTTCCTCATCTAACATCGCTTGTTCCTCTTCTATCAAAGCCTTCTGCAGAGCATACAACTGTAGCTTGTCCGCCATGATCGCAAGTTCTTGGTAAACAACACGATTACATCATATATCTCCTGGCTCCATCTGGGCCCTTCTTGAACTAACTTCTTTCTCTCTTTGGGGGAAAAAAAAAAAAAAAAACTAACCTGAACTAAACTTGTACCACTGTTCCTTCAGAAGTTGTAGTTGTCATAGACTGTGTTGCATAGTTGATTGCTCTATTGCTGACAAAAATGTGTTATTGTAAGTCGCTTTGGATAAAAGCGTCTGCCAAATGACGTAATGCAAATGTAAATGTAAATATATAGTGGACAAGGGTGCCCCACAAGCCACCTAGTGTTTCGGAGGTGTACTGCAGCCAATGCGCTGAGTGCCATTTGAGTATGCATAGTCTCGCTGTCGCCGCCATTCGGCGACAGGGCTCCAAGTTGAGGTTGCGCAGAACCCTGTCAGCACCTTAAAGGAGAATTTCGTTTTTTTTTAACCTGGACCCCTCTCCTCACATTAATTTTGATCTGACGACTCACCCAGTGATCTCCGCAGCGTTTTTGTCCGTCCTACGCGTTGTTGTGATCGAAATAGTGTGCAAGCCAGTCCTAGAATGTAGCTCCGTGGGGGCAAAGTGGCAGCGTGTTTTCCTCTATCTAAATAGACAGTTTTATTCCCGTTTTCGACGCATATCGTCATAAACTGTTCCCTAAGGAACGATCAGACTTCAATTCTCCCCCGGGCTCTTTTCACTGGTGGTTGCAGGCATCCCATTTTTGCCTGTCGGGTCAGTGAGACACAACTCTCCTCAGGAAAGTCTCACTGACCCGACAGGCGGAAATGGGATGCCTGGAATTCCTGGCATGCCTGTAACAACTACCGCTCGGCGCTCTTTACCGCTGTAAAGAGCCCGGGGGAAAATAGCAGTCTGGTGGTTGTTGAGGGATGAGATTATGACGATATGTGGCGAAAACGGGAATAAAACTGTCTATTTAGATCGAGGAAATACACGCTGCCACTTGGCCCCCACGGAGCTCCATTCTACGACTGGCTTGGAGAGTATTGATCTCAAAACAACGCGTAGGACGGCCAGAAACGCTGCGGAGATCACTGGGTGAGTCGTCAGATCATAATTAATGTGAGGAGAGGGGTCCAGGTTAAAAAAAAACGAAATTCTCCTTTAAGGCCCAATCTCAAACCAGCCCCTACCCACCATTTCACACTAAGGACCAGTCTCAAACCAGCCCCTACCCACCACTTCACACTAATGGCTCATTTCCACCACATATAATAGCACAGTACAGCTCTACTCGACCTGGTCTTACTCGGCTCTACTTGATATAGACTCTGTTTCCATAGCAAGTTTACTGGCCTCCGCCCACACCTGGTCGTCATAGCGACCGCATATCTGCCCTCCGCCCATAGCCGAAGTAGGCTATAACATATAACGTTAAAATTAAATCCATACACAGAACTTTTAAACTGTTTATGACAGGGGTACTACGGTGGCGCAGTCGGTAGCGCTGTCGCCTCACAGCTAGAAGGTCCTGAGTTCGATTCTCGCCTGGGACGCTGTGGGCGCTGGAGTTGTGACCCCCCCATATCTTCAGTGCCTACTGCCCAGGTGGGCTATCTCGTCGAAAGGGCCTTTCTGTGTGGAGTTTGCATGTTCTCCCCGTACCCCCCAGGGAATTCCTCCGTACATAACCCCCCACTAAAAACATGCAGAAGATCGTCATCCGACCAGTGACGACAACATCTGAAGTTGGTCCAATGATGGTCCAATGATGGTCCCCGGGCGCTGGAAAGAAAAAGCGACCACTGCTCTTGGCCTGCCCCCCGGAGGAAAGGACAAGCCTGGATGGGTCAAATGCAGAGGACATATTTCACCGGCCACCGGAGTGTGTGTTGTGGCCGCATGCATGTGTTGTAGTGTGTTCGTGTGACAATAAAAAGACGGGCTTCCGTCTGAAATCGTGTTTTAAATACTGGTGCCTCTAAATGACCTACAGTGTACATGGGCAAATGTGACAATCGGCCAGGAGAATGGATATCACTTTGTTGTTAGTCAAACTCACATGCATGCGCTGCGCGAGGGATGGGGGTTGCGCTACAGGGAGAAGTGAAGCCTCTACCCCGGGGGCCTCTCACCAGGCAAGACCGCGGCTTCACTAAACCCCCGCCTGCGGCCTAGCAGAGCCGACGCTGCACACAACTACAAGGGCTTCCTGAGGAGCTGACTTTTTCACTCTCAAAACAATTGAAAACCACCGCCATGTTAAAGCTGAGTAAGGAGATCGATTTTATTTCACCAGAGCCGAAGGCAGCAACACAAAAGACTGATGGAAATAACATAACAGAAGAGAAGGTAAGCCCCACTAAACTGGTATGCAGAATTGACAGTCAGTAGATAGAGTAAACACAATTCTGCCTGACCAATCAGTCGTCTACAGTGTTTTCACGTCACGGGATGGTACCGGGTCCACAGCGCTGGAACCTCAACAAAGCAGGGACCAAAACTAGCACGACTCAACCCGGGCTGTCCACGTTTTTGATCGGTGAAATGAGACAAAAAAGCGAGACGAGCTGGGCGGGGCCACGCTGATACCAGCGGTGGAAATGGGCCATAAGGCCCAGTCTCAAACCAGCCCCTAGCCACCACTTCACACTAAAGCCCCAAACGCACAGGGAGTGTCAGATCCCAGCGTTTGGAAGCCCAGCCCACCCATTGTTTTAAACGGCCGAACACGCACCAAGAGCATTCTGACGCGCGTCAAACTGCATTGACACCTGTACTCCGAACCTGTTTCGATTTTCGAGCATCAAGTGAGGTTCCAGCAGCGACCAAAGCCTCTGAGCTCCCCCCCCTCCCCCTCTGCCACTTCCATCCCCGTCTCTCTCTCGATAAGTGCTCCTACACTAGCAAGACTACAACGTGACAATAATGTTCTAAACACATCGGCTAGCAAAACATAACCTATCCCTGGATGTCATGATGAAATTAGAATAACACCGGCATTCCACTGGTTGCATTTGCGTTGCGTTGCGGCTGTGCTCCGGCTAGCAAAACATAACCTATCCCTGGATGTCATGATGAAATTAGAATAACACCGGCATTCCACTGGTTGCATTTGCGTTGCGTTGCGGCTGTGCTCCGGTTTTGCTACGTGCTCTGTGCTCCGCCAACACTAACCGGCTGCGTGCAGAGCACGCCACAGCTCCGCTCCGCCAGAGTCAGCTAGAGTGACGAGACCGACAAGTTATCGCGGTGAAATAAGATAATTTGTATGTGGGATAAATACAACAACAAACAGGCAGAAGATCATTGTTCCCAACTGGAGAAGCAGAGGAGGGGTGGACTTGCTTGGTGTTGTCCTTGTAAAAAGGATGTGTCGTATCATATATTATTTTGTGGTTTTCCACTTCAATTATTAACTTTTCCTCATACATGTTTGTCCTCTGGCTTGATATTGAATGCTGTAAACACCTCTGCCCTGTTGACTCCATGCCTGGCTCCGCCCAACTTGCTGCAGCTTTGCTCCGACATCCATGAAAAATAGAAGCCTTGCGTATCTTTTTCGGAGAGCTCCGGATCGTCGGAGCTGGGACGGAGTAGACACGCAACGCAGCGGAGTAGGTGGGAGTTGACACAATGATTAGAGTGGAACCGTATCGGCTCCGAAGCCGTACCGCAGCGCAGACGGACCGAACACGGACTCAGTGGAATGTGGCCATAAGTTTGGACAGAATTGCATAATTTCCCCCCGCAGCGCTGCCTTTTTTCTCTCCCCCTCTGCACGGCAGACCAACAGACAGGTAGGATGATCCAACAGCCTCTATCCCAAGCGGGGACACCTCGCCATTCCGAAGTGTCGGCATTCCGATCATTGACTTCTATGCTTTCGGAGAGGCGGCCCTTTTTTATCTCCAAAAAATGTTTCGCCGAGAGGTTAGGTTAGGCTTAGGCGTGGGGGGTGGGAGAGGTTAGGTTTAGGGTTAGGGTCTGGGGGAGGGTTCTTTCGCAATGGCGAGGTTAGGGTTAGAATTTTGTCGGAATGCCGGTATTTCGGAGTGCCGACATTTCGGAATGCCGAGGTGTCCCCATCCCAAGCTTGCCCAGAATGACGTGCCGAACAAAAGGCTATATTTCCCGCTGCAAAGTCGATCTCTGAGAAGAATACTGGAGGAATAAATGCATTTGAAACATTTTGATCCAGAGGAGAGAATTGTAGCCTATTTTGTAGCCTACCTTTCCTCTGCAGTAGGCAGCAGCACTGTGCTCCAACTGCGCCGGAGCTTCTCCCCATGTTTAGAAAGTGATTAAGCGGTTTATTGAGTCATGTCTAGCAGGGTAGCTGCGGCGGATAGTCGGACCTGATTCTACGGTTATAATCCGCAGTTCATGTTTAGAAGAGGCTTATGACAGGGGCTCAAAACTACGATATAACAACTTTTTTAATCGGTCAATTGTGCCTGATTACATATAAATTAGTGGCCTTTTCCCCAAATAGTGATGGTTCTGTCATTCTGTTGTGTATACATTTCAGATCTGACGCTTGCAGTGCGCTATAGGGGCAGAAATTGACGCGCGTCAAATGACGAGCGTCAAGTTTCGCTCCCTGTGCGTTTCGGGCTTAGGCCCAGTCTCAAACCAGCCCCTAGCCAGCACTTCACACTAAGGTCACTTTCACATATAAGCTGGTGGACTCGGTGCGATTCGGGGGGGTGAAATTGCAACATTGTTGCAATTTTCATTTGGTTCGATTCGCTTTCACACAGACGGATGTCACGCGGTGTGCAGGTACTGTACACGTGTGCACGCCGCAGTGTTTGTTTTGCTCCCTTCCACGTCTTCTACTCATGATGCAGTGCATCCAGGGGCGGACTGGCCATAGGGAGATTCTGGACATGTCCAGAACGCCCGGTAGGGGGCCGGCCGCCAGAAAAAAAAGTTTTTTAAATTTTGTTTTAGTAGGCCTACGTAACCGGCCGGCACTCATATACAAATATAGCATTCGGCACATTGGAAGTTTTTAATAAAAGTTCTAATAATGTTTTTATTATTTTGAGAATTTATTTTAGATTTAGAACATACAGGCCGCTATCTTCCCACTGGCCTTAGGCGCTAAACTGGTGTTAAATGCAAAAAACACGCTTTGCGCCTGCCTCGGGAAGATAGCATCATGTTTTAGGCGCAGTGCCAGAATAGGCCAGAATGGGCGTTTAGGCCTTAAATACCGGCCTAACGCTATCTTCCCCCCTGGCGTTAATTTAGCGTTTAGCGCTTTTCAAAACCAGGCCTTATTCAGTGAGCCGAGGATATAATTGCGCGCAGCTCTCCTCTGCCATCTCACTCTCTCTCCCCCTCTCTCTCTCTCACTCCCTCTCTCACGCGTCAGACAGGCACAATGACCGATGAAAAAAAAAAGTTGTTATACCGTAGTTTTGAGCCCCTGTCATTCAGAGGCTGTTGCATCATCCTACCTGTGCACTGGGGGAGAAGAAAAGGTAGCGAGAGAAAACGATATCATTCTGGCCAAACTTTCACCAATCTAATCTCATCATGACATCCAGGGATAGGCTATATTTTTCTAGCCGATGCGTTTAGAACATTCTTTTCACTTTGATCTTGCTATAGTGTAGCATATTTACATGCTTGCTTATTTAAACTGCAGTGAGATTGGTTTGAGAAGCATAATAATATGGAATAATATATATGGAGACAGACGGGGATGAAAGAGGGAGGGGGGGAGCTCAGAGCGCTTTGGGGCTTTTCTTGGATCGCTTCGTGGAATGGAACATGAAAGGGACATTGTGATTCGTTTACTGCACTTCTCCAATGAGCATGTTGTGAATAATTCTACGCTTAAAAGGTGTGGTTATAATGCTTAATGCTGCTGTGTAGCGGCGACACGAAAATATCGACTGGGCCGGTCCACGCCCACTAATATGGGCTGCACCTGGTGCTAAGCGCTTATTTAAGGCCAGTGGGATGATAGAGCCCACATTGTCTATAAATTATAATACATTTTAATCTAATGTAATTTCACGTAACATTTATTTTTGGCTCACTGCCCTCCATCCAGATACATTTTTGGCCCTTCATACGAAAGAATTTGGGCACCTCTGATTTAGCAGCTGTGCCGGACTGGTTCTGATATTCGGAATATATAAGCTACAGTGCAGTATATAAGTTTGTACATTGATTTGGTCATTAAATAAATGGAGAGAGAGAGAGAGTCCCCTAAATATGTCCGTTCAGTCTTTGTTTTTTGTATATGTATGTATATATATATATATATACATATATATATTTTGTATATTTTTTGCATTTTACTTTAAAAAAAAATATTTCGGGGGGGCATGCGAAATGTCATGACCACTTTCCAAATCTAATCTATGCACTTGGCCAATATTAATTTCAACTAGGTGACTGCTAACTCCTGCTTTAGGGCTTATATAAGTATTGTCTTGGCTGCCTGAACATAATTCCAATCAAAGTTAAGAAAATCGGTTTGATTATTTTATTTAACTTTTTTTCATGCCTACAAAGCAAATGTTACTTTGTACTTGAGTTTTCCCTTGCAAATTATTTTTGGTATAGATGGGCCATTGTATTTAAGCAAGCAGTATTATGCAGAATATATACAGTAGGGAGACTAGGGAGATTATTTTTTCATCATTGTAAAGCCACAGCATAGTAAAGAAGATATTAATGTGATGTGTGTAGTTCTTCATAGATCTTTCATTTTACTCTCAAAGTGTACCAGATTGATGCATTTTTATTTAAAATGTGCAAAATTTTCTTCCGGGACCCCACAGCTCCCCCCTGGACCCCCCTAGTGGGTGTGAGCCTCACACTGTGAGGTCCACCCACCACAATCTTTTCAAATCCTGTGGGAAACATGGGATTCAGTGCAGTGGTATTGTGCTTACTGAAGAGGCAGGTGTCAGCACGACAAAAGTGTCTTGAAGGCATTCAGCATCATCAGATTCTCTTGATAGCACAAAAAACTGTATTAGTGTTAAAATTACTGCAAAGTGTGTGAATGGCGCGATCCTGGCGGCTGGCCTGGTGCCCTTGGTGCGCTCGGAAAAAGGCCTCTTCATCTACAACTCCAGGGCTGAATTTCAGTCCCAGTCCACCCCTGAGTGCAGCATGAGTGCTAGATGCATCAGATGCACTAGCGCTTCCTATTTGATCTTGTGTTTAGTCTGGTTTGCTTTCACACAACAAACAAACCGTGCCAGGGTTCACTTGGAAGCGAACCGAGACCTACCTTTTCAAGTGGACCAGATTTCTCTTGTTTGTTCCGCCCCAGAGTTCGAAGTGGACTATCCAAGGAAACGAACTCTGGCGCATTTAAAGCGGACCAAACAGCTTATAATGTGAAAGGGACCTAAGGCCCAGTAAACCAGCCCCTACCCACCATTTCACATTAAGGCCCAGTCTCAAACCAGCCCCTACCCACCACTTCACACTATTAGGCCCATGAGTATGGGTTTACAACAAGTCAAGTGTTTTTATACTTCAACACATTCTGTGATTTAGTTTGAGGTTGTAAAGTCAGCATGAGGTGTGTGCAAAAATACTTGACGAAGTAAACACGTGGAACTAAACATTTGTCTGGTGTTTCCTCCAATCTCCTGTTGTATGTGCACTTCCTGCTAGCCGACGTTTGAGTCTGCATAGAATACCGCAGGGATGACGTATTGTCTTAGGCCAGGGGTGGCCAAACTACGGCCCGCGGGCCAACTGCGGCCCGCTGCCCGTTTTTAAGTGGCCCGCCATGAATTTAGAAAAAAAAAAAAAAAAAAATGCTAAAAACGTTTTTCCGTTTTTCTGTTTTAAAGTTTAAACGGAAAACGAAAAAGACAAAACGAAAACGAAAAAGAAACAACAAAAAACAGATTCCCCCCATTTAGTTTTTTTTCAATTTAAAACGGGTTTAAAATGGGTTATACTTGAGTACCCTGACCTGGTCTATTTATTTTTAAACATTTTTAATACTGAATGAATGTTTAATACGGTGTCCACCCGCTATGCCGACCACCCGCAATGCCGACCTTAGGTTTAGGCGTGGGGGTGGGAGAGGTTAGGTTTTGGGTTAGGGTCTGGGAGAGGTTAGGTTTTGGGTTAGGGTCTGGGGGAGGTTAGGTTTAGGCATGCGGGGTGGGAGAGGTTAGGTTTTGGGTTAGGGTCTGGGGGAAGTTAGCTCCACCGACAGGCTGCACGCCGCTTCGCTCAGCTGGTTCTGCTTGTGGGCTATTGGTATTGCGACCTGTCGGCACTGCCGCCTGTCGGCACATAGACGCGGCACCGTTTAATACTAATGTTATGTCAAATTATCTCTGTCTTAACCTGTTGGCACAGGAAAAGAAAATTTGAAAACATACAGAAATACCCATTGTAATAGGTGAGCACATCAATAAACTATGTGTTATATTTATTTAGGTAGAAATAAAAATTTTGATGGCACAAGGGTTTTCTGGTCCAATTTTCTTGCCGCGAAAACTGCTGCGCTTAATATTGTTTGGCCCGCGACTCCTTATATTTTTCTGTATGCGGCCCACAACCAAAAAAGTTTGGCCACCCCTGTCTTAGGCTTAACCAGCGCATGAGCACGTGAGAGGGAGCGCATGCACGCGCGAGAGAGAGCACGCCTCTCCGACCCAGGCAGCTGCTCCTGTCTGCGTAAAGAGCGCACATCACTGCGGCTCTGGGCGAGAGGTATGCAGGGTTAACGCGGTTAACTTCACACTGCAGCCTCAGAGAGATGAGAGTGCGTGAGTATTCCCAGTAACTATTAGCAATAATAACAATACCAATGGCCAAATACTTAACCATACTAATGATAATAATAACCATATATATATATTAATGCAACGGTGGTCCTGCATCTTTGCACAAAGCTCTCTGATGTTAATTGGTACAATTGAAGACAGCTTAAGCCTCAAATCTTTCTCAGCAGCATCCAGTCTTTGATATTTAGTCTTCATTTGCCGATATTTAGTCTTCACTACACTGCTATAGCCTATAACCTATTACAAGATACATTTACTGATCAATGCCATGTTTTTATTTTGTGAAAAATCCCACTTACAACAAAATAAATAAAGATTACAAACAACCATTATTCATTTTTCCTCTTGCATGCAGGCACCACACTTTGGGAATCTCCACATGTGATTCTGAGCTGTGCTCTTATTAGTTAACGTTTTGTTCATATGAGTCAGTAATTATGTAGCCTACTACTATATGGTTCTACTTCAGTATGGTTCAGTATTTGTTAGAAAAGTCTGAGTAACTTTAATGCTAATGGTGTTTGGAAGGCACAAACATTCATATCAAATTAAATATCATATCATATATCAAATGTTCATATCTGTTGTTGGAGAAAATATAGGAAGGCCATGCCTTTTTAAAGCATTATACTTGAAAGAAGGTGAGTGAGAAAAGGAGCAAATATTGATGGTTAAGAGTATAAAACTGAATAATGACATCACAACAGTATAATCCGAATGTTAATTTAAAATTAGATATTCCTCTAAATCTGTCTTCAAACGGCCAAAATTTGAGAAAAATTGCCACAATATCTTGCTGGCTACCATGGGTCACTGCTGATTTTAGGGACCCCCACAAAGCTCAGATGATAACTCAAACCCTGAAATAAGGTCTGTGGAAATTTGTGTTCAGCAGGATAATCTTCACAAACAAGGCCAATTTTTATTACTTTTTAAAAGTTTTCTGAAAATCGTGTAAAAAAAACGCATTTACGCTTAAAAAATCATAAAAGTGGTCCAAGTTGGGGAACAATATCCTGCTGAACACAAATTTCCACTCCCATAAACCTTTGTTAACCACAGACCTTATTTCATGCATTTAACCGAAATCCCCATACTAAATGCCCATTCACTTTTCCCCTTACAAACCGAAGTGCTACTTCCGGACTCATTCCTGCGGTAATCTATTGATGCAGACTTGCTACTGGAGGGTTTAACAGTCCACTCATGCTCCCAGCTGATTGGTTTGGGATGGCGTCGACTTTAATTTGAAAAAAAAGTTTGATTCTACCATCATCCGTTCTTTAGTTATCGACACCTGAATGTAGGTCGTTTTCACCAAAAACAGCAGTCTCTGACCAAAAAGCAGAGGAAATGGCATTTTTGTAAATGAAGTCATCTTCGCGGCTCCTGACCTGAATAAATGCCTTTGATGGTGGATACTGGCGGTGTTACACTCAACTATGAACCCTATAATGATTTTGTTTCCCCTTCCAGTCAAACTCGCCCATGGGCACAGCTTTTACCGTAACACTGGTGTGAGAAAGCTTCACCCCTCATTCAGTACGTTTACATGCACAGTTAAGTCGAGCTATGGTTATAGCTTGATTAGTCTATTTACTCTGACTATTGTCCTTGTCCCAGTATACAAGTACGGGTGGGAAATCGATTTATTGATGGAATCATGTCGCCTCCGCTACGTGGTCACCTCTCCCCCAGTCTTGTTACTCCCCCCTGTCCCCACTTGTTTTCTTCTTCAAGCAGGCTGACCTAGCTAGCTAACTTGAAATAGAGATTGTGATAGTTCCCAAACTCCACATAAACCACACATATACACAAAGCTGCCCCTTGTTAGCTCAATACAGTTGAAACTAAGATATTCCGTTAAAAAATATTTTTTCTAGCCACAGATTTAGCTACTAATCAACGAACTTCACATTTAGCTTTAGCTAATCGCTCCCTGCCCGCTAACATAAGTTCCTGTTGCCAAATCTCCCAAGAGTGTGTTGCTGAGACAGACGGGTCTTGAACAAGTTTAATTTCTTGAAAAATGCAGTCAGAATATTCAGAAGAGGCAGTCTTGCTTGAAATCCCATCGTCTTTGGTGTTGTATGCTTTTATAACTTCGATTTCAGTCGAGCGAACATGTTTACATACATTTCAAAAGTCAGGTTTTAGGCGGACTAACACAATAATTAGATTTTTTAAGTGCATGTAAATGTACTGATTGAGAGGGAAGCCCGGGTCATGCATTCGTCTTGCACGGGGGGACGACTGGTTGTCTGTGTAGGCTAATGTATGTCAGGAGCAATCTACCGGCTGAAATTTACACGGCGTCAAGAGTTTAGGAACTGGATTACTATTTTCTGAGGACAAGTGACTTGTGGACGTATTGTGTGCAGGTTGCGTGGTGCGTGGTGAAAACAAAATCCTTCACGTTTTGTCTGAAAAATCAATTTTTTATTTATTATTTTTTCAGCCAGACAAAACAAGAGATCTCAGACGACAGTAAATAACAGGTTATACCTAAAAGACATTAAAAAAAATAATGTAACAGAATCCCTTCCCCCCACCCACAACCCTGACAGTAATTAACCAAGGAGAAGAAAAAAAGAAAAAAAAAAGAACATGCATGGATTCATACATACATCTAAGACAAAAACAAACAAACAAACAAACAAACAAAAAACAAAAACAAACAAACAAAGAAGTTATCTCTGGTAGTACGATAGAAGATTTGTAAGAATATTTACTATGACTATTGACTAGGAACTTAAACTAGGGGAGCCACTACGGGAGTGAGGTCACTAGCAGGGAGAGAGGAAAAAAGAAAAATAAATGGGTTCCAGAGAGAAATAAATGTATCTGCCTTGTTTTGTCTAGTATATCTGATCATTTCAAGATGTAAGCAACTCATTAGGTCTCTCATCCACTGTACATGAGAGGGTGGTTGAGTGGATTTCCATCCCATATAGAATCAGCCGCTTGGCTTTTAACATCGAAAAGGCCAGAGCATCTTTCTGGGGCTTAGGAAGGAAGGTGTTTTTGGGTGGAAGGCCAAAAAGTGCAATACACAGGGAAGGTTCAATGGTTATTTTTAATACTGTAGAAATAGAATCAAAAATTGATTTCCAAAATAAAAATAAATTGGGGCAAAACCAAAACATGTGTGTCAAAGTGGCTGGAACCTGCTTACATCTATCACAAAGGGGGTCAAGGGCGGGATTGAATTCTACAATCTAACTTTAGTCCAATATATTTGATGAATGAGCTTAAGTTGAATAAGGCTGTTACGGGCACAGATGGAGGAAGAGTGAATTCTGCGCAGGATTTGGTCCCACTCGTCATCCTGAAACTCATAATTCAAATCCCTTTCCCACTGTTGTTATACAGGCAGATCTTGAGACGAGTTAGAATTTGTGATAAGATTATACAGGTGAGAAACAACCCGTTTGCAATGGATACTGGTCTCTAGAATACTGTCAAACAGAGTTTTAGGGGATAGCAGTGGGAAGTCTATGAAGTTTTTCTTTACAAAGTTACGAATCTGAAAAAATCTGAACAGGTGAGTATCGGGCAGATCGAATTTCGAAGACAGTTGAGAAAAGGAGGGGAAGATGTTATCGATATATACTGTAAATCCTTGAACGTTTTAATGCCTCACCTATGCCAGAACCTAAAAGCATTGTTCAAAGACGAAAGAAATACTGGATTGTTGTTGCAAGGGGAGAGTATTGGGATAGATTGCGCTCCGCAATGACGTTTAAACTGTTTCAAAATTTGCAGTGATTGACTCACTACAGCAGGGGTGCCCAAATTATTTCCCATGCGGGCCAAAACTCAATCTGGGTGGAGAGCCGAGGGCCAAAAATAAACATTGTGGAATTGCATTAAAATGTATTGTGTTTTATAGAAAATTAACATTCTAAATCTAAAATAACATTTCAATATAATAATCAACTTTTTATCTGTTTGGTAATTGTAATAATTTGCAATTGGTTATATATATTTAAAAAAAACATCTGCATTTGTGTGGAGCTTAAACATTTAATCAGTAAACACCCAGTTACAAACAGTTGTAGTTTCCACCTTTGTAATCAAGAGAGAAATTTCACTTAATTCACAACTTGAAAAATCCTCAAGGTACTTTGAAAATCAGTTTCGTAGTGGCAACGTATATTGTACTCTTTCAAAACAGCCACTCTCTGTCTGCAAATGAGACAAACCGCTGTTGAATTTACTTTGGTAAAAAAATACTCGTCTTGCCACTCTGTCCTAAACTTTCTTTTGTCAGTGTGCCACTGCCGTGATGATGATCTCTCCATCTTGCTGAGCTGGTGTAAAGCCAGTAACTGGGTTTCCATCCAAATGTATCGCATAATTCAAGCGAATTTGTGAAAATCCGCAAAATAAAATGCGAATTTATGCATGTTTCCATTCAGTTTTGTTTAGCGAGTTTTGGGAGTCGGCAGGTTGAGCAGTAGGTGGCGCTTCTCGGAAAAGTGGAGGGGGAAATGCAAAAGACACCCGAAGAAGAAGGGGCGCGATGGGATGACGTCATAAGAGCGACATGATACTAGCGCCAAATCAAAAACAGCAAAGGCAAGCTGAAGCTGCTAGGAGTTGGGTTTGAAAAACTGCAAACTCGTGAGGTGTCACTTGTTCGACGCATGCAATTATATTGTACAAGGGACTCTTTACACTAAATGAGACTTCAAATCGGAATGTAACCCACAGAGGTAATGAAAACTTGCTTTGAAAATCTTGTTTATGTAGCGTTAGCTAGCTAGCTAACGTTAGCAGACCTAGCGTAACAACAACTAGTCTACGACAAGATGGAGAGAGTGTTTGCACACATCGTGGCTTTTGGGAGGACTCTCATAATGGCATTATCAGCGTTAGCAATTTACATCAACATCCTGATGCAGAGACGCGAAAGAAGGCAGGCAATGATGAGGATACTGTGGGAAGAAGCTGGGGCTGGAGGACCACGTCGCCGCCGTCCGCGTGTCTGGGAACGTAAACGCAGTAAGGAGTTTTGGGAAGTTGTCGTCCAGCACCATTTCACAGACAAACTCTGGGTTAAACATTTCAGAATGTCTAAGGCCACGTTTGACCACCTGTGTGCCACAATCGGACCATTCGTTGGGCCACTTGGTCCAAGCCATCGACCACCAGTGCCAACTGACAAACGAATTGCCATCGCTGTGTACAAGCTTGCGTCTTGTGCAGAGTACCGGGTCGTCGGTGAAACTTTCGGCGTGAGCAAAACGACAGTACACCGTTGCGTGTACGCCACATGTGAAGCCATCAAATCAAAGATGATGAGTCAGTACATCACACTCCCCGACGTGGCAGAAGCACAAGAAATAGCAGAATGGAACCACTCACTCCATCAAATACCACAGATCTATGGCTCAGTGGATGGAACACACATTCCAATACTTGCTCCAACACTTGGGTACAGGGACTATGTGAACAGAAAGGGATGGCCGTCTATTGTGCTCCAGGCAGTTGTGGATGACCGGCTGCTCATCCGTGATGTGTGTGTCGGTACACCAGGCAGCGCACATGATGCAGCGGTATTCACCACTTCTAGTCTATTCAGGTAAGTTGTGAAATACACTCACCTGCAGTGGTGGACGGTATTGAAGTAAATTTACTTGAGTACTGTAGGCTACTTAAGTACATTTTTTGAGTATCTGTACTTTACTTTTGTATTATTTTTGGGGGATAGTTTTACTTTCACTCCAATACATTTGGAGGACAAATATTGTACTTTTTACTCACTACATTTCTATTGATCTGTACTTTTACTCAAGTAGTGAAGTTGTGTACTCTGTCCACCTCTGCTCACCTGACACTGGACTAATTACCTCTCAAGTTCTCTAATCAATTACGTCGATTTGGTTTGCTTAGTATTGATTTCAACTAATATTCAGTTTTTTCCAAACTATTCACCATGCTTGCAGATTCCAAGAAAGACATCCCCAAGCTCCAACAGCAATCCAAGGAGTCCAAGTACCGCTTCTGATTGCTGGGGACCCCGCTTATCCATTATTGCCATGGCTGATGAAGGGATTCTCAGGGAACAACCTCTCAGAGGAACAACAGATCTTCAACGAACAACTGAGCAGAGTACGGGTCAAAGTTGAACATGCGTTCGGTCACCTGAAGTCAAGATGGAGAGTCCTGGCCAAGCGTTCAGACATTCACCACTCGTTCATGCCAACGGTAATCGTAGCGTGTTGTGTGCTCCACAACCTTTGTGAGAGAGACAAGCATTTACCAGTCCATGCTGCACTACCAGTCCGCCAGCCCATCTTCCCTCAGCAACCACCCCAGAGAGTTTGTCAGGACCAACCAAACAACACAGCCATGGCAATCAGAGAGGCTCTCGTTCAACATGTGATGCTGAGAGTTCAAGGTGGTCCATGAAGGCAATGGCAGGGATGTGTGTGTGGACGTGTGAGTGTGTGGCAGGGAGGTGTGTGTGTGTGCGTGCATGTGGCAGAGGTGTGAGTGTGGTGGGAAATTGGTATGTGTGTGTGTTCCAGGCCTAGCAGTGAGCAGGAAGGAATGTGGGACGTTGGCTGTGTGACACAACCACCCTTTCACTTCTCAGGAGAGACACTACTGTACTACATTACACTTCTCAGCAGACACTACTGTACTACCCTTACACTTCTCAGGAGAGACCACCATCATTACACCTCTAAGCAGAGGCAAAATGTTTTTGATTTACTTATTCCTCCCCAGATTTTAAGTTGATGTTTGCTGTAGAGCTGCAACGATTAATTGATTAGTCGATCGACAGAAAATTAATCGACAACTATTTTGATAATCGATTAATCGTTTTGAGTACAATTTTAAGAGAAAAGGTCTAAATTCTCTGATTCCAGCTTCGTAAATGTGAATATTTTCTGGTTTCTTTACTCCTGTATGACAGTAAACTGATATTATCTTTGAGTTGTGGACAAAACAAGACATTTGAGGGCGTCATCTTGGGCTTTGGTAAACACTGATCGTCATTTGCCACCATTTTCTGTCATTTTATAGACCAAACAACTAATCGATTAATCGAGAAAAGAATCGACAGATTAATCGATTATGAAAATAATCGTTAGCTGTTCCCCCCTGACTGAAAGGCATAGGTGGGTAGGGTTCTGGCCTACTCTGACTGAATGGCATGGGTGGGCGGGCTCCTGGTCCCCCCTGACTGAAAGGCATAGGTGGGTAGGTTGTAGAAGCATGTGCAGGGGGATACTGTGGATAGGATGTGTTATAACTGCCCTGCCTGTTCATCCCTGCCATAACTTCTGCAGCGTGTGTGCTTCTCTCAAAACATTCCACAGCTTTATTTAAGACATTTGCGATTGACAGCAAAGTCTCTTGCTCTTTCTCAGAGTGCTCCTTCTGCATTTTTAAGAGAGCATCCCACGTGCTGGGATTGGTTACACCATCAGTAGACTTGCTCTTCTTCTCACAGCTTCGGCTTCTCACAGACCGCCTCCAATAGCCTCTGGAACTGGGTGTACTGCTGGTTTGTCCACCGTTGTCATCTGACTCTTGGACATCCTGTGGGCTTGGGTCCTGGGGAGCTGTAAAATAGAAGTGAGAAAAATAAGAGGCCAGGTGTTTAGTGGATGATCAGTAGAACTGGACCAGATAGTGAACCAAATATTACCCCAGTGGACACTTGGATGAACTTATGGGGTAGTTATCTGTATTTCATAAATATGGTTTTGCTTCAAATCAAATCAACTTTATTGTCCTTTGCAGGAAATTTGTCTTTGGCTCAAAGTGCAGACGTACATGCTGCATTTACATGACACAGCACATAATACACAGACAACAAAACACAAAGTATTTTGTAAAGACTTGCAAGTACACATGGTGTTATAATGTGAGTTTTATATTAATTAAGCTATGTGCCCACTAGGGCTAGCTGTTCGTAAAACAGATCGGGTTGCCACGGTTACCAGGTTCCCGGGGTTGACTTCCGCTGTTCTGGGATCTGTATGTTGCTGTATGCTCGCTACACGAATACCGGCCGTGCCGCTGTCTGTAAATATACACTTCTGCCAAGCTGAGATAAAGCACACCTGGCTAAACCACACATGGCTTTCCAAGTAATACGGTGGACAAAGTTAGAAGAAAACAACAGAAGCAAAAGCACTTACCCTCGGAATCAGCCTCTGACGCCAGGTCTGAATCATCCTCGTGTCCTTCGCCGTTTAATTCGCCATTACCTAATGAAATAAATAAAAGTAACGTAACTTTAGCTAACATATTAGCAAAAACATACACAGCTGTAACAACATGTGAGCCAAATGCAAACATTTGAAGTAACGTTAATGTTAGCTACCAGTCAGAAGTAGTAGGCCTAACGTTATTTCACAGAATATACGACTGCTATCTTACCTGAGCTGTTTATAAGCGTGCTCATCGTGGTAACGATGGGTCTGTTGCGCAGGATTTCATCCATTTGCACGAAATATTTGAAGCTGGTTTTTCCTCCCGCACCGCTGGTAGACATTCGGCGTTTCTCGCCCATGTACCTCTGCTTCAGGTTCTTCCACTTGCTTCGTAAGATTTGCCATGGCTTGTCGAAGCCTTTCTCTGACATTTGTTTCTGTAGGTCCTGGTAAACGGTTGCATTTCTTTGTTGTTTTCCATCTAGTATTGCTTGAATGTTTGCTTCTTTTATCATTTGTAAATAAATATCCGTTTCCTCGTCTCCCCACACGTATCTCTGGGCCTGGCTATCTGCCGCCGCCATTTCGTGTTGACACACCAGCATAAAGCGGAAGTGAAGTCACATCCGGTACGTCATCGTTAATTCGCAAAATCTGTTTCCATTGCAAAAGTTCGCATCTTCCTAGTGTCGATACGCTGATAAATCCACCCCCTCCAAGCGTAAAAACTTTTATGCGATATTTCGACCTTTATTCGAATTTCTGGTGTTTCCATTCAAGTTTATATTCGCATTTTGGGTAAATGCGAATATCCAGAGGTGGATGGAAACCCAGTTAGTGACTGGGGAGGGATCAAATATCAGAGCTCACCCCCCAACCAGGTGATTCAGCCAACCAATCAGGAGCAATCAATCCTCAGATAGCAATGCCTCACATCCGTGTGATAGAGTCAGGGAGAGAGAATACCAGCTGCACAAAATTAACGTTAATTGTAGATAGAAGAGTCCCGACATCTCCATTCAGGCGCGGACTGCATAATCGGGCACGTCGGGCAACTGCTGGTGGCCTGGCTTGCAAAAAAAATAAAAAATAATAATAATCCGTGGCAGGCCAAAAAAAAAAGAGCCAAGTTTGGCCCGCGGGCCCCAAATTGGGCACCACTGCACTACAGGATATTGATTTAGTCTGGATATAGACATGGATAATGGAGCACAGGCCAGTGCAGTAAGGGACTTTGGACTGCATGAAGCTTCCTCCATTTGTACCCAAGTGGGGACCCAGTCGCTGAGGCCGTAGTGGCAGTGTGGCCAGTGTAAGATACTGTGGATGTTTGCCGCCCAGTAGTATGCTTGGAAGTGTGGAAGGGCGAGCCCACCGGATTCCTTAGGCATTTGTAAAATACTCTTTCGAATTCTAGCAGGGCCTTTATTCCATATAAAAAAGGTAATGGCTTGGTCTAAAGTTAAAAAAAAAGATTTGGGAATAAAGATTGGAACCGCCTGAAAAAGATAAAGGAACTTGGGCAAAACTTTCATTTTTACAGAGTTTACACGACCCGTAAGAGATAAGGGGAGGGAGGACCAGCGGGAGAAATCACGTCTGGTACGCTCAAGAGTAGAGATTAAGTTCTTTTTGAGTAAATCTGTATATTTCCGTGTTATTATAACACCAAGATATTTAAACTAATTTTGAACCACTTTGAAAGGGGCAGCCGAAGGGGGTAGGTCTTCAACCGCAACATTCAAAGGGAACAATTCACTCTTGCTAATATTTAGTTTGTAACCAGAAATGGCACCAAATTGTTCGATGTGATGGAGGACTCGAGGGAGTGATGTGGCAGGTTCTGATATGAAAAGTACGATATCATCAGCATATAATGAAATTTTTTGCTCCAGTCCCCCTCTAGTGATACCCGTGATCATACGATCTGCTCGAATAGCAATGGCCAAAGGCGCGCGAGAGGCCGTGGACAGAGACCTGAAGAGGGAGCCCCACCCTCAATCGGCAGGCGACGAGGAAGGACGGCGGGCGCTGCGAGACGCCACAATCTCCCTGGTGACCTCCAGGCCGCCGCCCCGGAAGCGGAAATGGCCCCCTTCGCCGCGGGCACTGCACCGCCGAGCCGACAGGGGTCGTCAAGAGCTATTCTGCTGTCCCTGCTAGATGCTAGCAGATCCGTGGAAGTCCGTCTGAGAGCTCTGGAAACCTCCCCTCCCTATTCCCCCGCCTTCGCCTCAGCCCGGCCGGCTCAGCAGGCCCCCCACCCGGTCCCCCCTATGCAGCAGGCGGACGTGTTCCCCACCACCCAACCCGCCCAGATTAATTCCCTGGCGTCTGCCACGGCCGCAGTCCCATTCGGTATGCCATTCGTTTCCCCATGTGCCAACGTGTCCCCCAGGCTGAGGTCCCAGATTTTGCAGGACAAAGACATTAATTTAGTTAGCATCCTCCTGCCATCCGCTGTGTGCAAAAGAAAAGTTACGGGTGACCCAGACGCCCCCGTCTACTTAAAATCATCCGACCCCCGCCTGCCCAAAGACCTTTCTATAGGCGACTTCCTGAACACGTTCAGCATTTATCGCGACGTGATATGCACCGTGTTTCCAGAGCGCCACGCCGAGCTAGACAAGTACCTGGCGCTAATAGGGGACCTCCACACCAGACATGGCAAAATGTTTTATCTGTACCATAAAGCATTCTCCGCCAAAGCCGCCCTAATGATCGCCCAGGCTAATTTGCGGTTAGACTGGTCCATCCTGGACATGCAAATTTACATGTCGCTAGTAAGCGGGCAGCCAGCGAACGCCTGCGACTCGTGCGGCGAACCGGGGCACTCGGCACCTTTCTGCCCAAGGGAGGCCTTCCAGCCGCCCAGCGCCGCCCCCACTCCTCCCCAGCCCTCCCACCAGGCGCCTAACCCCAGTGAGTTCCGCCAGGCGGGCAACCAGGGTCGCGAGGTGTGTACCCATATCCCCAACTCCCTTTGCAGATATTTCAATGAAAACGTGTGCACATATCCCAAATGTATTTTCCTGCACGCATGTAGCACCTGCGGGGACGCCCACCCCCGCTCCGTCTGCCCGCAAAGGACCCGACCCCCTCCAAACAAGAAATATTGATTTACATTGCTTTGAAAACACCACATGTACCGTAGGTGTCCCTTGTGTTTTGATTAAATAAAGCAAATTTGTTATTTGGTCTGTGATCTGATCATCCTATCATTAAACGCCCAATAATAACAATAGTAATAATACAATTAAGAGGAAGAAGAAGAAGAAGAAGAAGAAGAAGAAGAAGAAAGAAAAAAGTAAAAAAAAAAAAAAAAAGTAAAAAAAAAAAAAAAAAAAAAAAGTAAATTGATAATAATTAGAAAAAATAATAATAAATATGTTAAAAGCCGACACCTACACAATTGGCGAGCATGGCAACGGGCAGTGTCCCGATGCCTCAATGTCATAAAATGTCTTGTTGGTGGTGCCCCCCCCCGAAAGTAAAGTATAGCGCCCGGTAAGGCGTCATATAAAAGTATAGCACCCGGTAAGGCACCATATAAAACCCTTAAGTCATCCAAGTCCAGCGCCAAGTTGGGAAGCACCAGCCGTAAGTCACTAAGTCACCTACCCCTAAGTCACTAAGTCACCAACCCCTAAGTCATCCTAACTCCTGGAAATTAGATCTTCCTTTTGGGGGATTCTCTCTAGCCCAAATAGATGCCGCCCTCTCGCCTAAAGAGGTATGATTGAAATAGAGTGTTTCTGTTGTACTGAGTGGCACTTAGTGCTTCCATCAATGGGAAGACTTGATTTATCTGGCGAAGAGGACAGTGAACAAAGAGAATGTGTCACAATCAACGCAGATTTTTCAGCTCTGTCTAATCCTGTGGTTGTGGAAACCTTTTTCCATGTACCCAAAATCAACTGGAAAAAACGCCCCATGCCAGCTGGACCTAATGGGCAGTTATCCATCGAGTAAGTGACCATAATAATGTTCTTTTTCGCATGTATGGGGCACATAGCGCTGGATATTACGTCGTTCAGTTGTCTAACAAATGGTCTATTCATCATGTATAAACGAGCATGTATGCTATCATTGGCTAATACTTCCATGATAGTTTGGTTATATAGCCTATTTAGGCTATGCATTTATTATTATTATTTCTGTATCTACTTATTGTGTCTAGCAGGGCATGCTCTGCAAAGCCCCTTGAGACGTTATTATGCATTATGTCTAAAAATAAACATGAATTGACATCCGCTTGTTCTTGTTTATCAGTCAATACAGATTGGTGGCGTATCGAATAGTGTTGGAGTGGGCCCTGAAGGGAGAAACTTTGGGGAGAGGGAATCGGAAGCCCTTGCCGTCCTGTGTCGTCCACCACATTACTTACATTGGGTTCAGAGAGGCAGAGGATGCAATGTTGTACAGTAGCTGCACAATGTTTGGATCCAGGCCGACCCACACCCAAGACAATTAGGAATTGAAATCCAGAATTGCAGTTATCAAGGACTGAAGCTTCTCTATTACTATTGTTATTATACATGATTAATTTGCTCTGGATCCTGCCTAATGACTGTAATCCTTGAATTTTGTGCTTTATTATCAAAAATAAACGTTTTATTACACCATTTCTGTGTTATTATTACATGCTGTCTAACTACAATGTGTGACCAAATATGTGGGTGAAGAACTAGGTGGAAAGAGTATCCTGCATGGCAGAGTAGTACAATAGCCTATACCATACCAAAACAGCACCACCTAAATTCTTAATTTTCTTACTTTTTTTTCTCGAAATGTACCATAAGTTCTATGTTCAAATATTTTGTAGTAAAAATCAAATATAACATTGTCAATGTTGTATACATGGCAGATTACCATCAGCACATATAATGATAATTCACAAACAGGGAATTTGAATTGCTTTATTTGACCATAAGGACAGATTGTATTGTTGGGTGGAAATGGACAGGTGAACCAGCATGCCTGGTGGAACCAAACTATTTGTGACTGGGTTGGGGCACTATTATGTACACAAATCACACTATCTGGGGCAAAATCAACAGATAACACGCACACATATCTACATCTATCTATCTATATAGCTATATATCTACGTATATAGCGATCTATCAATATGTATATATATATATACACACACATACATATAAATGTATACATATTTATATACTCACACACACACACACAGACACACACACACACACACACACATATATATATACACACATATACATAAATCTAAGTTATTGTCCCTCTGATGAGCCTTTGAACCTTGAGTGTGCTTGTAAGGCTTCGTCCTTGCTGGGTTTTGGTGTTTTGGCGATGTTGGCAGCCAGAGGAGGGACTTGAGCACGTGATGAGGTGTCTTTGAATTTGACTGTGTGATCCAAGCATCTCAGGATGACTTGCTCCATCAGTTCATCTCTGAAGACCTGTGCTGTCGGCTCATACATTATATTGGTTGTGAAATCCATTGCTGCCTCTGCCTTGGAAACACAACGTTGTGTCTTGGGAGGCCTGAAATGACATACACGCGTGACTGAAACATATGTGGTCACACTGTAGACATCTGGATCCCTAATGCTATATATTTTCTGGTCAAGTGTATCACCGGAAATGAAATTTTGAAAAAAAACATTGATCAGTTATGAATTGTATTCTTATTAGTCTTTTACTACATTGCTTTCATTCTATGCTAACATGAACTAAACGACTACAATAACAAATAACCATCACATATATAAACTAACAAATGGGCTAAGAACAATATTACACACTGGCATACCTTTTGTGAACTTGCCTAATGCCTTTATCTTATGTTTGGAACTTACCTCCCACCGTCATAGCCTGTTCACGCTTTGTGGTTTTCATTGTGATCCATGATTGCCAACATTGTCCGCGCCTGCATGGAAGGGTACTCGAAATGGAGCCGCTTGGGAAAAGCGTAATTTGCTGCAGGTCTTGGAGGAGGTGTTTATTCATCACCACATCATGAAGGGCTTTGTAGGCGGGGGAATCTTCTTCCAACCATTTCTTCTTCCTCTGATCCTCCCCCGACAGCTCTCTGTGGTAGCATGTATATTCCTGTCCATCTTCTTCCCAGCAATGAACCCCACGGATATGATGGAGGAGCGACTTCCACCGTCTGTCCAACTCCTGAGAATAGCATTTGACCCCAACAGAAATCATTTTAGCCTTGTTACAACAGTTGGAGCCACTGTATGACATAAAAAAATGCCAGCTAATTGTTATGGTACTGCGCTATAGCGGGCATGTTGAAAGTAAAATAATGTACAAGTTAGCATCTCGAGGCAAATATGCCACATACTGTAACTGTCTGATGAGAGGTGTGTGTACCTCTTTATCTCCTTTAGATGAGCAACAGCACCACCACATGTGATTGCTGAGACTCTTCACCCATGGCCCGAGGTCGTTGCAGTCCTTGCGATTGGACAGTAGAACTACTTTCTTCTTTATCCCTAAATTCATAAGGCAAAAATGAGTAGATAATAAAATTGGAGATCAAAAAAGGCACAGACAAAATACACATCCATGGCAGTGGTTATCTATATCATTTGTATCTACGGCAGTGGTTATATATATTTTTAGCTTCACTAATCCTTTTCCCTGTTACTACTGGATCTAGGTTCCCCCATTACCCGACTACAAAACTTTGCATGAGAAGAACCCAAATTATTATGTTGCACTGATATCCCTAACTTTTTTATTATGATTATGAAATTGTGAATGAGATATAGATAAAAAAAAAGTTTGCAGTTAGTGTCTGCTGAGCAGCTGTCAGTTTTCGTATTGCCACTTTGTCTCCCATCCCCTTGTAGTACTCTCCTCATACCCCTAGGGTACATGTTACCCCATTTGACAAACACTACTCCATGCCAACCACTGAGGGAAAGAACAGAGAGCAAAACAATATAAGTGACAGGGGTTGTGCTCTAACCTTTGGCTGTATGCCATGGATCAAACTCGTGTTGGATGTCTGGATAAGATTCTCTCATAATTTTCCTAATGGAGGGATTTCTGGGGGGGGGGGGGGGGGCAAGAATTAGTGTAGACTGGTAATAACATTTCAGACAATACTGTTTTTGTTCTGTAATGGTCGAATTCTTATTTTTTACCTGAATCAAATCAAATACGATAATCAGATTGGTGCAGTCATCCATGAAAGAGTAGGTGGTATATTTGCAGGAATGGCCTGGGCTATCACTTCTCCCATCCCTACATATATGCACCTCCTCACCGTCCAGAGTCTGACCAATGAGCCTAGCCAAGACAGAGTTCTGCTGCTTCTTGTATGCTGTGTGCATGACTGGAATCTGGTAGCTGGACTGTATATTGTAATAGGTGGTGTATTTGGGAAGTTGAAGATTCTAAAGGGATGCCCACTCATGAATGTCTGTGAAAGTAGCACCAGTGAATAATGTTGCTGCCGCTGTAAGCAGGTTGTTTTCAGCCATCCCGCATACATTTGGACATGACTCCCATTCTCTGGTGTGGTGATTGATACATGTCCATGTTACTTTTATTCTGCTATCACAAATGCTGCACTTTTTGAAGACTTCCATGAGCTGGGGCTCATTCACGATCCACTTCCTGTCACCCCATCCTCTATGATGTCCTGGGATGCTTGATGTGCTTCCTGAGCTGGATTCCTTGTCAGAGGTGGAGAGGCTAGTGGAGGGCACAAAACTAGAGTCGGCAGGATCAACGGCTGGCTCCGAATACATACTGATGTCCAAGGCAGATGAGTGTTGACTGATCTCCATCTCATCTAGTGGTTCCATCGCACTTGTTTCCTGCACTGAACAAACACGAAAAGATTTTGTTTATCCACCCACATGTGTTTCAGCACTGGATGTGTTCACCTCACTTATCTCATCTGTTTTGAATATATTTTTATTTCTGTAAGGTGTAACTATGGCATTTTACTTAGCCCTGGCTAACTGCCAACTAAATGAGTGAAATGTAATGGGCTGAGACATTTCATTGTGTTTCATTGTGTTGCATGTAAATATTATGTCAAAGCTGGCAACCACTATTACTGTTCAGGATTATACAATAGTTACAACACGTTCTCACTCCGAGCACGTAGCATATTGACGTTTTTGTCCCGTCCCTTGTGCGTCACTTGTTACTAACATGGTACCCTTGAGCGACCCATGAAACGACTTGGGCTTTCCGACTAAACTCAATGCAAACCCATGGAAGTCATCTTTGACGCTTATGGCAACTGCTCCCCCATTAGCCTAACTGCTCCCCCATTAGTCAACTGCTCCCCCATTAGGGTCTGGGGGGAGGTTTAGGCGTGGGGGGTGGGAGAGGTTAGGTTTAGGGTCTGGGGGAGGTTAGGTTTAGGCATGGGGGGTGGGAGAGGTTAGGGTTAGGGTCTGGGGGAGGTTAGGTTTAGGCAGAGTTGGGGTCCGTTACTCAAAAAAGTAATATATTACACATTACACATTATTTTCAAAAAAAGTAATGCCTTACTTTACTTGATTACTCCCTGGAGAAAGTAATTCGTTACACTACTCGTTACATTACTTTTGCGTTACTCCGTAACATCGCCTGAGATGCATTGTCACGTAATTTGCCAGTTAACAATACAACATTAATCCTTACATATATGCCCATACATTAGCACAAATCTCTATCGTAATAAGGTAGGTTGCAAAACTTTTCCTGTCTGATGGTGGCTATCCATTCCCTGCCATCTGTATTTTGCTCATATGTTTCTGAAAAATGGCGATTTCATTCTACTGTTGAAACTGGCAACATTTCCTCTACCATGTAGGAGGAGGCAACACGCCTGTCCATCTCTGATTTTGATGTTACCTGGTGAAAAGAAAGCTTTTACTGCTTGCTTGGGGTCGAGGCAGGGGACTCAGCTTGGGTCTGCAACCAGCCTTGTGTTAGCATGTTTCCACTGCAGATGCTTTGAGAGGTTTATGTCGTAGGCTACCGTAGCTAGCTGCTTCTGTCCAGGGCGTTTGCAGTTTCACATTCTTGTCCTTCCGCGCAACAAAAACTTGTTGTAGAAGACGGCGCTTTTTACTATTACGGAACATACGCACTGCGCCCACTTCACTAGAACACGTTGTATTTACAAGGGGTATTTACAGACCCCATCGCTGTATGTGGGTTTCTCTTATGGTTTACGTTTACATTTAATTTAATTTAATTTTGTCCAATATTCAGATATTCCAGAATTGCATGTTGTGTTAAAATACATATTTATATCTAACACTCTTTAGCCTGATTTAATTGTAAAACAGAGTGTAAAAAGTTATGCAAAGCCTTCTGGGAAATTTAACCCGTGGAAGAGGAAAGTGGGCGGAGTTCCCAGCATGCCCTGGGGGTACTGTGTTTTTGTGTCAATTGTTTGTTTGTCAATGTGTTTTGGAGGTTAAAATGATTTATTGTTCTATATGCATGATGTTAGTTATCTGATAAGCTATGTGTCGACTAATAGTGCTGTTCTGCATGCTAATACAAAGTTGAAATATTGGCACCATGATTGATTCTGCTGTGCAGTTAAATGACCCGTCTGATGGGACACAGGATCTGCTATTGAAACGGAGATCTTTTCTCTCTTATCTTGCGAGTACTCATGTAACGAGGTAAGCGTTTGATTAGTAACTGTAATGTGATTACTGCACTTAGGTACAGTAGTGCCTTACACTACTCGTTACCGACAAAAGTAATGTGATTACAGTAGCGCTTTGTAACGCGTTACCCCCAACTCTGGGTTTAGGCATGGGGGGTGGGAGAGGTTAGGTTTAGGGTTAGGGTCTGGGAGAGGTTAGCTCCTCCAGACCCTAATGGGGGAGCAGTTGACTAATGGGGGAGCAATTAGGCTAATTGGGGAGCAGTTGCCATAGTTCAAGTTCAAGTTCAAGTTTATTCATATCTCCCAGAAGGGCACTTTGGGTTGCAGCAGAACAAAAAACAAAACAGTCATAAAATTACACGACTCGAAATAAAAACATGAAAACAAAGTGCAGACACAAATAGACCATAAAACCATAAAAACCATAAAAACCATAAAACCATAAAAACAAAATGGAGACACAATAGACCACGACATAGTGCAAAGTAAGTTCAGTTCAAAAGTGCCAGTGTAGTTTAAAGTGCATTAGAGGCCGATAAGTGCAAATACGATAAGTGCAAAATGCAAGGCAGTCTAAGAAGGAGACTTAGCCACACAGCGCTACATATTACAGAAAGTAAATGCTACAATATAACTATTGTATAGGAGAACACAAATAAATAAAAACATCAAATAGATGTTACATTACTGTATATTCTCTTAAGTAGCATTTAAAGCTCGAATCGAAGCAGGCACAAAGGAATTCCTATATCTATTTTTCTTGGCCAAGGGAGCACGAAGACGAAGGCCAGATGGAAGCAGCTCATATTCAGAGCACAGCGGATGGGCATTGTCTTAGCAGATAGCCCTTGCTTTTTTCAGCAACTGCAAGTTGAAAATGTGGTCTAGGCTCCTAAAATGGATTCCGGCTATTTTAGAAGCCGTTTTCACGATTCTCCCTAGGGAGTTCCTATTCTTGATGTCGAGGCTGCCATACCAGCAAGCAATAGAGAAGGTGATCACCGATTCAATGAAAGCGCTGTAGAACAATTTCATCAAGGTCTTGTCTACCTGGAATTTGGCAAGTTTCCGGAGACAAAAAAGGCGCTGCTGACCCTTTTTGCACAGCGACTCTGTGTTTAGATCGAACTTCAACCTGCTATCAATTACAGTGCCCAGATATTTATATTCAGTGACCAGGTCAACTATCTGACCATTAACAATACTACCTTTCGGAACAGGGGGGGAGCGTCTAAAATCAATGCAAATCTCTTTCGTTTTTGAAACATTGAGTTGCAGAAAGGCATCTTCACACCAGGATACAAAGTCATCAATGACTTGGCCATGGCCAATTTTATCATCGTCAAGCAGGCTGACGATAATCGAATCATCAGCATACTTGATAATGAATCTATCGGCATAGCGACTACGACAATCATTGGTATACAAAATGTACAGAAACGCAGATAAAACACAACCCTGAGGCGAGCCAGTCGAAGATGTTAGAAAACTAGACAGTATCCCATTTACTCTTACCTGTTGAGATCTGTTGGTAAGAAAATCTAAAATCCAGCCAACCAAACATGGGTCTAGACCAAAGCTGTCAGTTAGTTTTTCAACAAGAAAATGTGGCTGAATGGTGTTGAATGCCGATGAAAAGTCAACAAAAAGCAATCTGGCATGGTTCTTACTGCCCTCTAGGTGTTTATACAGGAGGTTCAGCAAGGTGGCTGTAGCGTCTTGCACGCCTCTTTTCGCACGATAAGCGAACTGAAAGGGGTCGAGCAAGCACTCAGTTTTAGCTACAAGCTCAGTTTTTACTAACTTTTCAAACTGCTTCATGACAAGCGAGGTTAGGGCTACTGGCCTAAAGTCATTCAAGGTTTTTGGTTTGTTGTTCTTGGCAACCGGAACCACAGTGGACTGTTTCCATAGGGATGGCACCCTCTGCTGGCAAAGTGATGAACTAAAAATATAATTAAAAATAGGGCCTAGTTGGTCAGCACAGACCTTTAAAAGTCGCCCACCCAAATTGTCCGGGCCAGGACTTTTTTTGGGTTTGCACGCTTTAAAGCACTTGACAACATCATGTTCATCAAAGAAGGGGCTTACAGGGGGAGCCAGGCGGAGGCTGTCTCTGATCACCTGGTGTTTCTCACTAAAATCATGAACATCAAATCTACCATAAAAATCATTGAAACTCTGAGCCAGCTGGACATCGGAGTTGTACCCATTTAACTGGATGTTTCTCCTGCCGCCCTCCTTAATCCCAGTGATTGTTTTCATGCTGTCCCACACTGATCCTAAGTTATTCATACGGAGTTGAGACTCAATTTTCTCTTTATATTTATTTTTACCGGACCAGATTGCACGTTTGATCTCTTTCTGCAGGTCACGCATAACTAAGAGGTTACCCTCTCTAAAGGCTTTCTTTTTCCTACTAAGGAGCAATTTGAGGGACTTGGACATCCACAGCTTATTGTTGGGGAACATTTTAACAGTTTTCACTGGGATGATAATATTTTCACAGTATGATGACCAGCTACTGACAACATCGGTCAATTCATCAATATTCGAGGAAGATTCTATAAACATGTCCCAATCAGTAGCATCTAGACAACCTTGGAGAGCCAAGCAGGCATCCTCATTCCAGTCTTTAACCAAGATCGACTGCACTTTCCCACGTTTTAATGCAGTCTGATATACAGGAATGAGGTGAATGCAGTTATGATCAGACATACCCAAAGGTGGGAGGGGGATCGATTTGTAAGCCCCTTTAATAGATCCGTAGCATAAGTCCAGAGTTTTGTTGTGCCTGGTTGGACATGTGATATACTGGTGGAAATCACTCAAAGTTCTCTTCAGCGTGCAGTGGTTCATGTCACCAAGCACAAAATTGGGAGCGTCAGGAGATATTGATTGCAGCCTCTGTACTACTTGGTGGATGAGTTCACAGGCATTCTTCTCGTTTGCCTTCGGGTGGATGTAAACAACAGTCACGAATAATTGGGGAAACTCCCGAGGCAGGTATGGGGGGCGTAGTGAGACTGAGAGCAATTCAACATCAGCAGTACAGAGTTTCTCACGGACAATGACTGATTTACACCACCGTTCGTTAATGTACAAGCCACCCGCAGACTTGCCTGTTTTTATGGCATCTCTATCCAGCCGGATAGGCACCCCAAAACCATCCAACTCCAGGTCCTTGTCCAGGTCCCTGTCAGACAGCCAAGTCTCAGTAAGAGCTAAAATACAGGCATCCTTGAAGTCGTGATTGTAATGGGCCTGAGCTTGAAGCTCATCGGATTTATTACGCAGGGACTGAACATTAGCAAGAATTATTGACGGTAGCGGTATGCGGGAAAGGGATTGCCTTTTCCTCAAACGAACACCGCCTCTCCTCCCTCGTTTCCTGATCTTACGTTGTTGTCCTCCGGGAGGGTTCTGGTAGTCAGGTCTCAGTAGATCAGCTGGATTGGGAAGAATAAGGTCCACTGGAGGGTCTTGTGTATTCCAGCGAAGTAAGGCCTCTCTGCTGTATTGAATACGGCTGGGGCGGGACATAAGCGTCAAAGATGACTTCCATGGGTTTGCATTGAGTTTAGTCGGAAAGCCCAAGTCGTTTCATGGGTCGCTCAAGGGTACCATGTTAGTAACAAGCGACGCACAAGGGACGGGACAAAGCGTCAATATGCTATGTGCTCGGAGTGAGAACGGGTTGATAGTTATGTATACTCACAGGAACGTCTTGACTTGTTCCTGTATCACACGTCGCCATCACTGGGGATGAGGAAGCACTAGCAGTGTCCTGCAAATAGGAGCATATGGATATCATTTTTTTTGGCATTCATCACACATTTGCCATAAACACACTGAAGTGACTGAGATGTAAGAAATTACAAGTTTTCTTGTAGTACAGCTACATACTTCACAGCATATGTACAGCTACATATACTCACCGGAAAGAAAATACTTGTTCTGGCCCTGCGGGTGGCCGTCAATGTAGATGAGGAATCAGTGGCCTGCAGATGAGACAGCCGGATTTCAAATCTTGATGCTTTCATCACAAAGTACAAGACATTACATGATAATATATGAATTAGTCTACCGATTGATTTGACCAACTGGGTGCCAGTGCAAGGTACTTCCCAGATGTTAAGGGCTTTGTGCGTGGCCCTGTCTGTGCAGGACTAATCAGGTTGAAAGTGAGTGGATGGCCCTCAGCAGCACAGCTTTTCTTTGGGGTTGACTGTTGTACACGGGAAAAAAGGCTGGAAACACTCTCCACTTCTGGATCCTGTTGGGCGTCACCCACCTCAGCCTGAATAACAAAATGTGCTAAAAGATTACTCTTCACTACACATACAGTTTACATGAAGGCAATACACTTACAGTACAATTCAACAGGTGAGTCAATAATGCATTCCCTTTCAATGGCATAATAAAACAATGATACCTTATAATATTCATTACAATATATAGAATAGAATGGCACCAGATCATGTTTTGGATTTCAAATACAAATCACACAATGTGTTTGAGGAAAAAGTCAGCATGTATCAGACGGTTATCCACATAAATATAATAAATACAAATAGCTACAATGTTTACCACTTCATTACAACTTGGGGTAAAAGAAAATTTTACTTTTGGGCTCTTTTTGTGTGGCCATAAACCAGATCATAAATCAACCTAACTCCCGAGGGAACAACAGCATTAAATGTTCCCTACCAGGCACTAGTCTTTCTAACAATGGCTTGTAAGGCCAGTCAGCTGACCAGGGCAACACTTTTCACCATAAAGTTATTTGATTCCCAATAACGTCAGATAGTCTCATTCTCCCTGCTTGTCCGGGTGTAGACTACTCAAGCCCCTCATAGATTACTGGGCAAAGTTAGGGTACTGCCTTATTCATTGGGACTAATATTGCAGTGCAAAGCTTTTGTGCACAAAGTAAAAAGACTCAACCATCGTTGGAGAGAGAGGAACATCTGTGCGTAATGTATCCAAGCTGGGAGTTCCCCTGCACTGTGCGGAGAATACTGCGTGCGCACAGGCGCAGTGGGGGTTTTAGGGCTAAGACCTGCTATTAGGTGGTCTTAAAATTGCCCGTACGCAAGGACTTTGTGGCCAGCATTTAGCGCCGACATGCCTGGTTTGGCATGGGCGACGCCCAAACCTGTGTTTATGCTCGGAACATGGCGAAGGTATCTTCGCCAGAGTGCAAAATTACACTTGCGGGAGGCAGACGATAGCATAAGAGGCGCGCAAATGCCAGTATTTTGCGCGGACACGCCTGGGCCACGCCTACACCTGTGTCTACGCGAAGATCCCAGCACACAACTGGATGGTGGAGGTAGACGATAGCATAAGACGCAGGGAAGATGACATAAGAGGTGCGCAAACGATAGCGCCTGTACGACGATAGGGCCCTTAGCCTCTGATTTTCTAACCCCATCAGTCTCACTATTAATTACATCAGTCTGGGGATGGGTCTGTCTGTCTGTCTCTCACACACACCACACCACACACACACACACACACACACACCGCATTAGTAATCATCAGGGCTATTTCCATGTGTTTGCTATGCAGGTGCATCCAAATGTCAATTGAGAAATCATCACTGCAATTGCAAATTGGAGGTTTGAATTCCTTGATGTAGAGAGCACCATACCTTAATGAGAGGCCAAGGGCAACATCGAATAATGCCAAAAGATTCCCGTGGCATGTCTGAGTTAGAGAGTCAGAGGGAGAGAGATGGAGAGAGAAAGAGACAGAGAGAGAGACAGAGAGACCACAGGGAAGGGAGGAGGGGAATGGGTTCATGCATAAACATTTGCGAGTTGATGCGTTTCAGCACTGGGAATCATTGTGAGCACCCTTGGTTCAATGGGCTCCTCTTTAAACCTAATGTGTTCTAATAGGGAACACTGTAAGGACGATGGCTTCACACACAGCTAAAGTGATATTTGTGCAGTGCTCTCCATTATTGTTTTTCCATTAAGGAAATTAGGGATATAAGGGCAATCTGTTAAGAAGCAAGTGAGCCTGCCCAATATAAGCATTCTAAAGTGCAATTTGCACATCTACCCACATTTTTTTTCTTTATTTCTACTCCGTGCCCTTAGGGATGCTTCAACTGAATTTGAAGGAAGAACATGTACATCACGCCACAGTGATATGAAGCATCCTCATGGCAAAATGCCACCAGCAATATTTGTGTTGCTCTCGCTGAACATAACTCTGAGCAGCTGCAGCCACTTTCACAGCTGAACATGCATTTGATGGTTAGTCAGGGTGTAAAGTCTCCATTAGGCTAAATGTTACATTGAAACTAAATAGTCTGACAAAAGTGTGTCTTTGTTTGATTGCACCATGGAGACTTATAGATGGTTTTCACGGAATTGTGTTGCTATAGGGAACAGTTTGAAACATAGCTTATTTTGTGTCAGCTATTAGCAAACACTGCAACATGAAGTAAGCTAGGGGCAATTTACAATGTTGCTGTTGTCAAGTTAAAACCATCTGTAAGAGATAATAAAGCAAGCCGGTCATTATTGGATGATGATCAGATGATGTGTATGTCGATGGACATGCACATCCTCAATATTATCCCGCTTATTACACGTTATATACATATACAGCCTGACGAAGACCAGAGAGGTTGAAACGCGTTGCGCTTTGTGCCCCTGTCCATTGAAGATGTACATTGTTTGTTTAACTATTGTAGTAGACATGTAGCCTACTTTACTTCGTAAATCAAAACCTGTCTATAAGTATCCAAGAAGCTCCTTTTTTCTCTTTTACGGTTATATACATTAAATAATTTGACACCAAATATTTATTTAAAAATGATTTAATTGCTTCTGATAAAAAAAATAGTCTGATAGATTCTGGTTGGCACGAATGTTACGTCATAGCAATGTTATCTCTGCAGTGAGCAGCTTTTTCCTCTCAGTGCCCGGGGACCAACTTCCTCTCAGCTGTCACTGGTCAGGTGATGAGCTTCTGCATGTTTTTCATGGGGGGTTCTTGGAACCCCAGGGGAGCATGGGGAGAACATGCAAACTCCACACAGAAAGGCCCTTACACGAGATAGCGCACCTGGGCAGTAGGCACTGAAGACATGGGGGGACACAAATAGCTACAATGTTTACCTGCTGCTGCATTTTACAACAACCACTTCATTACAACTTGGGGTAAAAGAAAATTTTACTTTTGGGCTCTTTTTGTGTGGCCATAAACCAGATCATAAATTTTTGTGTGGCCATAAACCAGATCATATTTTTTTTTTTACATATGCGGTCACTGTACCTACTGTTCCAACTCTTCTGACAGTAAACAGTTTGCTCACCCATGTACGGGCAAAAAATACAACATTAACTCTTTCATAAACTGCAGCACCACACACGTGTACATTCTTAAATGTCCTTGCGGGCTGGTCTACGTCGGATCTTGAATTTGAGATTTATTTTCAATTCAATAGAAGTGCAATGTAGACAGGAGGTCACAAAATGTCTACAAAATGCACCTTGAATAGAAAATAAATGCACAATAATTGTAAACACTCCAGAACGCTCCAGAACCGATACTTCCGGTGGCGGCGCTGTGGAGCAGTCAAAACCCAAAATGACACAGCCGAAGAAGGCTGTATCTGAGCTAAAAACTTTGGCAATAGAGAGCCGCAGGGATGACGTATTTTTGTAGGCTGAATGCAGAAGTCCCGAACTTCCTGGTTCAACACTGTTTCTGTCTATGGGATTTTTGAATGGGTTTTTGCCGCGATGCTTCAAATACGGTCTCTGGGCAACGCAAGATTAATCAAACGCGAACCAGAGTTCCGTCGGATAATCTTCACACATGAGGACCACTTTCATGAGTTTTGAAGCGTAAATGCGAGCCCTAGAAGTAAAATGCTCGAGCTAAGCTAATCCAGAACTACACACTGTCGCATAGGCTTCCACATCACGTCAGCACTCAACCTGGACTGTTGTTGATGTGTGCGCTGATTACCCCGGGCTGAACGGGGCTGAACCAGGTGAGGGAAAGAGAATTTCCGTGTTCGCCCTTTGAAGTGGTGACGTTATTGACGTATATATCCCCATCGACTCAAAAGTGTAGTCTCATTTAGCCGTTTGCTAGCTAGCCGTCCTTTTAACGGCAAGTAAAAGCTTCAAAACTCGTAAAAGTGGTCCTCGTGTGTGAAGATGATGTTACTAAATACTGGTTCGCGTTTGATTAAGCCAGCATTGCCCAGAGAGCTTATTAGAAGCATCGCGCCAAAAACCCATTCAAAACTCCCATAGGCGAAAACTGTGTAGAACCAGGGCTGTTAGCATCGATGATTTCCGGACTCGTTACTGCGGCTCTCTATTCCATGTGAATAATGGCTTGGTATTGGAAACTGTGTATTGATAACATGTATATCGCGTGAAGCCATTGGAGCCGACCTCCCAGTGGTTAGAGGACCCGCGCATCCGAGACTCTGAAGGAAGAATGAGTGATGAATGAGTCTCGCGCTAGCTAGCTGGCTGCTAGCTGGCCGCTAGCTGCTCTGGTATGTTTAGCTTTTAGGTGATAGCTCAAACTCGATGTACTTTGGTGATATTTTAATTCCGTTTTACACAAGGTGCAAACTACTGCTCTTGACTTGTCCACTGTGCCATTTGGGTGTTATTTAAAGTAAAACAAGCCAAGCCATTTAGAAGCGCATTGCTGTCTTTAAGTCTTCCATGCCTCCACAGGCAGAAGACAGGAAACGGCTGCGAACGGCTTGACTACAAGTACAGGTGCGACGAAGGGACAAAATAGCGGCATGCGATTAACGCGATAAAAAAAAACGCATTATGGGCGGCACGCATTAACGCGCGATTAACGTGTTAACGCTGACAGCCCTAAAAAAAATACATCCCCACCTCACGGGAGCTACTTGTAATGATTTATACAGAAATGTAACTGGTTGAAAGTTATATAATTGTCTGGTAGACGTGACCTCCCTGATTTCTAAGTTAAAACAGCCCGAAATATGTTGGGGATGCAATTCTCGGCAGGCATGCGGAAACGTTCATGGCACATGCCACAGGCGCAAATTAGAGTCCTGCCAAAATCATCTGCGCCCCCAAAATGCCTGCGCAAATGGGATTTGGGCGGTCTTAAGTACCAGAATTATTGACAGGTGTGGCCAGGCAATGCTGGGCATTACGTCAATCAAAACCAATCAGATAGCCGTCTCGCGATTGCTGTTCGCGCGAGGCATGCAATATGGTGTAATTCTCTCCATGCGTAATAGAGTGGACTCACTCGTGCCGAGGACAGAGAGATGGAGAGAGCTTATTGACAGATCGTCTGTGGTGCCACCGACCCTCCGGGTTATGGGATAGGTGAACGTGAATAGCCTATGTCCATTGTCTAACAGGTTTTCGTGTGTGTGTGCGTGTCAGAGAGAGAGAGAGCGAGAGTGAGAGTGACAGCGGTGCAGCGGCTGGGTTGAGCGAGGGGGGGGGGGGGGGGGGGGGGGGCGGACAAAAGATTGCAAGGCTACTCTGTCTGAGGATATCCCTGCTTACGCAACACGTTCTCACTCCGAGCACGTAGCATATTGACGCTTTGTCCCGTCCCTTATGCGCCACTTGTTACTAACATGGTACCCTTGAGCGACCCATGAAACGACTTGGGCTTTCCGACTAAACTCAATGCAAACCCATAGAAGTCATCTTTGACGCTTATGGCAACTGCTCCCCCATCAGCCTAACTGCTCGCCCATTAGTCAACTGCTCGCCCATTAGCGTCTGGGGGGAGGGTAGGTTTAGGCGTGGGGGGTGGGAGAGGTTAGGTTTAGGGTCTGGGGGAGGTTAGGTTTAGGCATGGGGGTGGGAGAGGTTAGGGTTAGGGTTAGGGTCTGGGGGAGGTTAGGTTTAGGCATGGGGGGTGGGAGAGGTTAGGTTTAGGGTTAGGGTCTGGGAGAGGTTAGCTCCTCCAGACCCTAATGGGGGAGCACTTGACTAACGGGGGAGCAGTTAGGCTAATGGGAGAGCAGTTAGGCTAATGGGGGAGCAGTTGCCATAAGCGTCAAAGATTACTTCCATGGGTTTGCATTGAGTTTAGTCGGAAAGCCCAAGTCGTTTCATGTGTCGCTCAAGGGTACCATGTTAGTAACAAGCGACGCACAAGGGACGGGACAAAGCGTCAATATGCTACGCACTCGGAGTGAGAACGGGTTGGCTTACAGCCATTGCTTCTTCTGTTTGGTTTAATGTCGGCGGCAGCCATTGCTGCTGTCCGCTGTGCCCTGATCTCTCCGCCCACCTTCAGCTGTGGCTTTTAGAGAGCGCTCGTTTCGTTGTTGAGACGGGCAGATCAGAATCGAAAACAGAATTATCAGCTAATACCCAATTTTAGCAGCAGAATTTGATGTCCTGGCGTGGCAAGGCTGTGCATAATGACATATCCAAAAGGAATTTTACTTTGCACTGCGCTGCGCAGCACCGAGATTATGGTGCGCTGCAGCACAGCGAGGTATTTAGCGCATAAGAGGTCCTTTTCAAAGCTCTTAGCGCAAAGTAATTGCACGCTGCTGATGACAGGATAATGCCATCTATCCCCACATTTTAGTGCTGAAATGCCTGCTTTGGCATGTGGCACGCCTATGCCCAGTACAATTATAACAGGCATGCGCTTGTGCCCGCCCCCAATTTGCATTGTGCATGGCGTTAAACGAGCGCAAACGCTAAATTACCGCTTTTGCGAAGATAGGACCCAAATTATGTTGTATGTCATATGCAGTAGTCCACGTACAAATTTTATGATGAGAAGGTTCTGCTGCCTGGAACATGCTCCCTGTGGACATGAGACAGATCAAAAATAGGTTTTCTTTCAAAAAGTCACTAAAACAAATCTTGAATCCACAATAACCATTTTGTTGTTTTAGATTATACCTTGTTTTTACATCAGGTGCGTGTGTGACAATTAAGTATTTGTTTCCATAGCTCCTGCCTTTTTGTTTTATGCAGAGTCACTTCATTTGTGCTCAAATTCATAGGATATTTTCTAGTTTTTATTATGTGACTTCAAAACTGTATGTGATTGTTATTATTGCTTGTGATTGTTTTTATTGCTTGTGTATGTGATTGTTTTTATTGCTTGTGTGGACCCCAGTAAGACTAGCAACCACTTTGTGGAAGCTAATGGGGATCCGAATAAAGAATAAAGTATGTGATCTTGACTGGTGTTTTTTTATGTAAATGTGTGAATTTTTTCCCTTATTATTGATCTTCAAACAGATCATGGCCCTGTCCAGCAGCTAGCTAAGATAAACTCAAGTCCATGTTTGGTCCAAAGCTAATTTGCTACCCACTCCATTCACTTCAATAGAACGTTAGCTCCCTGTTAGCCGTTAGTGGGTAGTCTGGACGTTTTATTTCGGGTAAAGCATGAGAGGTTTTTATATGGATTACGCCATGTCTGGGAGTATGCAGTGCTTTCAATGCGTGGATGTTTGCCATAACGAGCGGTTTAAGGAGTGCTAAATCTGTGTAATCCATACGCGGATTGTGCTGTGCTGCCTGGACCGATAATGTTAGCCAGGTAACTGTCACAACATAAGATTTGTTTGAATGGACCCCAAAGCAGACACAGAGGCAGTTCTTAAAAGGTGTAACAAAAATATTTATTGAACCAAGGATCGGAGGAGCCGGGTGGACAGAAGCCAGGGTGGGCGATGAAGAGAGCAGAGCGGCAGGTAAGTCTGAGTGGGATCCTGGACACAGCAGACAGCTGGATGCACACGGCAAAACGAGACCAGGTAAGTAGAAAGTATAATCTGGCCATGATCCTCTGACAGCCCAGGGTATATGTGGTGAGCAGGTTGATTGGAGGATCACCCCCAGCCGTGCAGCCGTGCCAAGGTACCAGGTTCACTCCGCCCACAACACACAAGGGAGGGGAGACACAGGGAGAGAGAGACAAACAATACAAACACCCAACGTCCTGACAGTAACGTTTGGTAGCCACAACAGCTAATGTTAACATTAAAGAAATCTGCTGCCTCCTCACCAGGTTTGGTTTAATGTAACACCAGCTCAGATTTTTCCTCTCCTCTGGGAAAGCCTTGCAGGACATGTGTTGCAAATCAGCAGAGGCTCTTAGCGTTGTCGAGAGAGGAGAGAGCGGCCCTTTTGTTGTGTGACGAGCAGCCAGCCAGGCGGAAGTTTGTCCCCCGTGCAGCGCGTCCAACCATCATCTGTATTCAGCAACGTTCCACCCCATCAGTTCTCGCAAATGCATGCCGGACTTGTCTTGCATTATAAATCCAAAATCTGCGAGAATTGACGAAAATATGCACGATACCTGCAATCCCGTGCTGAATTTTAGGCCCTGGATATGCCTTTTTAATGCCAACCCCAATATGTTATTGCCGTAGATAATGATTGTTCTGTCAGGAAACAGAGAGGACTCTGTCTCCCTTTGTGAGAAACCTCTCACCTTGATTTGTAAAACCTGTTATATGCATAACCTGGAGTTTTTGGCCTATCATGTCCTTGCCTTTTGTTCTGTGAAGCTGTACATTGTCACTAGCTGTACTTGTTTTTGATTTCACTTTTGTTTCAGTTTTCTTCTATTATTCCGTCGTCTACATAAAAACGCAGGGCTTCTCTTCATCACTGTGTGGTGGAGCTGAAGATTCCGAGTCGAGTCCCGATTACCTGAGTCCAAGTCTGAGTCCAGTTACTGAACATGAACGCAAATCCAAATGTAGGTGGAACACATGTGCCTTCCCTTGTACGAAATGTAATAATGTAATGATATTAATATAGCTAATTAGCTATCATAACTTATGCCAAATTATTAGGGCTAACAAAAGACTAATAAAAACAAAAAGCCAGTCTTTATAAAAAAACAAGTTTGCATCCTCATCTCCAACTTCTGATTCCGAATCCATGAATGCTCGATTCCAAGTCAAAGTCTGAGTCATCAGTGCTCAAGTCCAAGTGTCCTGAGAGTCCTGAAAATGTGTCCAGGACTCGTACTCGAGACTCAGACTTGACTACAACAGTGGCGTGAAGATAGACTGAATTTCAGGAGCACACAGACAGGCTGCCGTCCTTAACTGTCCCCTTATTGTTCACAGACAGGCAGCTGTCCTTAACTGTCCCCTTATTGTTCACAGACAGGCTGCTGTCCTTAATTGTCCCCTTATTGTTCACAGACAGGCCGCTGTCCTTAATTGTCCCCTTATTGTTCAGAGAGGCCGCTGTCCTTAACTGTCCCCTTATTGTAGCGTGTTTTTCATTGAGACACTCGGCAGCCAGCAGGCAACTCTCAGTCTTTCTTACATTTCAGTGTGCCGATGTGTGGAGAGTCATAAATCATGTCTCCATCTCCTCTTAGAAGGCCCCAGACACTTTAATCATCCTGTATTCTTGTGTGTTTAGCCATAATAATTTGGCTCTATCATGCAAGGACAGTCCTGCCCGTGATTTATGTGTGTGAGTCTGAGAGAGCTCTGGAGGAAGCCAAGCTGGAATATAGCGATGCTGCTGCTGTTGTTTTGTCTAATGTTTTTCACTTCCCCTAATCTTTCATCCTCCGGGTGTCTCTGTTATATCAGTTCATTTCCTCCTTCTGTTTGCCTCTGCCTCCACCAAGAAGGCAGCCATATGTTTCTCTTTATTAAGGCTGGAAGAGCGGTGGAGTGGAGAAAACTCAAGTCTTATAGGCAGTATACTGCTCAGTATACTAGTCAGTATACTAGTCAGCCAGTCAAGATTCACTTTAATAGCCACAGTAAGTAATTGGTTCACAAACAAGGAATTTGACTTGAGCCGCTTACAGACTGTAAGATTTTAGTAAATGTATAAGTTTATTGCAGGCCACACTGGGTCTAATAAGCCTTTCTACAACATCAGGTTTGACTGTACTGTGGGCCCTATCGTTGTATCGGCGTAGAAACTGCGTTGAAGGCCTGGCGCAGCCCAGATTAGTGGGTGTGGACCAGCGCACTCGATATCTTGGTGTCGGCTAGGGCTGTCACTTTTCATTCGAAATTCGAATTCAACTTCGGAGGAGAGCATGTTCGAATGTATAATTGACCTGTTCGTTTTTTTTTTTTTTTTTTTTTTTTTTTTTATGAACCAAAATTAACCAACTGCTGCTTGCTGGTAATGTTAATCCCATGTCAGAAAAAGTCTCCAGATTTGTCGTGTTAGTCTCTTCTGAGAAAGATTGTCTGCAGGGTCTGAAAAGTTGTCTCGAGTTGGATGCAGCCAAGTTTGTGAGGCAGTGTTGTGACTGTGAGCGTCCAAGCTAAAGCTTCTGGCATACACTTCGCGCACGCGCTGGAGGTGGGGCTTCGAGGAGGGCGCGCGCACTCTGCGCGGGCCAAAACAGAACATACTCAGTGTGCAGCTCCAGGCTCCAGGCAGTCTGAATGAAATTGAATGTAACGTTCCCAATTCTATGTATTAAATGATAAAAAACGACCCTCAACATTTTGGAAGGCTAAGCCACACAACTAGTTCGTTATAATCGAACGCCATGCTTCAAAGGCAACTTTACGACGGTGAGGACTCAATCACAGCAGATATCCACTGATAGCCTACCACGGAGATCTCACAGGCAGAGGCAGCAAAACCCGACGCGCTGATAGAAAAATCTCCATGGACGCGGCGCGCTGCGCTCAGGCCTCGCCCCCCGACATGCCCCGTGCGATGACGTCATAATCGCCGTGCGCCCTATGCGCTTGGCTAGGCGCGAAGAGTATGCCACAAGCTTAACACGTCGGGCTGATGCCCGGTGGCCTGGCCTGAAAAAAAATAATAATAATAATTAATTAACCAAAAAACTTATATATATTATATATATAATATATTCAAACGATTTGCGGGCAATTAAAGTTCGTTCAAACTTTATTTTGGGAAAAAGTGACAGCCCTAGTGTCGGCGCTACACGCAGCCTCAACCATTATAACCACGCCTTTTAAGCGTAAAATTATGCACAGTCCGCTCATTGGAGAAGTGCAGTAAAGAGTCACACGCTTGCCTTTTAAGCTCCAATTCCAGGAGAAATCCAGTAAAACCAGACAAAGCCAAGTGCTCTGCTACCCCCCCCCCTCCCTTCATCCTGTCTGTCTGTCTCCATATATAGGCTATTATTCCATATTATTATGCTTCTCAAACCAATCTAACTGCAGTTTAAATACTGCAAGCATGTACATACGCTACACTAGCAAGATCAAAGTGAAAAGAATGTTCTAAATGCATCAGCTAGAAAAATATAGCCTATCCCTATATGCTGAGATTAATTAGATTGGTGAAAGTTTGTCCAGAAAGATATTGTTTTCTCTCCCCTGCTGCAGGTAGGATCATGCACATAAATATAGCCTACATTATGTAAAGTCATTGCATAAATGTGTTTTTATTGTAAAACTAAAATGTGAAGTAGAGCCAATTTATTGGAGCGGACATCACAGTAGGACATGACAGTAGAAGCGCGTTACGCTGTCACTTATCTAAATCACGTTAAATCGACAAGGGATATATATAGGCCCAGGATGACATATATGTTTCACATAGGCTGGTGTTTTCATTTCGATGTTTTATTTGGTCCAATATTGAAATGTTCTACAATTGCAGGTTGTGTTACCATTACACATTATTAGGGGTTCAAGCCCTGAAGGGGCTGAAACCCTATTGTTTTTGTGCCGGGTTATTATTATTGTGCTTGCTGACGACAAGCAAGGCACAATCTTGAAATCCCACATACTTAATATTCTTATTATTATATCTGCCAAAAAGTTTGTCGCGTAATAACTCCCTCAATTTTTGCGCCACATAGACATGCCAGACCTCAAAATGACCGCCTCATTGAGGACATGTATGCTATGACTTTGCTAAGGGTTTGTGAAAGCGGTTTGGCCGCAATTCACCATTAAGCGCCATTTTTTCCCCCATTGACTTGCATGGGGTTTGGAAAAATCTTGCAAAATCTTGCAGTAAATTAGGTGTAATTCAGAAACCATAACAGCTACAGCTACGAAACTTGGTAGGGAGGTGCACTGAGGGGTCTTTTACTATCCCCGAAAAAATTGCACCAATTGACCATATGCTGGCGCTATAACAGCCCTCCTTACCTTTTGGTCCATAACTTTTGAACCGTAGGGTTTATCATCAAAATTCTTTTTTCCCTGGATTCCTTGGGTCCTCCCGCATCTACTCAACTAGGCCACGCCCATTTGCGTCTGACTAGATTTTCCGCCATTTTGCATTTTGTCCAAAACCGTTTTTTTGCCATTTCTCCTTGAAATTTTGTCCAATCTTCACCAAACCAACGCACACATCATGTGGGGACTGTCCTGCACAACACTGATTTGGAAGTTTTTGAAAAAAACGCACCGTTGCGATATAATCCACTTCCAACTTTCTGTGGGTGGGGCCTATTTCACAAAGATCGTCCGATGCTAACCAAACTTGGTACAGGTGTGGAGGGATGTACTCTGAGCCTATAGGAGAAGTATTTTGTCATTTAGCCTTTAGGGGGCGCGCTATAGCAGCATTCAGTGCCTGTCCCTTCTAAATTGTTTTATTTTGAAGGGCAGCAGGAAGTGCGGATTCATTCTCATTATGGCCAGCCTTCCTTCTTGTATGACACTTGACACTTGCACGCATGCTATTGTACAGACAACAGACATACCTATGCTTGTATCACAGTGGGTATATCACTCATGGTCTCACTCTCATTTGCATACTGTATGTTTTCAGCAGCTCCAACTCTTCTCTGTTAAAAACCAAATGCTAAAAGTGTACTGGAAACAGGAATCCGGTGAGATTTGACCAGATAAATAGAGCTAAAGAGCAACTCTGAGCAGCAGCGTTGCATGTTGGGTAGAGCAGTGTTGCATCTTGGGTAGAGAGAATGATATACACTTGTCGCCAACCATGGGAGGCCTGTCTGTTCTGTTAGCTGCTGTGTTAATGTAGCATGGTAACATGTCCAGAAAACAATGAATGAACAAAATGAACTGAACCCATGGGTAAGTGTCACCACTTTGTGGTTGTTCATTTTATACAGCCAGCTGGGTTTGAAAACATAATGGAAGAGATAGCCTAGTGTGAATAGCCTAGTGTGAATGGAGGCTGTTAGCCACAACAACTGTGCCTTATAGGCTAACCTCAGCCAGCCAAAACAAACACCTTGTCCCCCTGGCGTTAGGACACACTGTTCATCAATGTTTGGGACTAGTTGCAACAAGCTAATTGAGCTAATGCTAGCGTTAGGCCAGCGTTTCTCAACTGGTGGGTAGCGTCGCGGGGCCGTTTTGATTGGGTCGCGGACATTTACAGTACAGTACTTTTTTTTTTTTTTTTTTCAGATTATTGAAACTGGATTAGCCTGACCAGTTTCACTTGTTTAACAAGCTGAAGCATATGCTCTGCCTGTAATTCAAGAGAAGTCTGCCTTTTCATTTCATATTTAATTTTAGTTCAATTCAGATGATTGAAACTGGATTAGCATGGCCCCAGTTTTATTAAAAGTTATGACCAGTTTAACTAAAAAGCATATAGCCTGCCTGTGATTCAAGAAAAGTCTGCCTTTTATTTCATATTTCATACAGTTCAAATAAGACTTTCTGACCATGACCAGTTTGACTTGTTTAAATTTAAAAACATATAGGCCTGTAATTCAAGTCTGCCTTATTTCAATTGGTTTTTAGCCGTAGTTGCACTTCTGTTGCACTTTTTTGTTCATTTGACAGTGCATGAAGGCATTGTGTATTAAATAAATGCGCTATTTTTTGTGCAATAAATTTGAGTGGTTTAAAAAAAAATCTGAAATTTGGGTGGCGACTTCATGACAAGGAAAATAGTGGGTCCTGAGGCTACACCAGTTGAGAACCACTGCGTTAGGCGTTAGTTAGCATGCTACCCAAGCAGCTTCTCTGGCTGACTGGACACATGACAACCGATCAGCAACTCTGTAACAAAACTAAAAGGGTAACATTACTTTGGTGACCAGGGACTATTATCAGTACATTTGACTTCTTACACTAACATAATGGAAGATAGCCTACATTAGTTACTGGCTGATTAGATGCAGCCATTGATAGCTTTTCACTTGTGTGTTTGCAGCTCTGGTAAGCCTGCTAGTTTTGTAAACAGTTGTTGTCGCAACCATAAACATGAATGACACTACAAGGAATACTACTTCTCTGGAGGTTATCATGTCCTATTTTCCTTGAGACAGTTGGAGACATTTACAATACATGGTAATTATTGATGCTGTAGTTTGCAGGTAATGTAGTTTTAGATTGCAGAGATTGGGCCAGCCTTTTGTGTCTCTCTAGTAGGCTACAACCAGTCTGACTTCCCCACCTACCAAGTACTTCTACTCCAAAGTCCTTTTACTCACATAGGCACCCCCATAACTACTTAGTCCCCCTAGGTCCATGGGCAGGGACTTTGGAAGCCAGGCGGTGCATGGCGAGGACAGCAAGCACAATTACATTTTCGTTAGGAAATGTAGACATTCTAGTTATTATTCTTCTTCTTCTTGTTGTTCATCTGCCCCAACGCAAATTCCCGTGAGTTGGTAAATGGTAGAGACCTGAAACTTGGCCCAATGACAGATATTGTTGGCTGGTAGGTGCTCAAAAAAGATTTTTCGAATCGGCCTGAAGGTGGCGCTATAATCGAAGGTTTTACGTTAAAGGCCATAACTTCCACGCCGTTGGTCCGATTTTTAAACTTTTTTTTTCCAGATGTTCAGGTGGACCTGCTCTACAAATTTGCCATAAGGACCCTCATTGTCCGCCTGGAAAGTTTTTGAGATATTTGGAAAAGTTTGGAAAACACATTTTTGACATCTCCTCCTAGACCGTTGCACCGATTTGCACCAGAATCCCCAGGAAGCATCTATGGAGCAAGCTCTACAATCCTGAATTTGGAATTTTTGAAATCTACTTTAGTTTCGGAGATATTGATCGTTAAAGTTGTGAGAGGGCGTGGCCTCACAGCTAAATTGTCATAACTTCATGACCGATTAAGGAATCTTCACGAAACTTACAGGAGGTCTTCGGAGACCATCGTAGACCATGTGTGTCAAATTTTGTGCAATTCGACCAAAAGGGGGCGCCATAAACGCCAGAAATGGGCGTGGCTTAACATAAAAAAGGCTGTAACTCCACACCTGTTTGTCCAATGATCGCGAAACTTGTCAGATATATCAAGGAGGATGTCCTAGTCAGAATCAGAAGCTTTGTCATCTGCGCAAGGCTTGAACCCCGCCCATCGCCGCTTGCGGCTATATTTTAGATCTACCTTTATATCTATTTCGGCTCATTTGGTTGCTATTTAGTAGCGAAATGGAGTAGCACAATGCATGCTGGGACATTTCACAGGCAGTGAACTTACAACTTCTTTTTCCTATGGGACGTGTGTTGTGTCTGTCTGAGCGAGGGAGTCAGAGAGAGACAGAGAAGGGTGACAGAGAAGAGGCAGAGGAGCGCTCCTCGCAACTGGCGCACTGAATAGGCCTGGTTTCAGAGAGAGACAGAGAAGGGTGACAGGGGCGAGGCAGAGCAGCGCCCCGCTCAACTGGCGCACTGAATAGGCCTGGTTTTCAAAAGCGCAAAGCGCTAAATTTACGCCAGGTGGGAAGATATCATTAGGCCGGCATTTAAGGCCGAAACGCCCATTCTGGCCCATTCAGGGAGTGCGCCACGCCCATTCAGCGTAAAGCGCATTTGCCAGCCTAAAGCCATGTTGATATCTTCCCCAGACAGGCGCAAGGCACGTTTTTTTTGCGTCTAAGGCCCGTTTTAGCGCCGAAGGCCTGTGGGAGAATAGGGGCCTGTATGATAATGACACCTGCTGGAGGTAAGACCAATGTCATTACACAAGTTGAGTCATCATCAGTGTTGGGGAAGCTACTTTGAAAGCATATTAGGAAGCTACCGACTACTTCACCATGGAAGTAGTTGAACTACAGCAAAGCTACCCTGGGAGAAATGTAGCCTAGTTTAGGAAACCACAAACTATGCAGAAAAAGTAGTTCAAACTACTTTGTGAAAAAAGCATTAAATTGACGTACATGTACATGTGTGATATATTAAATAAAATATAATAACCTACAAAAATGCCACATGCCAGCAAAAAATATGCCTCTCAATTGAGTTTATTGTAATAGTTGGCACCCAATACATTCAATGATCACACTACCTACTTTTGTGGCAAGACCCACCCTGTGTAGCATTCAAGTGCTAGGATTGGTTAAGGTTAGGGTAAGAATCTCGTGCCAAGCCAATCAGAGACAGCGTAGTCTTGTCTAGCGTGTCTGTCAAGAAGTATAGTAACATTAGTGGGATCCTGGCTGCCTTCACAGTCTATGCTGCCTTCAAAGTGATTAGGACGAAAGAAAAAGGGGCAGTCCTGTCACAGGGGGTTCTGGTTCAACAGTAATGGTAAAATAAAATAAAGTAAATATTCCTTTCATTTTATTGCCCAAACTACTTGACTCACTATGCAAATATGAATGTAGTTAAACTACGTTGTTCAACTACATGTAGTTCACTACTCCCCAACACTGACCGTCATCAGCAGGCACCCATCTACACAGCGTGCGTCATCCATCTACGCAGCTATAGTGGTAGATAAACAATAAAGCTATATGACTCGAGCCCTGGCAATAGTGGTATAGAAAAATCTGTACCAAATGCTTTGGGGTTCAACACTTCAAGGTGAACAACAGTCAGGCAGACAGACAAACGGTCAGTCAGACGGTCAGTCAAACAGCAACGGGAATACATTGGTGCTTATAGTTATAAAGGAGATGAGACGGATGAGTTAGAAAACACTTCTGCAGACCTAAATCCAACTGAAACACCATCGGATTTGGTTGGAGTTGAGGATGAACTTGAAGAAAATGAGAGAAATAATCTAGTTTGAAGAAGAAGTTATTCATAGTCTTTTGATTGATTTTGATTGATTGATTTATTAGTTATATTGTTATATATAGTTATAGTTATTATATATTTATTAGTATTAATAGTCTTGTCATAGTTCTAGTAAATCAACCAGCTTATCTGAAACTCTTGTTGTCCTGCTGCCTGTGGACTGAATACCTGCTCTGCTCTCCTCTCATAGACCCTGACCAACCACCCCCAGCCGTCAGCCTCGACCCAGAGACCTCAAGTCCCGACCCCCTGCGGGCCGAGCCCCACCGGTTTGACCCAGCTACAGCCTCACTGCTCTACCAGCCCAAGCCGGGATGACCCTTGCGTCCAAAAATGCAATATTTTAAAGGTGGTGTTCTGCGCGAAGCTTTGCAGAAATAGAGCAAAGCCAGCGTTTCAATCCAGCAACACATCGCCTGTTGGCTGACACATGGAGCAGGTTTGAGCTTCATTTGGAAAAACTGAAACTGCATGATGTTTGCTCACTCGCTCATTCACATCAACTATTTATATAATAATAATCTGTCATGCTGCCTGTCTCTCTCTGGCTCTGCCGCCTCCCCCCGCCTCCTCCCACTTAGCTCAGCTGTGTCACAGCACTCTGGAGGGGAGGGGGACCAACCTGCCCATGAGACTAGGGCAGCAGCTTGTCTCAGACCCAGGTCATAGGAGGGTCACGGGACTCAATGTGCTAGTCAATATTTGAGTCAGTATACTAGTCAATAATACTAGACAGAATAATAGTCAATACTAGTCAGTATGAATCAATATACTGCACTATTTTATAGTCAATATGAGCAGGTGATGCCTCACCTCAATGAGAGAGACAAGAGAGTGAGAGAGCAGGCATTGAAGAGCAATCACAGAAGAGAAATGTCATATTTGCATATCTCAAAAATACATCACAGGACAGCCATAAAGGGGCCTGTGAACACAGTTTTGCATATTGAGAGAAATTTCTGCCGCTTTTGAGAGAGCGCTGTTTATGTGCAATTTTAAGAGGAAGATAAAGGTCATATTGGAAGGGAGGGAAACACGATGCTTCCACTTCTAAAATTAAAAGCTGGAATCCAAGAGAAGCCAGACTTTTTCATCACACTCATACACACTATACTCCACACATCAGGAGTATGAGTACGAATGCTGTCTTGAGTCTGATTAATATTGGTCACATAAGACTGATGGCAAACCTTCAAATCTTTTACAAATTAGATTCTCCCAGTCATTTTTACTGGACAGAGGGGCAAACTAACAGACAAAATTAACGTGACATTTCTTTGGCTCCAGGACTTTCCTAGCTGCCAATTCTGCAGTCCAAATGGATCACGTGAGTCGGATTAGTGCACGAGTAGCCTCTGGTATATATGCACGGCCACTCAGGACTAAAGTTTCCCTGTTAGTGGAAGTGTTTTAATGAGGAAGTCAGTCAGCCCTTTCCGTTTGGCGCCAGTCATCTCCTACTTATTTAAACCCATCTGGTTCAGCCAGACACAGTCAGCCAATATCTCAATTAGTGCTTTCTCTCGTACGACACCCTGTAACTTATCCCATCACCACCAGACACACTCCTTTCCAAACAATAGGATCATCTTGTTGTGATTTGATTAAAATAGATTAATTAATTACCACACGCCAAAGCTGTTGTTCGTGATTAATGAGGCGGCAACACCCAATCAGCTCGCTGAACGTGAAGCCTGATTGGCTGCCCCCGTTTCAGTCTTACCTGAGCGCTTACTCCTTGACTAAACCAAACCTTATTGGAGATGTTCTTAACTGGTTACAGATAAATTAATGAATAAATGAAATGAATTATTGAATGAATAAATTCTTCAACTAGACTAGACTAAGATTCTTACCACTATCTGTCATCTACAACTGCTTTATTATTATTAGTATTATTATTATTATTAAGCCTTCCATTACAGCTGATGAAATCCCAATAACCATTAGAAGCTTGGGTAACACTTTATAATAACGTTCAGTCGTAATGTGTTACATACAAGGGGGTAGCTCTGTTTGTGAAAATTTAAAGGTCCCATTCCGTGCAAAAGCTGTTTTTACTTGTAAATGCATATATACTGCTGTCATCCCTCCCTGTAATGAGTGGTCACAAGCTCAGAACTGCCACAGTTGGATTTGTCCCTATCCAGCTTCCCCCTGCAGTCTCCTTCAAGCCACGCCCCCTAACGCTCTGTTCCCCAGACGGGGTATTGGGACATCATGATGGTCCTCAAGCATACTGCGCGTGGCTCTCTCACACAAGCTACCTGCACCATTTTGTCTATAGCCACAAAATTAACACTTCTAGCTGGAGCGACGCCAACTGTACGTGATCCAGCAACTGCGGAGGTGCATTCGGTAAGTCTAGGCATTTTGAGATGTCCTCTTTAGCGTAGCAACCGTTAAGTTAGCGATAGCTCGTTGCTAACGTTAGTTGTGGACACAACCTAGCGTGCTGGTCCACAGACGCTAATCTGATTGGCCGCTGGGAGCCTGGGGCGGGCTCTCCCTCAGCGGCCAATGGGAACTGTTAGTTCTGAATATATTATAGAAACAGACCATTCTTGGGACACAACGAGATGAGGAAGGGACAACTCCGTCACAACAAACGGGGTTGCTATATTTTCGACAAATGAATCCAGAATCATGTTTTATGGACCAGAGACACACGTTTTTAAGAGGTTACAGCTGAACGAATTGGGACCTTTAAGCAAATGCGGAAGTGTGTTAAACCTGCATTCTTTCGAATGTCCTGCAGGGGCAATATTTACTAAATTGTTGATGTTAACATAGCATCTATTAATCATCTACAATGTATATTCATGTTTTGTAAATGATTAGTTCATCATTAGTCTCAATACCAGACCCATGAGAATTCTTACGCTGATACACTATGTTACTGCATGTTGCAGATCTCTCTCTGGGTCTGGGACACTGCTCGCTCCAAATTGATGTTGGAATCTTGGCCAGTGATTGGTGGATTCGGAATACTGAACCGATCAATCAGTAATGACTTTAGCGATCAGCCGTGCCCACCCAACCTGACTCTGACTTTTCAAAAATGAGCCACTCTCTCAATGGTGCTACGACCTGTCACTCATATTGTTCCCCCCTCAAAAGAGCAGGAGGGGCTGTGAATTGGCACAGACTCATTTATGTAGTATGCGGAGCGCAGCGATTCATATTCTATTCTCAGTCTGGGGAGAGAATAGTTCATCATGAACTAAAAGCTTATAAATGACTTACAACTGAACGTTATTATAAAGTATTCCTGAAGCTTGCAGGAAAGACAGATGGGTTCCATACGCAGGCCATACTTTGAGAGATGTGGCTTTCAAAATGCACACTTCATCCAATATGGGTACCTTGATTAAATCTTGTGCAACTCGCACCACACTCTTACAAAAAAGATAGACCAGCAGTTTTCAAAGTGTGGGGCGCGCCTCCTTTGTGCGGCGCGAGACAAAATGAGTGGAGGTGTGGGCATGAGGGGAAAAAATCAGAGAGAAGAAAATGCGCAACCAGAGACGGTAGGATATCAAATCTCTGGCGTAACTTGGCCATGCTGCACAATGGCTACGCAGCCTCTACCGCGCCAATCAGCTGGGGCGGTGAGGAGCTGTCAGAGGGGAGAAACCTACAGCTCCATGGAGAAGGAAATCGTGATTCTTTAAATGCGTGTTTCATAAATCCGATAGTGGCAGTTTTCTGTATGGAACTGTCTGTCCGCGCTGGCCAGCCTGCAGCATACAATAGAGTTTAACCTGCAGAGAACGCAACATCAGGTACACAGATACACTGCACGGGATGAATATCCCGCTAGTTATAATAAAGATGTGTTAAAAAAACGATTAAAAGTCCTTCAGTAGAGTAGATAAAGATGTTTAAAATGTTTAAAAGAAGATATTTGATTTAAACCCTGAGGTAGACAATTGACATTATGGTGCTTTTGTGCACACGAAAGCTAGCTTTCCTACTTCTTTTCTCTGGATATTGATCTGACCGCTATGCTGCATACAGACACTAAGACAAATTCCTTGTATGTAACTTGCATACTGTGTCAATAAAAGTGATTCTGATTCTGAAACTCGCTGGCTATGGCTGCATGTTCTGCACAGTATATGGACAGAGTTTATACTGTATGCACAGTTAGCAGGGATGCAGGAGCACGGATGGTGACATCATGGGGACACATCAGGTGCTCCTTCCTGAATTACAGCCATAGAGACAGTCGGCATGTGTGGGAACGCCCACAAAATGTTAAACGGCTAGTGTGGCTGACTCACCAAAAGACGCCCAGCAAGCACGGACGGACCCGGACGAATCGAGAGAGCCTAATCGGGGCCAGCTCAAGTCATATCACGACGGCCCAGATTATCACTGTATAATCACTATCCAACTAATTTCACTCACCAGTCACCACTGAAATATCCATGAGGATAACTAAATCGTTGCAATCAATCATGTATTTCTCAGCCTGGGCTATTTATTTATCCAAAATCCGAGTGATCAGCACTTGCATGTAGGGCTGGGTATCGTTCTAAATTTTTCGATATCGATACCGTTTCGATCTTTTGATTTCGTACCGGTTCCTGAACAATACTTTTTTCGATACCAATTTTTAGAAAAATCCATTTTAACAAAAATAAAACTGCATTACACATTGACAATTATGATACAAATCTTTAGGTTTTTTTTTCCCCAAGTTTTACAGCAGAAAGAAAAAAAAACCCACTGTATTTAACATAACTTTAAGTTGTCTAAACTTATTGCTGTCAATACAAAAAAATATTGGAGTACTACAAAGGAAAGAAATGTAAAACAAATAAATCAGTGCAATAGTTTTCAGTGTAACGTAACGTAAAGCATAACGTACTACCATAGTAGCCACACCCGTTGACAGTGGACACATGGGAAGATAATATGTGTAAATGGCCGAACGTAACTACAGGCAGGATTATAGCGTATTTTGAGGAATCAATGGCGGTGGACGGCAACGCGATGAACTATCTCAAGCATCAGCCAGACTAACGTTAGGTTACTGTCCTCTCCTCTGTCACAGTCAGTCAGACTAACGTTAGGTTACAGTCCTCTCCTCTCTCACAGTCAGTCAGACTAACGTTAGGTTACTGTCCTCTCCTCTGTCACAGTCAGCCAGACTAACGTTAGGTGTCTCTCCATTCAAAAACAACCCAGTTTGCCTTGATCACTGCAAAACATGACATGCCTTGTGTAGCCTCCACACAATAGGGCTACACACGGTAAATCATGGTAAATACGCAGCACAATACCCACCGTGGTAAACAGAAGAAGACTGGGATATTAACTTTAAGGCGACTCACTTCTAGACTTGAATGAAATTGTATTCACCTACTATCTGCTCCGTGGATTACCATTTTACAATTTCGGAGACGAAATTGTAACATAGCAACGTTGGTCCACAAACGTTGCTATTTAAAAAAAAAATTGGGAGATCGGGTTGGGATTATAACGTTAGTTTTTCGAGTCGCACCTGGTAATCCAGAAATGGCGTTATGGTACCTTTGTCTACTTGTAGATCATCAAGAAACTTTAAAATAATAACGTTAGATGTGTTTAACAGAGCTGTATATCGGGTCTAGCAGCTGATCAGCAGCTCAGACAGCCTCAAACACGAGGTGATTGTCAGCTTTATAATTCGCAAAATAGCAGTGGATGGAAACGCGCACTGTGTTTTGTGACAGCCACGCACTGCACAATGTGTTCCAGAATAACCCATTGTTAATAACGTCTGCTAACGTTAGTGTAGCTGATGTTATCGATCGTTGTAAAAAAGTTTGGATATTTCGGCTGCTGCCTTCTGATGTGCTCGCTGCTGTGGACGCAATGTGGACTTAAACGGAAGCCGGGGACACGAAAGGCTGCTATGGCGCCGCCCTAGGAACGGCCCAGGAAACTCGTCTATTCTTGTCCAAACTGACGAGACAGCTCCACTTCATGCATGGAAGACAATAGGTGAGCATTGACTAGCCTATCAATATAGCCTTAATGGCACAAAGTGAATCCCATTTATATTCAACAAACTATCATGACATCAGCGTTTGTTAACGAGTTGCTAAAAATACATAATGGGCGATAACTGCCCGCTTGCATATAACGAACACTAATTAATTGTACATCTAACGCTAGCATTGCAGATCAGTGTTTAATGCTCACTGCTGCAACAGAACGTCATTCTTGTCAAAACTGACGAGACAGCTCCACTTCATGCATGGAAGACAATAGTTGAGCATTGACCTATCAATATAGCCTTAATGGCACAAAGTGAATCCCATTTATATTCAACAAACTATCATGACATCAGCATTTGTTAACAAGTTGCTAAAAATACACAATGCCCGCTTGCGCATAATGTTAGGGCGCCAATTAATTAAACAATCTAATGCTAGCTACAACTCACAGCCAGACTGTCAGACTGAGGGCTCTGATACCCGCTAACACCAACAACAACTTGCGGTAAGCTGACCCACCTCTCGATTATTTCTCTTGTCTGTGGAAACCAGTCCTTGTTGTTTCTGTTTCTTCCCCTGCTTTTCATCATCTTCGCCATATGGTACTCCAGGATAGGACTATAGCTTGTTAGACTAGCTTGCTAGTAGTTCCACTTCTGTCTCTGCAACGCATGCTGCCTGCCTCACAACAAACACACACCGGCTAAAGTGGGCGTAACTTTTCCTGCATGCCTCTACATGACAGCCAATCACCAGCCATATTAGAGCGTGGTGAGCAAGCATGTCGCATGCTTATAGGCTCAATGACGCTGTTTTGTTTTGGTATCGAAAATTGGTATCGATTGACAAGGGAGGCTTCGATACCCCTTAGTATCGATGCTTTCATTTCGGTGCCAAGTAAGTATCGAAACTCGATACCAAGCCCTACTTGCATGTGGACAATCTGCGCTGATTAACTCATTGAGTGCCAGCCACTTTTGGAAAACGGATGCTCCCAGTGCCAGCCCTTTCAGAGCGTTTTCAGTGATTTCTCGAGGCCCACAGAATATTGTGTGATATTACTATGTAAACACCGAACACGCCCAAAGAACGATGAGATTCTATTGTATCATCAGCAAAAAAAAGTTTATTGATATCATTTTCCGTTCTTTAGTTATCAGCCGGAGAAGATAGGTTGATTTCACCAAAAACAGACGTTTCCATCTAGAAGCTGAGATAATGAGCCTTTTGTGAAATTAAGCATTTCAAGCAAATCACTGACTCTGAAGCTAATATTTTCTGACCTGAAACATCTGAACAGTAATTTCCTTCAATAAAACAGTACCCCCACCCCCCTCAACTGCAAACTCCTCCTCCGTGGGAGTGTCTCTGGTGGCTCTGCTCGCTCTGCTGCGTGTGTCAGGCGAGTCCCAGCTTTTTCACAGCGTTCCGCCGTTTTTGTCGCCGGCTCCCAGCTGAGAATAATGTAACTTTTCAGAAAGACGCTGGTGTCGGCAACTAATCATGTGGAGGGGCTATCGCAGCGGAGACGGAGGGGCTCAATTGTGGCAGCAGATTGGCTGCTGTTCACAGGCACAGCTAACGTTATGCTTCATGCATATCGATGCATACCGATGCGGTTTCCGTTTCCCCATGACTTCTTCTCTGTTTTTTCCTCACCTTTAGCTTATACACATTCGACATCGCCCATATTTTTACAGGAGATGCATCTGGCTTTGATCCACGTCACACCGTCAAAAAACACAATTGACGACTTTAGTCATCATTGGCACTCTACGTTACTATTTGAATTGACGACGATAGTCGTCATTGGCACTCAATGAGTTAACTCATTGAGTGCCAATGACGTCGATCGGCGTCAAAGTAAATAGTAACGTTGAGTGCCAATGACGTCGATCTGCGTCAAATGCGTTTTTTGACGGTGGGACGTGGATCAAAGCCTCATGCATCTCCTGTACAAATATTGTAGCTATTGAAGGTATATAACCTATTTTACGGACACATTAGGTGGCGACAGTGCTCTCCAGATTAGAGAAAGGTCAGGAAAACAGCAGGAAAAAGTCGTGATGAAAGAGAAACCGATGCATGCTGCAGCCAGAGCCATATAGATTGCTCTGGCTGGAGCTGACGTTGGCTGCGAACAGCAGTCAATCCGCGCCCACAACTGAGCCCCTCTGTCTCTGCTGCATAGTTTCTCCACACGATTAGCCGCCAGAAAAGCAGCACCCGACACCAAAGGGCCAAACCATTCTCAGCAGTCCGGTTTGGCTTTTCGGTGTCGCGCTGGGAGCCGGCGCACAAAAACGGAGCGCTCCGAAAATAGACGCTGGGTGCGTGAGGCTGTGTGTTAGTGTGGGGAGGAGTTTGCAGCTGAGGGGGGGGGGGGGGGTGGGTGGGGCACGCAGGGCACCACAGAACTACACCACGTCACTACATCAGAAAATATTAGCTTCAGAGTCAGTGAATGTGCTTGAAATGCTTCATTTCACAAAAGGCTGAATATCTCAGCTTCTAATTTGAAACGTCTGTTTTTGCTGAAAACAACCTATCTTCTCCGGCTCATAACTAAAGAACGGAAAATGGTATCAATAAACTTTTTTTTGCTGATGATACAATAGAGTCTCCTCGTTCTTTGTGCGTGTTCAGTGTTTACATAGTAATATCACACAATATTCTGTGGGCCTCGAGAAATCACTGAAAACGCTATGAAACTCTGGCACTGGGAGCGTCCGTTCTCCAAAAGTGGCTGGCACTCAATGAGTTAACAAACTGTTTATTCGTGGAGGTGGGACTACGAGGAGATGAATTGCGGGGGAATCTTGCAATTGTCTGCAATGTGTTTCGGGGTTCTTCTTACACAGATTGTAGACGGTTACACTGTGATGTCCGATCCACAAAGACTTGACGCCAACATTTTAAATATAAAACAAGTTTCTGCCATAATCCTACGGTATAGGCTATATTCGTGTCTCGTATAGCCTGCATGTGCAGCAGCCAGGGCCACCGCATCCTATACGCAGAGTACGCAGACTGCGTAGGGCATCATGTGACTGAGGGCACCAAAAAAAAAAAAAAAAAAAATTTTTTTTTTTTTTTTTGGTGCCCTCAGTCAGGCCACTCACTGAACAGCAGGCCAGGCGCCGCCTACTGGTTTACTAGTGGTTTTATTACTTTATTCAGGGTTAAAGTGGGTGCATCTCATTGTAAAATTGGACTCGGCCCAAATTGGGCTTCAAACGGCCAAATCTGGCTTCAACCGGCCCAAATCTGGCTTCAACCGGCCCAAATCTGGCTTCAAACGACCCAAATCGGGCTTCAAACGGCCCAAATCTGGCTTCAAACAGCCCAAATTTGGCTTCAAACGGCCCAAATTGGGCTTCAAACGGCCCAAATTGGGCTTCAAACAGCCCAAATTTTTCCCCGCCGCCCTTCGGACGCCGGCACGCACGTCGGCCCGTATCGGCCTGGCCTGCTTGGTATCTAATGCCCAGCCTGAATTATGATCCCAGTCCGCCCCTGCTTGCATGTACAGTTTAACAATCGCTTGTTTGCTGACATGTACAGTAATTCTAACAATTGTTTGTTTGCCACATGTAATGAAATGTGAGATACACTAGTATCGTTCATAATTAATGATTTTGCAGTCTTTCGTTTGACAGTTATTGAAAGTTTTGCGGGGGGGGGGGGGGGGGGGGCACCACAAAACAATTACGCTTAGGGCACCCAAATGGCCAGCAGCGGCCCTGGCAGCAGCACTGGGTAAACAACGTTATAGGCTGGTGGTGACAGTTGCCAATTTTGAGGGAACCCTCAATGATTCTTCGAGATTAAGGTTTGAATTAAATTAGCATTCGTTAGGGTTAAAACTGTCCCAACTCCATGGATGTTATACTGGTATAAAAAGAACAAGGGGTCCATGTTTTGAAACGGAAGGCTATTACTCCAACGTACAGCAGATTATTTCAGCGAACAGATAGCGTAGTGGTAAATTGTAGATCCCGAGTTCAAATCCCACACAGGGCAGTATTATATTTTTTGAAAATGTAGCATAAATTGTTAATCTGGACATAATTATAGCTTTATGTATAAAGCTGCTGAATATACACTGTGTACATAGCAGAATAACTGAACATGCCCATTCATGGTAACGGTCATATTTTGACGTCAGCTTGACGTTCCCGCGTAGACGTCTAAATCATCCCCAAACCGGCTGTGATTTGGCCACGTCCTGGACATCACTGAAAGACGTCATCACAACGTTATCATGACGTCATTTTGCTTGCTGGGTGGTGCTGCGGCTCTAAACTACAGGTTTGGGGGTTCTAGAGCAGAACACAAGACGCCTGCTCAGATGTGCGTTTACTGCGGTGGTTAAATCCCCGATCGTGTCTGCCTGGGCTGGGCTATCAGCTAAATTCTAACTTTGCTGAATGGATAGAACGGGGGATTTACCCCACCCTGACCACGCCCCCAGCCAGGCTGAGCCAGCTAACCCAGCGTCTATTGTGGGCGTTCCTAGAGCCTGTATGGGCGTTCCCAGACATGCCGACTGTCTCTATATAGGACTAAGGGACCGTTCGTTATTTATGGAAGGGGTTACTGGAGGAAAATAGGGGAAGGTGATGCTTTTTTAAATGAAGTCTCAATGTACAATGTTATTAATTTGAGTCCAGAGGAGGGTTATACAAATTTGGATATATTTTTTTTATTTTACATATTTTTTTTAAATTGATGTTTTGCTTTTCGGAATTCAGCAACTATAGGCTACCCAACAACACCCCTCCTGGCTAAACTTTTTGGTATGACCTGGTGTATTGTTTCTCATTGAAAAAAGAAAAGTCTCAAAGCCATGAGTAGCCTATAGCGACAGCTGGGTGAAAGATGGAGAGAAATGATCGGGCAAAAGGCACCTCAAATTCATTTATAATAAACGCTGGCTATCAAAATACATCATTGTTAATACCCACATATTGTCAGTTTCGATGCATGAGGTAAGCATGTCGGGTTTGTATTGCTCGTCACTCAATGTAGGGAAATGGCTTGATGACTGAACTTCTCTTAAATTTCCTAGAAAGAAAAACAAACACCTGCATATATGTTAGGGGAAAACTGGAGGAGTGCAGACACGCCTGTTTGATGAGTGGTGGATGGCGACAACAGTATCAAATCAAATTGGCAACTTAACTTTGATATTTCATCTGCACTTTGAAGCCTTACGGCCGGGCCACACATATTGCGTCTGCTGTGCGTCTGCGTCGCGTTACCTGTTGATTTTCATTTCGGCGCCCATGTTAACAGGTTACAGCAGCCACACCACCGGCATGAGATGCGCATCTCAGGCGCGTGTCTTGCGAGGCGTAAGCCGCGCGTCATCTAGAGAATAGCAGCGACGCCTATTTTTTCTGCTTACCGCGTGCGTGTCTCTACAAAAATAGACCTTAAAATTATATTTTGCTGTTCATAATCATATCATACAAGCACTATTAACTACATTTTCAAAGCAGACATAATAAAATATAACAACACTTCCGTTTTTGTTTCTCTGGGCGAATTTGCGGCATATCTTTTTTCGACTCTGGTTCGATTTTTGCGAGTTTTCGCCTGCGACTTGAATTGATAACCACTGATTTCCATAGGCTATAGGCTATTTATTTATTTTACAGGGGCAGCCACAGCCAATCAAGGCTTGTTTTGATTTGAGATGGGAGGATGAGCTCACAGCAGTTCTCCTGCCCTCTGAAAACCACATAGGCTACAACGTGGCTTCGTTCCTCCCCTCCCCACACACACACAAATCAATACTGCCTTGATTATGAAGTGAGCCCAAGCGATCTTCAGTTAAAACGCTAGCTCCATCTGATGTTAAATTGGTAATAAAAGGTCAACTCTATAGGAAGAGAGTTGGCAGACAGACAGCAGCGCAGCAGCTGCAACGCAGCAGCAACGCTGCCTGTGTGGATGCCGCGTGTGGTGTATGAGTGTGATTGGCATGATTACAGCAGATTGGAGCCTGGTGTGTGGGAGCCGGAGCCTCAGCGTCACAGCTGCCTGCCATCAGAATCAGCCTGCCTACTTAAGCTCCAGCCCAACACCCAGTCCACGCCGGATTATAGATTGTCTTCACGTCAGTCGCGTCTCTCCAGCTTCCATAGCAATTGTTTGCTCTCTGCTCCGTTCAGGATACTAACCTCTCCTAAACTCTCTTTTACCCAGGATCTCCTGCCTACCTGTCTGCCTGCCTGTCTGCCTACCTTTCTGCCTGCTGGAACCTCTGGACTCATGCCTGACCTGCAGACCTGCCACCAGTCGTTCTATAAATAAACACCTGTTCTCCTTGCTAACTGCCTCCCGTGCCTCTCTGCCTTGAAGTCCTAAAACTGTTACACCGGGTCTTGACAGTATAATCCGGCCACAATGGACTTTGCGGAGCAGGCAGAGGCAATTAGACAGACACAGGCTCTACAAGGAACACACTTGGGCCACCACGATGATACCCTGCGGGGCATCTCGGACCAGCTGCAACAAATCACTGCTGCTCTGGCTAATCTCAACACAAGGATCAATGCTGCTCCAGCTCCGGTGGTTCAGCCAGCTGCTGCCGCTGCACCAGACCCAGCTGCCCAACCCGCTCAGGTATCTGTTTCGGCTTCGCTCGAACCCCATATCCCCCCACCCGCTAAATACTCTGGTGACCCACACACATGTCGCCATTTTCTCACACAGTGCCAGCTATCCTTTAATGCCCAGCCTATCCGTTATGCCAGTCAAGCAGCACAAGTGGCTTACCTAGTGAATTTGCTGGAGGGTCCTCCACTTAGCCTGTACAATGCTCTCTTTGAGCAGGGCTCCCCTCTTGCAAATTCCGCTGGTGCATTTGGTACGGAACTGAAGCGTGTTTTCGACCACCCCATATGGGGCCAACAAGCCGGGCAGCGGCTCTCAAAGATCTGTCAGGGAAGACTGTCAATCCGGGAGTTCATAACTCAATTTCAAAATTTAGCGGTGGAGTCTGGCTGGAACGATGCAGCACTCATCACGGCGTTTCAAGGGGGATTAAACCGGGACATCGGGAGAGAAATGGCACTGCGTGGAGAGTTTCTAACATTGGATGAGGCCATTAAAATAGCCATTAAGGTCGGCGACCAACTCACTCTATGGCGTGCTGATTCTGTCCTTTCCCCTGCTTATCGCTCTGAGCAGCCAAACCCACTTGGGTCCCGCCGTGAGATGCAGAGCTATCATGAGCCCCGCCGGAATATGCCGAACCTTCCCGAGCCCGAGCCCATGCAAATTGACGGCATTCACCTGTCCCCTGAGGAAAAAGCCCATAGAATAAAAACCCAGTCATGTTTGTATTGCGGCCAAACGGGCCATTTCATTGCTAACTGCCCTGTCCGTCCACCAAAAGGCCCGGCTCGGCAGTAGTAGGAGAAATACTGTCGAGCCGTGTTGTCAGCCCCTCTCCACCAGACCGTCCACAGCTCAACGTCTCCCTCGTGTGGCGAGGTCGTTCCTTCTCCTTCACGGCTCTCATTAACTCCGGGGCTGACGAGAGCTTTATTGACCAGACAGTGTGCCAACAGCTGGGCATCGAGACTGAGCCCCTTGATGTCCCGCTGGAAACCAAAGCCCTCAACGGGATGCTACTGGCCAGAATCAACCACAAAACAGTCCCTGTAAACCTACACCTGTCTGGAAATCACCAAGAGAAGATCAGTTTGTATGTATTTAAATGTCATCATGTCCCTCTGCTCCTGGGGTTTCCCTGGCTCAAACTCCACAATCCTCAGCTGGATTGGCCGACTGGAAGTATCCGTTCCTGGAGCCCATATTGTCACTCCCACTGTCTTCGTTCTGGCCAAAGACCCACATCTGAGCCTCCAGCGGTGGTGGAGCCACCCGATCTGTCTTCCGTTCCTGACACTTACCATGACCTGGCTCCGGTCTTCAGTAAAGAGCAAGCTATGTCTCTTCCTCCACATCGACCATATGATTGTGCGATTGAGCTTCTGCCAGGAGCCCCACTTCCCAGTAGCAGGCTCTACAATCTCTCCCGCCCAGAACAACAGGCCATGGAGAAATACATTCAGGAATCCCTGGCTGCTGGGATTATCTGCCCTTCATCTTCTCCGGTAGGTGCTGGATATTTCTATGTAGGGAAGAAGGATGGCTCATTAAGGCCTTGCATTGACTACAGGGGGTTGAATGACATAACTGTTAAAAACAAGTATCCCCTGCCTCTCATCAATTCTGCCTTTGTCCCTCTCCAAGGAGCCACCGTCTTTCACCACCCTGGACCTGCGCAATGCCTACCACCTGGTACGCATCAGGAAGGGCGATGAATGGAAAACTGCTTTCAACACACCATTAGGCCATTTCGAATACTTAGTGATGCCGTTCGGACTGTCTAATGCTCCAGCTGTCTTCCAGGCCCTTGTTAATGATGTGCTCCGAGACATGCTCGGTCGGTTCGTGTTCGTTTATTTGGATGACATTCTAATATATTCATACTCTCTCCAGGAACATAAGGAGCATGTCCGCACAGTACTGCAGCGCCTCCTGGAGAACAAACTTTTCGTCAAAGCTGAGAAATGTGAGTTCCATGCCTCCACTACCTCCTTTCTCGGCTTTATTGTCTCTCAGGGGGGGCTCCAGATGGACCCAGCCAAGGTATCTGCTGTCGCTGACAGGCCCACGCCCATCAACCGAAAGCAACTACAGTGCTTCAATGGCTTTGCCAACTTCTACAGGAGGTTTGTCAAAAATTACAGCACCATAACTGCTCCTCTCTCTGCACTAACCTCTCTGTCTGTTCCGTTCCGGTGGACGCCAGAGGCTGAAGTGGCCTTTTCGGAGCTCAAGCGCCAATTCATCTCGGGTCCCATCCTCATTCATCCTGACCGGTCACTGCAGTTTGTTGTGGAGGTGGACGCGTCAGACACTGGGGTAGGTGCTATCCTCTCTCAACTCTCGCCACAAGAGAATAAGCTGCACCCCTGTGCTTTTCTCTCTCATAAACTTGACCCACCAGAGAGGAACTATGACGTTGGCAACCGAGAGCTGCTGGCCGTGGTGCTGGCGTTGAACGAGTGGCGACACTGGTTGGAGGGCGCCGAGCATCCCTTCATTGTGTGGACGGACCACAGAAACCTCTCATACATCCAGACGGCTAAGCGACTGAACTCCCGTCAGGCAAGGTGGGCCCTGTTCTTGGGAAGATTCAACTTCACATTAACGTACCGTCCAGGGTCCAAAAATGTGAAGCCAGATGCCCTGTCCCGCCAGTTTACGGCTGAGGAGGTCCCTGCCGAACCTGAAACTATCATACCTCCTTCCCGTATCATTGCCACTCTCACCTGGGAGATTGAGGCCAAGGTCTGCAGGGCTCAGACCACCCAGCCCGACCCAGGTACCGGTCCCCCTAATTGTCTCTATGTTCCAGACTCTGTCCGGTCTCAGGTTCTGCTGTGGGCACATTCCTCCCGCCTTACATGTCATCCGGTGATCCATCGAACAATCTCATTCCTCAAACGGCGCTTCTGGTGGCCAACCATGGATGCAGACACTCGATTGTTTGTGGCAGCATGCTCTGTCTGTGCCCGAAATAAGACCACCACTAAGCCTAGTGCGGGTCTGCTCCGTCCTCTGCCAGTTCCCAGCCGCCCATGGTCTCACATCGCCCTCGACTTTGTGACTGGTCTTCCTCCATCTCAAGGTAACACTGTTGTTCTCACTGTGATTGACCGTTTCTCCTGTGATTGACCGTTTCTCCAAGGCCGCACATTTCATCGCACTGCCCAAACTGCCCTCTGCGCGGGAGACAGCGGATCTGTTGGTACAAAATGTATTCCGTATTCATGGTCTGCCTTCAGATGTTGTTTCCGACAGAGGTCCACAGTTTACATCTCGGGTGTGGAAGGCGTTCTGCATGGCCATGGGAGCAACCGTCAGCCTGTCCTCCGCGTACCACCCTCAGTCTAACGGCCAGACCGAGCGGGCTAACCAAGAGATGGAGGCTGCACTCCGCTGCGTCTCTGCTGCGGAGCCATCGTCCTGGAGTTCTCGGCTACCCTGGGTGGAGTACGCTCACAACACGCTCCCCAACGCCTCATCTGGTATGTCCCCGTTCCTCTGTTCTCTTGGGTATGAACCCCCTCTGTTCCCAGATCAGGAGGTGGAGGTCGCGGTTCCTCAAAGACCCAGGCCCAGGCCAACCGCCGCCGTGCTCTGGCGCCCAAGTATGCCCCGGGTCAAAAGGTGTGGCTACTCTCCAAGGATCTGCCCCTCCAAGTTGAGTCCAGGAAGCTCGCCCCCCGGTATGTTGGGCCATTTGAAATCGAGGCTATTATTAACCCGTGCGTGGTCCGGCTAAAGCTCCCTGCCTCTTTTCGGAGGATTCATCCAACGTTTCATGTTTCTCAGTTGAAGCCGGTTCGGTCCAGTCCTCTCTCTCCCCCCGACCCTGCCCCCCCTCCCCCCCGCATGGTTGATGGTGGTCCCGTCTACACGGTGCAGTGTATACTGGACATTCGCCGCCAGGGGCGTGGCTTCCGATACCTGGTCGACTGGGAGGGCTATGGTCCCGAGGAGCGCTGTTGGGTCCCCCGGTGGGATATCCTGGACCCTTCACTCATCAGTGACTTCCGCCGTCTCCACCCTGACCGGTTCCAGAGGGCGCCAGGAGGCGCCCGTAGGGGGGGGGGGTACTGTCATGCCCTCAGCCTCATCTACCCCCTAGTCTTTTCCCCTCTTCTCTCTATGTGTGGTGTATGAGTGTGATTGGTATGATTACAGCAGATTGGAGCCTGGTGTGTGGGAGTCGGAGCCTCAGTGTCACAGCTGCCTGCCATCAGAATCAGCCTGCCTACTTAAGCTCCAGCCCAACACCCAGTCCACGCCGGATTATAGATTGTCTTCACGTCAGTCGCGTCTCTCCAGCTTCCATAGCAATTGTTTGCTCTCTGCTCCGTTCAGGATACTAACCTCTCCTAAACTCTCTTTTACCCAGGATCTCCTGCCTACCTGTGTGCCTGCCTGTCTGCCTACCTGTCTGCCTGCTGAAACCTCTGGACTCATGCCTGACCTGCAGACCTGCCACCAGTCGTTCTATAAATAAACACCTGTTCTCCTTGCTAACTGCCTCCCGTGCCTCTCTGCCTTGAAGTCCTAAAACTGTTACACCGGGTCTTGACAGGTTGTTTTGTTGTGGGTGCGCAGTATGTAGATCTGCACTGGCTGTCTTGAACGAAATAGAGCGAGCGGCTTTGTGTGAAGAAGGAACAGAAAGTTACCATACCAATCTTTTGATTAATATGCATCCTAATTTAATATTTTATTTCATGGCCAGATGTGGCCTTCCTTATCTCATAGCGCAAGTTGAGCTGTTTATGTGTGTTGCCTAATTTTGTCCCATGCGTGATGCCCTCACACTGCCTATGATTTTATTGACACTGAACATTGTTTCAAAAGCGAAATTAGTATAACATTTGTTCGAGGAGGGTAAATTATATTTTTCCAATCACTTGTGGAGGGTCAAGGAAAAAAAAATTTTGGTCAGGCAAGGCAGAGCAAATTTATTTGTATAGCACAATTCATACATGGCTGCAATCAAAGTGCTTTACATGACATAATAAATACAAAAAAGTGAAAGAAATAAAAGCTATTACAAAATAGCATTGGAAAATCAGTTGGTTTAAAAGTTAGTTCATAAAAACGTCAGTTAAAGGCTGAAGTAAACATGAAAATCTTCAATCTATTTTTAAATGTGGCCACAGTTTGGGCAGATCTAATATCCTGCAGAAGCTTATTCCAACCATGAGTGGCGTAGTACCTGAAAGCAGCTTCACCATGTTTTGTTTTTAGCACGGGGACAATTAGTAGGCCAGCCCCTGATGACCTGAGAGGTCTGGAGCGTACGAGGGGGGAAGCAGATTGGTGATATATTTAGGTCCCAGACCGTTGAGTGACTTATAGACCAGTACAGTGGCGGCTGGTGAGCTTGGCGGTCGCCGGCGAAAAAAATTTGGGCGTTTTTTTTTCTTCTCTTTTGCAGTTTGAAGACAGATTTTAACAACATACAAACTAAACAAAAGCTCAGACACAGCTGGAAAACAAAGCAAAGCATACTATTGATTGACAATTATAATATGGTGCTACCACCCATATAAGGGTGCTTACATGTGTGGTAACCTCACAGTAAGTGAGCCACTGGTGTTTAACCTTGACAACGCCACCTTCAGTTTCACTGAGCAGAAGGAGCTCAACACCAAGAATGTATTCAAAACCACCAGTAACTGACTGGTTCGTAAAAGTCACCCAGAATGAGGCATGAATCAGGTTTAGCCAAAAATATACAGTCTTTAATACAATAAATGTTCAGGGTACAAAATATATATGTTAAAATGTTCAATTGTTCTGACAGGTAGGCTATCTTCCTCTGGCCAACCGTTAGCACAGCGTCCGCCCGGGTGCTCGAAGTGCCTGAGTGCACGCCCGCACTCCGCTACAGCAGCGGGGTGCCTGTGAGAGTAGAGAGAGCGAGAAGAAGAACCACAGCACCGCAAGACAGCATGCAAGAGCAAATCACGCTTTAAAACTGAACGGGGAACATGCAGTCCCCGGACCATTACAAACCATGTGCACCTTTATTCCTTATCACTACACCACCTGAGTACAAGAAGATTGCCCTCCTACACCAGCACCACACCAGAAGCTGCAACGGGGTCGGAACGGCACTCTGCAAACTACCAAGGACCAGGACGCGCCCTGCCACAGCGAGACGGTGGCCAACTAGAGGAGTACAATGAGAACAGATCATTTAGCACATAACCACACCACGCACAGTGGTATTAACTGGCGGTTTCACAATGCCAGATGGATAACAATGAAAATCAAACCCCTAAAGGAAACAGTGGCTGATCCGGCATGTTACTGTAGTAGTCTGCCCCTGCCTGGACTGAAACAGAACAGCCACATTATAAGAAACATCTTCAACAAAGTACAGAATATGGATTGATCAAAGGCAGGAGATGCATACTTTCTGAATTGTTGTATTTGGCCCTGCCAACATATCCAGGTTGTCTCCTGCATGCACAAGACGTCTGAAACCAGCAACATTACAGTTAATACAGGCTTTACATTGAGTATGCAAAAGAACAGACATTAAGAGCTACATACTTGATGATTTGACAATTGGGCAGGCCTCCCGACTCACTGGCTTGAGTCTGTGGGCGTAAAGGGAGAATTTAGGCCACAATCACCACCACACATGAAGAGTCAGGTCATAAAACTAAACATTGGTGCTTACCCACTTTGAAGAGGAGCAATTACTACCCAACAGTGGCACGACCTGTCTGAGAGGTCCACACCCATTGAAAGCCAAGCCAACTCTGGCTCCCTGCTCCCTCCTGGAGTAATAAGCTCTCCCCCCCCCCACACAAGCAGTGGTGGTGATTGCACCTGTAATTGGCGACCAGCCATGTTCAATCAGGTCCAGGGCACCACATTCATCCCCCTCAAGTTGAATCGTCGCCCCGACGATGTAGTTATTACAGGGGCATAAGGGAACCAGGGCCTGCACTGCATGTTGCCGTTCTAACAGACTTGGGGAGATTGTGGGGGTTAGGGTGACTTCCGGCAGTAGCTCTCGTCGTACGACGAGGGCCAGCATCCACAGGGGCCAATGCCCCAACGACTCCATCTGCTGGCTGTATTCGGGGCACTGGTAGGTGGTCCACTGGCACAGCATCTGGTTCGGTATGAAGGTTGGGCACTGGAGGCTCATTAACCTGTTCTTCCTGGTACACCCATATCAATGGCTCGTCCATCTGATCAGTTACGGGAGGTGCACGGGGTAGGCTAGAGGGTAGCTGGGTCTGGGGTCGGGAGCCAGGGCCATCATTTCCAGACTTTGGCCTAGGAGGAGATTGGAAGTGAACGACACATCGCATTTCAGTCCGATGAACCCTTCGCATTGCTCCCCCCTCCCGAGGCAGCACTCCATACACCACCCCCCCTGTTTTGGGGGTCTCTACCACCCGGTACACTTCTGGAGCCCAGAAATCTTGAATTTTGTTTCTCCCACGCACCTTGTGGTTTTTTAGGTAGACCAACTGCCCTTCGTTGAGTGGAATGTCATTGACAGAGTCACTGTGTGCCTGCTTCCGGTAGTCCGCTGCCCTCTCCAAGTTCCTTTGCGCCGTGGCGTAGGCAGTTTGGAGTCGCTCTCGGTGCTCCTGGATCCAATCATCGACAGATGGCTCCTGCCCATCTTCCATCCCCTCTGTTCCCAAGAGAAAGTCTATAGGGAGTCGAGGTTGGACCCCAAACATCAACACATGTGGGCACTGACCTGTAGAGCGGTGAGCAGTAGTGTTGTATGCCCATACAAGTTGGGGCAAGTACTCGGGCCATCTGCGCTTCTTCTCTGGTGGCAGGCTCCGCAGAAGGTCATGAAGTGAGCGATTAAATCGCTCACACTGGCCATTTCCCTCCGGATGGTAGGGAGTCGTCCTGGACTTGGAAATACCATACAATTTACACAACTGGTCAACAAGAGCACTTTCAAAGTTTCTTCCCTGATCAGAGTGAATTCTTGTAGGGATTCCAAATATATTAAACCAACTGTTAATCAGAACTTTTGCTACCGATTTCGCCGTCTGGTCACGGGTTGGTATGGCTTGTGTAAATTTTGAAAACACATCGGTGAGGACCAGAACGCTTTCTCTCCCATCAGTGGCCGGTTCTAGAACCGTAAAGTCAATGGCCAAGATCTCGAGTGGGCGTGAGGCCACAATAGTGCCCAGGTAGGTTTTAACGGCAGGTTTCTCTGCTTTGGCAAGTACACAGCGTTCACAGCTCTTGCAGTAGTTTTCTATATCCCTGCCCATTCCAGGCCAATAGCAGCGCTGTCTAATCAGTTCTGTGGTGCGTTTGATGCCCTGATGGCCATGTTGATCATGCAGGCTCTCCAAAACCTCTTGTTGTAGTCGCTGTGGCAGCAGCAGTTGATGTACTTCTCCACCGTCGCTGGCGTACGTCCGCCGATACAGGAGCCCGTCTCGCTCCCGGATTCGGTCCCACTGGCGTGAGAGTTCAACCACTCCCGCTGTCAGCCTGCTTCTCTCATCACCATTTGGTTTGGTTCCCCTCTGCCAGAAGGGTCGGAATGCTGTAGTGGTTGGATCGGCCTGCTGCATGGTCACCAAATCACCATGAGACCTGGAGGGTAGTACACCAACAGCGTTGACTAGAATGGGCCGTGGGAGGGGTACCGACTGCATCCCCAGTGGCACTGGTGTCCCGGGCAGGATCTCCTCCAACTCCCCCGGCCTTGTTCCTGTGTACTGACGAGAAAGTGCATCAGCATTGCCATTATTTCGACCAGGCTTATAGCGTACCTCGAAGTCAAATGCAGCCAGTTGAGCAGCCCATCTTTGCTCTACCGCTCCCAGTTTGGCCGTCTGGAAGTGACTCAATGGATTATTATCGGTATAAACGATGCACCTATGCCCCAGCAAGTACTCCCTGAATTTGTCGGAAAGGGCCCATTTCAAAGCTAGAAATTCGAGTTTCATTGAACTATAATTATCCATATTCTTTTCAGTCTTCCTCAGCCCACGACTGGCAAAAGCTATGGGCCTTAATTTCCCATCCTGTTCCTGGGATAATACTGCCCCCAGCCCTAAATGGCTTGCGTCAACCTCTACGACAAAGTGTTTTGTGAAATCAGCAAAAGCAAGTATGGGAGCACTCACCAGGGCTGACTTCAACTGACTGAAGCCCTGCTCACACTCTGCAGTCCATTGCTGCTGAATCATGGTAGGTATTCGGCTTGGGGTGGTTTTATTCAGGATCGCAGCCAGCTGGTGCAAGGGCGCTGCCAGCGTGGCAAAGCCTTTCACAAACCTGCGATAGTAGCTACTGAAGCCCAAGAAGGACCGTAATTCAGTGAGGTTGCAAGGTCGCTGCCACTCGGCAACCGCAGATACCTTTTCTGGATCTGTGGACACCCCCTCCCTTGACACCTTGTGGCCGAGGTATCCTACCTCCTGTTGGAAGAAGTGACACTTGCTGAGTTTAGCTTTAAGGCCTGCTTTCTCCAACCGCTGCAGGACCATTTCCAGCCTCTGTAGATGTTGGGGGACAGAGTTAGAGAAAATTATTACATCGTCCAGGTATAAAAGAACAGAAGTAAGGCTTTGGTCACCAAATATTCTTTCCATCAGGCGTTGAAAGGTTCCAGGGGCATTGCACAACCCGAAGGGCATTCTGTTAAATTCAAACAGGCCGAAAGGTGTACAGAATGCCGTCTTGGCTTTATCCTTTGGTGCCATGGGGACCTGGTTGTAACCACTTGCTAGGTCCATGGTGGAAAACCACTGTGCGCCAGTCAGTGCATCAAGGCACTCTTCAATGCGGGGTAGTGGATAAGCGTCTTTTCTTGTCTTTGCGTTCAGGCCTTGATAATCGACACACAATCTAATCTCACCACTTTTCTTACGCACTATAACAATGGGCGACGCAAATGGGCTAGAACTTTCCTGAATGACGCCATTGTTCAGAAGCTGTTTGATGTGTTCCTTGACAGTGTCATATTGAGAGGGTGGGAGACGCCGGTAGCGCTGTCTCACTGGCACCTCGTCCATTAAGTAGATTTCGTGTTCAATCAGGTCAGTGCAGCCCACATCCCCCTCTCCTTGTGCAAAGACATGGCTGTATCGTTGTAATAAGTCTCTGGCGTTATTTTGATCCTCAGGGCTTAATTGGGGCCATTGTAAGTGGGACAACTCGTCGTGGACCTTATCAGGCTCGGCTGACTGAACAGCTATGGTGGCACACCACCCCGTTTCATCTTCTTCCTCGAGGAATTGCACTTCCCGGTCCACCCCATTGACTGGCTGAAATGTCCCCAGCGTCTGTCTAGGTCTCAAGATGGCTCCTTTCGTGCCTACATTAACCACAGGGACCAGTGCCCTCCCCTTTTCCACTTTCACTAGAGATGGAGACAATATGAGGCCGTGGCCAAGACTAGACGCGGCCGGCTCGAGCAAAGCTGTCCGGCGCGCATTACAGCAGTCCTGGGGGCTAAACACAGGGATGAATTTGATGCTACCTGCAGGGATGTATACTGGGGCCCTGCTACACACCCTGACTTTACCCTCCCTGATCACTGGGTGTGCCTCCACTCTGTGACAGTATGGGTTAGTGCCATGTGGTTGTTTTGAAAATGGCACCTGCTCCACTGGTTCATAACCCTTACATTTACCCAGGACATTCTTCCCCAATAAGACTGGCACTGTGTCCTGCCCTGGGGGCGTTGGAGCTGGTGGGTCCCGAATAACGAGAACCCCACGCCTAGGAACCATCTGCCCCTTGTACACGATATTTAATTCAAAATACCCCACGTATGGGATGCCCAACCCATTAGCTGCTTTCAGTCTCAGCCATCTACAGTCTTTTAACTTGTGTTCCCCCCATGGTCTAAAATGTTTTTCAAAGTATGACTCAGTCATAGTTGTTACCATGGAGCCACTATCCGCTATACACCGCACAGGTAGGCCCCCCATTAGAATTTCCTCCACGTCACATCCTCCCACTAACCGCTCAACTACTTCAGGGCAGACTGCATCAGAAAATACATCAGTAATTGAGGACTGTGCGACAGGTGGAAGGAGATGCATACCAGCATTAGGTGCCTCTCCGTGGGGTAAGCTGTTTGCCCGGGGACGTTGACCTTGGTGGCACTGTCTCTTCATATGGCCTGGACGATGGCATTGCAGACAGATGGGGACCCCATTCTCGGTAAACTGGAGGTTAGATCTGTATGGCTTGGCAGTAGAGTTGGGCTGTGGTGTTAAATTGTTCATTTTCTGACACAACATTTCTATCTGGGCCTGCTGCTTTACAAGAAGCTCCATAACACTAGCCATATCAGGCGTTTTGGCCATGTTCACAGCATTACAATCCCCTACCAACTCGACTGAACAAGATGCTGACACCGAGCGTGGCCGACAAGGAAGCCTTTCTCGACAGTTTACCCAAGTGAGGGCTTCTTTTCTGAAATCACGCAGGGAAATAGCAGGGTTGTGGCTTACAATACGTTTTAGCTCTTGTTGCAACATTGTATCACGAAAATGTTCTACCACCAAGTCTCTAACCACCAGGTCAGACCTGGGGAGTGCATTTGAGTCAATATGAATGATCTCTTCCGTAATTGTCATAAGGGCATGGATTAACTGAGTGAAAGATTCCCCATCTTTTTGTCTACGTGCATACAATTTCTCTGTAAGCTCTACTACTGAGCTGGGTGGGCTAAAATGTTCAACAAGTACTTTAAATATAATTTCAGGGTCATTTCTTTCATGCAGGGGCAAGAACCGTATTTCTGTTTGTGCAATTCCCTCTAGATGGTCATAAAGAAATAAAGCTTGTTCAGATTTGGACCGGTACCCATCTCTTATACAGGCACGGGCGTCTTCAATCCACTGAAATACTGATAGTTCAGTGGGCTTCCCAGACCCAGAAAACCTAGGGCAGCGTCTCTCTCTAGGTGCATAGAGTACTCTCTCGACTCGCCTCTGTTCAGGGTCTCTCTGTGCCTCAACATTACTTCCTGCAGCCTGAATGTTACGATTATTCTCTGCCCTTAACCTTTCAATCTCCTCCCTGAGAGCAGCAATCTCCTGGGCATCAGACATATTTACCACAATCAAATGCCCACTATAAGTTGAGGTGTTGAAGAGATGAGGGTGTTTCCCAGTCTGGGGGTCCGTTGCTTTGCCGAGTCGCCAGTCTTCTTATCAGCCACCGTTTCCTTTTACAATCTACTTGGAAAAAACAAAGTCATGGACAGACTAACACATGCCTCAAAATGGTGACTCCTGCCGACAAACGCCAAATGTGGTAACCTCACAGTAAGTGAGCCACTGGTGTTTAACCTTGACAACGCCACCTTCAGTTTCACTGAGCAGAAGGAGCTCAACACCAAGAATGTATTCAAAACCACCAGTAACTGACTGGTTCGTAAAAGTCACCCAGAATGAGGCATGAATCAGGTTTAGCCAAAAATATACAGTCTTTAATACAATAAATGTTCAGGGTACAAAATATATATGTTAAAATGTTCAATTGTTCTGACAGGTAGGCTATCTTCCTCTGGCCAACCGTTAGCACAGCGTCCGCCCGGGTGCTCGAAGTGCCTGAGTGCACGCCCGCACTCCGCTACAGCAGCGGGGTGCCTGTGAGAGTAGAGAGAGCGAGAAGAAGAACCACAGCACCGCAAGACAGCATGCAAGAGCAAATCACGCTTTAAAACTGAACGGGGAACATGCAGTCCCCGGACCATTACAAACCATGTGCACCTTTATTCCTTATCACTACACCACCTGAGTACAAGAAGATTGCCCTCCTACACCAGCACCACACCAGAAGCTGCAACGGGGTCGGAACGGCACTCTGCAAACTACCAAGGACCAGGACGCGCCCTGCCACAGCGAGACGGTGGCCAACTAGAGGAGTACAATGAGAACAGATCATTTAGCACATAACCACACCACGCACAGTGGTATTAACTGGCGGTTTCACAATGCCAGATGGATAACAATGAAAATCAAACCCCTAAAGGAAACAGTGGCTGATCCGGCATGTTACTGTAGTAGTCTGCCCCTGCCTGGACTGAAACAGAACAGCCACATTATAAGAAACATCTTCAACAAAGTACAGAATATGGATTGATCAAAGGCAGGAGATGCATACTTTCTGAATTGTTGTATTTGGCCCTGCCAACATATCCAGGTTGTCTCCTGCATGCACAAGACGTCTGAAACCAGCAACATTACAGTTAATACAGGCTTTACATTGAGTATGCAAAAGAACAGACATTAAGAGCTACATACTTGATGATTTAACAATTGGTCAGGCCTCCCGACTCACTGGCTTGACAATTGGTCAGGCCTCCCGACTCACTGGCTTGAGTCTGTGGGCGTAAAGGGAGAATTTAGGCCACAATCACCACCACACATGAAGAGTCAGGTCATAAAACTAAACATTGGTGCTTACCCACTTTGAAGAGGAGCAATTACTACCCAACAGTGGCACGACCTGTCTGAGAGGTCCACACCCATTGAAAGCCAAGCCAACTCTGGCTCCCTGCTCCCTCCTGGAGTAATAAGCCCCCCCCCCCCCCCCCCCCCCCACACAAGCAGTGGTGGTGATTGCACCTGTAATTGGCGACCAGCCATGTTCAATCAGGTCCAGGGCACCACACATGCTTATAAAAGCATATGGGTTATACAAGGGGCCAAGACAAACCAGCTGAGCAAGTCACCCACCGCCCCTAACCTCATCAAGGTAGGCCAGAAACGGGTCCCAAATATGTCACTCCTATACCCTAATGTAATCTCAATAGCAGCACCAGTCTCCTTCAAGGAAACAAGATCAATAGAAATCATTAGGCTACAGACCGCTTTATAGATCCACACTGTTACAGCAGGCAACATCAAACTTAATTTCAGTTTAATTCAATCACACAAATTACACCACGCACCCCCATATAGATAAGATTTTGTTCCAGGGTCCCCCATCTGATAAGAGTTTTGCTTTTAGATGTTTTATCACAGACATTATATGAAACCCATGACCCTCATACATTCTGTGATTGTGTTACTTATGGATGGAATTATAGTGAACATAGATTAATCCCCCCTTTTTGCTGGGGACCCCACTTTGAAAACCACTAGCTTAGGCCACAACTGTTGCAAGAAGGTGAATTTTCACACATTTTCAATGCAGATTGAGGACAAATAAGATGGATTGTCATCTGGTGCATTTTAATGTTAGGCGCACCCAGGAGAAAGAGAGTTGAAGTGGGAATAATTTCTGGCTGAGCAATGTAATGCACCTCAAATAAAGTAAGATATTTAGGCTACAGTTAGTCTGTCAGTAAAAGGTTTGATGGATGAACAAATCAATCAAAAACACTTCACTACGTCCAACATAGGCTACAAGTTTCCTTTCATTCCATTGAATTTGGCAGCGCGGAACATGGAACGAAACGCAGAATGAAACATGCAAATTGCATGTTTCGTTCCATTTTTCGTTCCGCGCTGCCAAATTCAGTTAAAAAATGTGCGAGTTTAAGATCGCCAAATGGCGGGCTATTCAGCATAAAACAATATAATACGAAAAAGTAGCACTGCTTGGTGGACGCCGAATTTAGTAGAAGACCCCGGATAACTCGAACTGATTAATTGACTTGAATATCCATGCTGTCTGTAGCCGGTGCGAGTGCAGCCGATGAGGTTAAATTATCCCAGTGTTTGCTTCTGAGAGCCTCCGTGTGTACCACGCTGCCCTCTCTAAACTCTGCGTAATACAATGCAACGACTGTCTGGCTTGTGAGCTAACTTACTGCTTGATAATATAAAACATAGGAAAAGAGAAAGGGGAAAATATAGGTGCTACTGTCTGTAAATCTATTGATTGAACAAGATGGATTGAACAAGATTTTCAGACGTAGGCTATTCAGCATTGGACAATACAGAATGTCAATCTTAGCAATCTATCCAACAACAACCAATTAGGTTTCACCTGGTTTCACCAGGCTAAGGGCGTGTTCCGCTCCAGCTCAATCTGATTGGTTTCAAAACACATCACTCTGTGATGTTTCTGAGTGAAAACACATGCACTCTGTGAATTGCAAGTGTTTTTCAACCAATCATATTTTTTCATTAGATAAATTACCAAATAAATAAACGCCCACAGGGCGAATGTTTTTTTAACTACCTACTCCACGCTGGGACCAGGGCCAGAGTGACTCGTCTGCATGGAGCTCTCCTTTCCATCAGTTCAGGTCACTGTTGTTGAAGCATTTTAAGCATATAAGAATATAATGAATGAAAAAATGAGCGTCTGCACATAAGAAAAAACACATTTGATTGATATTTTATTATAAAAAAAAAAGAAAAATGAAAAAAAAAAAAAAAAAAAAAAAAGATAATTTTTTTTTTTTTATATAAAATCCCCAATCTAATAGAGGAGGACCATCCTCCTATGCCTCACTGGAAAAACCTCCTCTGGACGAGTAGCAATATTTTGAAGTCGATCCTTTGGGACACGGGCAGCCAGTGAAGGGACCTAAGAACTGGGGTGATATGTTCAGCTTTCTTTGTTTTTGTCAGCACTCTGGCAGCAGCATTTTGAATGAGCTGCAGCTGTCTGAGAGCCTTTTTGGAAATGCCTGAGAAAAGACTATTGCAGTAGTCTAACCTGCTGGAGATAAAGGCGTGAATTAGTTTTTCAAGATCATGTTTGGACATGAATCCTCTGATTCTTGCTATGTTTTTCAGATGATAGTAGGCTGATTTTGTTATAGATTTTATGTGGGCACTAAAATTCAGATCTGAGTCAATGATAACCCCGAGGAAGAGAGTCTTTCTTTGGACCAAAAACAATGATTTCAGTTTTTTCTCGGTTTAGCTGGAGGAAGTTTTGACACATCCAGACATGTATACAAAAGGAGTCTCTTGCGCGTCAGCCCCTCCACAAAAGGAGGTCGGTGCTCTCAGGACAGGACAGTATTATGACAAAAGTTCAATGGACAAACCAAAGAGGATCCTGGAGCACACGATTCACTGGAAAATTGCTTTATTCAATGACTAACGTTTCGACGCCTGCTGCGTCTTCATCAGAGTCAAACAGGGTGACAAGGACATGTATTTGATCAATGCACTGACAGAACACACCTATTTGAGCATAGTTGTCTGATGAAAGGGCGATGCACGCAGTACGTGTGTTGTCAGCATAGTTATGATAGGCAACTTTGTTCTCTTGCATAATTAGGCCTAGAGGAAGCATGTAAAGATTGAAAAAAGGGGACCTATGATTGAGCCTTGAGGCACACCACAAGACATCTTAAAAGGCTCAGATGCAAAGTTGTCTATGGAAATAAAGTAGTCCCTGTCTTGCAGGTAGGACTTAAGCCAGTCTAAGACCGTGCCAGACAAACCCACCCAGTTTTCCAGTCTGTCAAGTAAGATTTCATGAGCAACAGTGTCGAAGGCGGCAGTAAGATCAAGAAGCACTAGGACTGAACATTCACCCGAGTCTGTATACTTAAACGAATGTCATTTAGAACTCGAACAAGGGCCGTCTCGGTGCTGTGGTGGGATCGAAAACCAGATTCGAATTTATCGAATAGATCATTTGATGCTAGATAGTGGTTGAGTTGTTGATAGACTACCTTTTCAATTATCTTGCCAATGAGGGGTATATTTGATATGGGTCTGTAGTTGCTAATAACGGAAGCGTCCAGATTTTTCTTTTTTAATAGGGGCTTGATGACCGCAGTTTTCAAAACTGTTGGAAAAATGCCTGGTGAGAGGGAACTGTTAACTATTTGTAATAAATCTGTTTCTAAACAGCTAAAAACAGTTTTGAAGAAGTTGGTTGGCAGAGTGTCAAGGCAGCATGTGGAGGGCTTTAGCAGATGAATAATTTCGTTTAGGGTTTTGAGATCGATAGCCTTGAACTGAGTCAGGTATGCCGCATTTTTGTTGCATGAGTGCACAGGGGGAGGACTATAGTTAAGCGCGGGCCTATTCATTGATTGTCTAATATTTTGTATTTTGTCCCTGTAACGACACAATATGTAATAAATCGCGAAATGTAATAACATCTCTCTTTCCATATGTAATAACAACGCATTATGTAATAATATGCGCAATATGTAATAAATGTATTACATATTGCGCAGATTATTACATAATGCGGGGGTTGCACTTTTTTCTGGTTGAAAATGTAATAAGTGACGCATTATGTAACAAATTAGAAAATGCGCTGACTTTGTCATTGGGGGGGAGAGTAGGCTAATAAATATATTATGTGTCAAAACCAGTCAAGCAACTAGATATCTATAGTTGTTCAGCTGATGACGAACTGAATCTAGTGACAATAGTCCAGTAAAACCCGACACTTGCATTTCAGTTCTGGCCTTTGATCTACAAGTGATAGAAGCGTGGTTGACATTAGGGCTGTGAATCTTCATTGGCCTCACGATTCGATTTGATTATGATTCAGAGGGCTACGATTCGATTCGATTCGATTACGATTATCGATGCATCTCGATGCATCTTAAATCGATGCATCACTTTTTTTCCCGAATACATGATTTTTTTTCTCACTTTCTTTTTTCTCACTGTGTGGCTACTTTTAAAATAAAAGTGCATTTAGAATTGCATTGTATTATGGTCCATAATTAAAATAAACAACTGCATGTACTTCCATTATATTTTATTTGATTATATATATATATATATATATATATATATATATATATATATATATTTTTTTTTTTTATTATTATTATTATTATTTTTTTTTTAATAATCGATTTTTGACATTTGTGAATCGATGCAGAATCGTGCAGGTCCGCATTGCGATGCATCTTATAATCGATTATTTTTGACACCCCTAGTTGACATAGCCGCATTTACTGCCTCAATCCATAGATTACAGGGCCATTTAAACATAGGAAATCCATTAAAAATGGAGGATTGCAGAGACGTTTATGAATTGTCTGATATTACGCACAGGTTTTTTGGCTGCCCACTTCTGTTCTGTTTTTCGGCCTCTCCTCCGCACCGCTATGTGTTTCTCATTGGCCCATGCTACACCCTTCCACCAATTTTCATGAAAATTATTAAAACGTGAAACCACGTAGCTGTTTTACACCGTCGGTAAGAATATTTCAGTGGTACCATCATCATCTGCCATCATTGTCTATCAGTGTTAGGATTTCCCCTGGCCATGCTGACCCATTGACCATGCATCTATGAGGAGACACCTGAACGAATGGCTCTGGCAAAGGCAACATTTTGAAAGGCATGTGAATAAAATGTTTATCTGCAAAGCAGGATTTCGATTTAGAGATTTGTTTTTATATTTTAATCGAGCTTCGCAACAGGGTGTGTGTGACATGGGCAGACCATCGCCTGTCGCTGTCCATCGGCATAGGTGCTGAAATGTACATCAATTGGTGCTGAAACATCTGAAGCATGTCTGTAAAGCGTCACTGTACGCTTTCTTAGACATAGCCTATACTGTATCACTTGGCTCAATACGTGATTACGCATTTGGTGGAAGGAAAACAGGCTATTTGAAATAGACTATAGCCAAGATTATCACCACCACTATTACCAATATAACAGATAAATAAATAAATAAGAGTAATACACTTTTCTTTTCCTGCTTCACCCCGATGCCACAACTCGCCAGTTAATTGGGACGCGCCATGCAAAAGCTGCACACTGCAGCATCCCGCGATTTCGTTCTCAGATGCTGCAGGTAATACAAGGCTAATATTCTTACCTTTGCCCTTTAGGCCTAAAGCAAATATTCTCATGTTGTGAAGTAGGCTATAAATCCGTTCTGAAAGCAAGTTGGATGACTGCGTGTCAACCAGCTGCAGTCACATCGTTGTCAGACGGCTTCACAAAATATAGGCTACTTTTAAAAGTTTGGCTGACTGCACGTCTCATCTCTGGCTTGTTGCAGGTATAGAACTGGTTCTTAATTAGGGGTTCAAGCCCCGAAGGGGCTCAAACCCTATTGTTTTTGTGCTGGTTTATAAATTATTCTCGTCCTTGTCCTTGTCCTTGTCCTTGTTCATCTGCCTTGACGCAAATTCCTGTGAGTTGGTAAATGGCAGAGACCTGAAATTTGGCACAATGACAGATATTGGGTGCTAATTTCTGCTCAAGAAATGTTTTTTGAATCGGCCTGAAGGTGGCGCTATAATTAAAGGTTTTACATTAAAGGCCATAACTTCCACGCCCTTTGTCCGATTTTCAAACTTTTCTTTTGACATGTTCAGGTGAACCTGCTCTACAAATTTGCCTCAAGGACCCTCAAGGTCTGTCTGGAAATGTTTTGAGATATTTTGAAAAGTTTGGAAAACATATTTCTGACATCTCCTCCTAGACCGTTTGACTGATTTCCACCAAAATCGGCAGGAAGCATCTATGGAGCAAGCTCTACCATCCTGATATTTGGATTTTTGAAATCTACTTTAGTTTCTGAGATATTAATTGTTAAATTTGTGAGAGGGTGTGGCCTCTCAGCTAAATTGTCATAACTTCATTACCGATTAACGAATCTTCACGAAACTTGCAGGAGGTCTTCGGAGATCATCAGAGACCATGTTTCTCAAATTTTGTGCAATTTGACCAAAAGGGGGTGCCATAAACACCAGAAATGTGCGTGGCCTAACAGAAAAGGCCGTAACTCTGCACCTGTTTGTCCGAAACTTGTCAGATATATCAAGGAGGATGTCCTAGTCAAAATCAGAAGTTTTGTCATCTGCGCAAGGCTTGAACCCATGCCATCGCCGCTTGCGGCTATATTTTAGATTATTTTCAAGTTATTTAATTTCAGAGAGACATAATGTAGGCACGCAGTGTCTTTCTTTATGGCTCCCTTAAATGGGAATATATGACAAACTGTTCAGTTCACAAAGTTTGTGAAGAGATCATTCATTATAATAAAATACATTTGTTGGACGATTGGATAATATCCTATGTTTTTTGTTTTATTGTTTAATCTTAATGGGCCTGCAAACCCGAACCAAATTAATTAATTAAATAAGGAGTGTGTGCAGCTCACTCCCTTTGCACTTGCAAGCACAGACCGCAGTGAATAGTTAGATAATTATTTTGAAATCTAATGCAAAAAAAAAAAAAAAAAAAAAAATTGTTTGCTAAAAATTATACACTAATATGTTATGTATTTAAGAAATGATTACATCTATCTTTTTTCAATACATTTTGACTGGGCTGGTAAATAAGGCCGGAATTCTGGAATTCTGGAATATTGCCGGCTCCATTGGCCGTTTAGAAAAAAGACTAATGGAATCCCTGATTGGGAGTGACAGGCTGACAGCCAATGTCGGCCTTTGGAAAATATATTTTGCTATAGACTACATCTTTAGGTGATGAATGAAATAAATAAATAAGAAATAAATAGTATAGAGAATATAGAGTGACACACACACACACACACACACACACACACACACACACACGGAAATGATGTAGGCTCATGAAGGCCATAACTGCTGACTCCGGTTTCATAGGAGTAGGCCTAATATTGCTAACTGATTTGTTACCTTCCGCCATGGAGGTTATGTTTTCGGTGCTGTCTGTCTGTTTTATTTTTATTTGATATTTAAGTGATATTTGAGTTGACATGGAAGGGTGCACATATAGCCAATGAGAAAGGCATAAGCCACTTCTAAACAGGAAGTCTGGAGCATGTGCAGGATATTTTCCAGTTTTACCTTTCTAGACATGAGGGGTCTTTGTTTTTCTTGTCGAAGGTGAGTATAGAGCGGGGGGAGCGCGGGGCAGTGGGGAGGAGTGGGGCGCGGTGCATGCGTAATATCAGACAATTCATAAACGTCTCTGCAATCCACAATTCTTAATGGATTTCTTATGTATAAATGGCCCTGTAATCTATGGATTGAGGCAGTAAATGTGGCTATGTCAAACACACTTCTATCACTTGCAGATCAAAGGCCAGAACTGAAATGCAAGTGTCGGGTTTTACTGTCTATGCCTTGTTTACCGGACTGTTGTCAGATTCAGTTCGTCATCAGCTGAACAACTATAGATATCTTGCTTGACTGGTTTTGACAAATAATATATTTATTAGCCCCCAATGACAAAGTCAGTGCATTTTCTAATTGTGTTACATAATGCGTCACTTATTACATTTTCAACCAGAGAAAAGTGCAACCCCCGCAATATGTAATAAGCTGCGCAATATGTAATACATTTATTACAAAATGCGTCACACGTTATTATTGCGTTCAGGCGATTTATTACATATTGCGCATATTATTACATAATGCGTCGTTATTACATATTGAAAGTGAGATGTTATTACATTTTGCGATTTTATTACATAATGTGCAGTTATTACATATTGCGTCATTACAGTCCCTAAAGAAGGAGGCAAGCTCATTGCATTTATCCATAGATAAGAAATCAGTGTTTAATTTTACCGGGGGTTTGGTCAACCTGTCCACGGTGGAAAACAGAGTGCAACGGCGCTGGAAGCACAGTGCGGTGGGTGCTGCAGCACCCCCTGGTGGCAAGAGATGTTTTTTTTTTTTTTTTACAGTGCACCTGAATGCAACATGCAAAATACCCGCTGAATAAGTGTCCAAATGTTCATGTAATTCTGGCTAATACTCCACTTCTATTATAACATTTCAGTCTGGAAGATATAGGGCCCTATTCTCCCACAGGCCTTCGGCGCAAAAACTGGCCTTACACGCAAAAAAACGTGCCTTGCGCCTGCCTCGGGAAGATATCAACATGGCTCTAGGCCGCCAAATGCGCTTTAGGCGGAATGGGCGTGGCGCACTCCCTGAATGGGTGAGAATGGGCGTTTCGGCCTTAAATACCGGCCTAATGATATCTTCCCACCTGGCGTAAATTTAGTGCTTTGCGCTTTTGAAAACCAGGCCTATTCAGTGCGCTGGTTGTGCGGAGCGCTCCTCTGCCCTTTCCTCTGTCCCTTCTCTCTGTGTCACTCCCTCTCTCTTACTCATTAGTCTGACAAGCACAATACGGACTGCTTGAAAAAAAGTTTGCCGGTTCTCTCTCTCTCTCAGAAAAAACAAGTTGTTTTTTAACAACATGACAGTTTTTTCTAACATGACAGTTTTGACTGAGCCCGTGACATTCAGAGGCTATTGCATCATCCTACCTGTGCAGTGAAGGAACGAGATCATTGTGGGCAAACATTCACTGCCTGCCTTCCCTGCAACAGCCAGACATGTGAAATCTCCCAGCATGCATTGGGCTTATCCATTTCGATAATAAATCGCATTGAAATTAGCCTAAATAGATAGAAAGGTACATGGAAATAGATCTAAATAATGTGTCATGTTCCCACAACATGCTATTGTAGAACATTTCAATATTGGACAAAATAAAATGTGAAATCCAAACACAACCCTATGTGAAACATATATGTCATCCTGGGCCTATATATATCCCTCGTCGATTTAACATGATTTAGATAAGTGACAGCGTAACGCGCTTCTACTGTCATGTGCTATACTGTGATGTCTGCTCCATTAACTTGGCCCTACTTCACATTTAGTTTTATAATAAAAACACATTTCTGCAATGACTTTACATAATGTAGGCTATATTTATGTGCATCATCATTTATGTGGGCTAAGTGGCTGGGCTAACCCAGCCACTTTCGAGTGCCGGTCCCAAGCCCGGAAAAATGGGGAGGGTTGCGTCAGGAAGGGCATCCGGCGTAAAACCTAGCTAGCTAGATGCCAAAGAGATTATGCGGATCAATAATCATGTTTCCATACCGGATCGGTCGAGGCCCGGGTTACCAACGACCGCCACCGGCATTGCTGACCAGCAGGGTGTCGGGGGAAATTGGGCTACTGGTGGTAGAAAGAGAAGAAGAGGGGGGGAGCATGTCCGGAGGAGGAGAGAGAAGAGAGTGGGGAGGAGTGTGGAGGTGAGGGTAGGAACCCTGAATGTTGGCACCATGTCCGGTAAAGGGGGAGAGATAGTGGATATGATGGAGAGAAGAAAGGTAGATATTCTGTGTGTGCAGGAGACCAGGTGGATGGGGAGTAAGGCCAGGAGCATGGGGAGAGGGTACAAACTGCTCTACTATGGGGTGGATGGGAGAATAAATGGGGTAGGAGTAATCCTAAAGGAGGAGTATGCTAGCAGCGTGGTAGAAGTGAGGAGAATATCAGACAGAGTGATAGCTGTGAAGCTGGTGAGGGAAGGGCTAATGCTAAATATTATCAGTGCGTATGCCCCCCAGGTGGGGTGTGAGATGGAAGAGAAACAAAAATTCTGGAGCATGTTAGATGAAGTGGTAGAGAGCGTGCCGGCAGGAGAGAGAGTGGTGATTGGAGCAGACTTCAATGGGCATGTAGGGGAAGGTAACAAGGGAGATGGGGAGGTGATAGGAAAGTATGGCGCAAAAGAGAGGAACGCAGAAGGGCAGATGGTGGTAGATTTTGCAAAGAGGATGGGGATGGCAGTAGTGAACACATACTTCATGAAGAGGGAGGAACACAGGATAACATACAAGAGTGGGGGAAGGTGCACACAGGTAGACTATGTCCTATGTAGAAGGTGTAACCTGAAGGAGGTCAGGGACTGCAAGGTAATCGCAGGAGAGAGTGTAGCTAGGCAGCACCGGATGGTGGTCTGTAGGATGACAGTGAAGGCCAAGGGGAAGAAAGCCAAGGGAGGGAAGATAGAGCAAAGGATTAAATGGTGGAAGTTAAAGAGAGAGGAATGCTGTGTGGAGTTCAGGGAGGAGGTAAGACAGGCGCTGGGGGGTAGAGAAGAGCTGCCGGTTGGTTGGGCAGCCACCGCAGAAGTGGTGAGGGAGACAGCAAGAAAGGTACTTGGTATGTCTTCAGGAAAAAGGAAGGAAGAGAAGGAGACCTGGTGGTGGAATGAGGAAGTGCAGGAAAGTGTACAGAGGAAGAGGGTGGCGAAGAAGAGGTGGGATAAATTCGGAGATGAGGAGAGTAGACAGAAATACAAGGAGACACGGTGGGAGGCGAAAAGAGAGGTGGCAAAGGCAAAGGAAAGAGCATTCAGCGAGTTGTATGAGAGGTTGGATACCAAGGAAGGAGAAAAGGATTTATATCGATTGGCTAGACAGAGGGACCAGGCAGGGAAGGATATACAGCAGGTTAGAGTGATAAAGGATAAGGAGGGTAATGTGCTGACCAGCGAGGACAGTGTGATGAGAAGGTGGAAGGAGTATTTCGAAGAGTTGATGAATGAAGAAAATGAGAGAGAGAGGAGGATGGACAATGTGGAGGCAGTGAACCAGGAAGTACAACAGATAAGTAAGGAGGAAGTGAGGGCAGCTATGAAGAGGATGAAGAGAGGGAAGGCGGTCGGCCCAGATGACATAGCAGTGGAGGCCTGGAGATGCTTAGGAGAGTTGGCAGTGGACTTTCTAACAAGACTGTTTAACAACATCTTGGTTAGTGAGGAAATGCCAGAGGAGTGGAAGCAAAGTGTACTAGTGCCTATTTTCAAGAACAAGGGAGACGCACAGAGTTGCAGCAACTACAGGGGCATAAAGCTGATGAGTCACACTATGAAGCTTTGGGAAAGAGTAGTGGAGGCTAGATTAAGAGGAGAGGTGAAGATTAGTGAGGAGCAGTATGGGTTCATGCCAGGAAGAAGCACAACAGATGCATTGTTTGCCCTGAGAATGCTGATGGAAAAGTATAGAGAAGGCCAGAAGGAGTTACATTGCGTCTTTGTAGACCTAGAGAAGGCATACGACAGGGTACCAAGAGAGGAGGTGTGGTACTGTATGAGGAAGTCAGGAGTGGCTGAAAAGTATGTGAGAGTAGTGCAGGACATGTATGAGGGTAGTGCGACGGTGGTGAGGTGTGCAGTGGGAGTGACTGAGGGGTTAAAGGCTGGGGTGGGATTGCACCAAGGGTCGGCCCTCAGCCCATTCTTGTTCGCAATGGTGATGGACAGGCTCACAGACGAGGTCAGGCAGGAGTCCCCGTGGACTATGATGTTTGCAGACGACATAGCAATCAGTAGTGAGAGCAGGGAGCAGGTGGAAGAAAATCTAGAGAAGTGGAGACATGCGCTGGAGAGAAGAGGGATATAAGTAGAAGTAAGACAGAGTATATGTGTGTGAACGGGAGGGAAGATGGAGGGGGGGTGAAGATGCAGGGAGTAGAGGTACCAAAAGTGGAGGAGTTTAGATACTTGGGGTCAACCGTGCAGAGTAGTGGGGACTGTGGCAAGGAAGTAAAGAAGAGAGTGCAGGCGGGGTGGTGCGGGTGGAGAAGGATGACTGGGGTGATCTGTGACAGAAGGGTACCAGCGAGAGTGAAGGGAAAGGTCTACAGCAGGGTAGTGAGACCAGCCATGCTGTACGGTCTAGAGACGGTGGCACTGACAAACAGGCAGGTGGCAGAGCTGGAGGTGGCAGAGATGAAGATGTTACGCTTCTCTCTGGGAGTGACGAGGCTGGACAAGATAAAGAACGATTACATCCGAGGAACCGCCCATGTTGCGCAGTTTGGACAGAAAGTGAGAGAGGCAAGACTGAGATGGTATGGACATGTGCGGAGGAGGGAGGTGGGGTACATCGGGAGGAGGATGCTGGAGATGGAGCTGCCAGGAAAGAGGAGGAGGGGAAGGCCCAAGAGGAGGTTCATGGACGCAGTGAAAGAGGACATGCAGGCAGTGGGCGTGACGGAGGACGATGCAGAGGACAGAAACCGATGGAAACAGATGATCCGCTGTGGCGACCCCTGACGGGAATAGCCGAAAGAAGAAGAAGAAGATCATTTATGTGGGCTGGTCCACGCCCACTGCGCTGGGCGTTCAGCGCAGTTTATAGGCCGATACAACGATAGGGGCCATAATCTTTATGACTAAAAGGCTAAATGAATAGCTTAGAAAATGAATAGCCCCGGGGGCCCATGGTACTATTAATCCGGCCCTGGATATATGGGAGGAATAGCAGGTAGGCTATCACTGTCCCTGAGTCCTGAGGGTAAATTGAGTAATGCTGCAGAGAAGAGGAGAAGACACTGAATAATGACATCACAACAGTATAATCCTAATGTTAATTTAAAATTAAATATTCCTCTAAATATGGCTAAAAGTCCAAAAAGGGTGGGAGAGAGAATGAGGATTCCAACACAGCAGTGGGAGCAAGTGGTGACATGGAGGTGAGTGAGAAAAGGTGACTGAATAATTACACAACAGTCTAATCTTAATGTTAATATTCCTCTAATCTGACAAAGTGGCCAAAAAATTTTTGGCGGCGACCAGATTTTCCGGCGCCCTATGGGCACCGGCAGCCGTCCCCCCCAATGTTGAATCGGTGGCTACGGCCTTGCAGCACCCCCTACCTAAAAGTACTTCCAGCGCCACTGACAGAGTGCGAGCATTATTAATGTTATTGCTAATGATGTTAGAGAAAAAGGATTGTCTGGCACTTCTCAGAATATGGTTGTATTGTCGAAGTCTGTCCTTATAGATATCATAGTGAACGTGAAGTTTAGTTTTTCTCCATTTGCGTTCCGCTTTGCGACACTCCGTTTTTTTTTTATCTTTACAGAACTGGCGTATCGCCATGGTGCCTTTCTCATACCAGAGATGGATTTTACTTTAATGGGTGCAATTTCATCAATGATAAGGGTCATTTTTGAGTTGAAATTATCTAAGAGATCATTTACAGGGGATAGAGTAGGTGTTGGCAACGTCAGGAAAGCTTTGATAAAAGATGCACTGGTGCTCTCATTGAGAACACATTTTGATATAGTATCTGTCCTAGGAGGGGTCTCAACAGTGACAGTACTCTCGAGGAAAACACAGTAATCCCCCCCCCCCCCATTTTTTATCAAATTTGTATCCCCCATTAGTGCTAATTAATTAATTTATCCTGGTTGCTACTCCACCCTCTGCCGATCTGGGGAGAGCCGAAGCTGGCTCCATGCGTCCTCCGAGACATGGGCAGTTAGCCAGCCGCTTCTTTTCACCTGACAGGGGAAGCTTCACCGGTAGGACATAGCACGTGGGAGGTTCACGCTATTCCAACCAGTTCCCCTCCCTCTGAACAGGCGCCCTTAACGACCAGAGGAGGAACCACATTAGCAACCAGGATATTGCATGTTTTGGTGAAGGTGGTTCCTATATGAAGGAAACCCCCGGGAGGCACGGGGAGAACATGCAAACTCCACACAGAAAGGTCCTTTTGATGAGCCCACCCGGGCGATGGGCACTCGAGGACATGCGGACGGGCACGCATTCCTTCAGCGTTCACAGCGTCCCAGGTGGGAATCGAACCCAGGACCTTCGAGTTGTGAGGCGACAGCGCTTACCACTGCACCACCGTACCCCCCAAGAAAACACAGTAATGATCGGAGAGTGCAATGTCGGTGACCAACACTTTAGAGATATCAAGGCCTTTCGATATGATTAGGTCTAGTGTGTGACCTTTGAAATGAGTAGGCCCCGATACATGTTGAGCCAGGCCAAAATTGTCCAAAGTATTGAGAAATTCTCTGGCAATGCTGTCATTGGGATTATCAATATGAATATTAAAATCTCCACTGACTGTCATGTAGTCGAAGTCTAGCATATAATGGAAAGCAGCTGTGTAAAATCATCAACAAAATTTGCAGGTGGCCTGTAAACAGTCATAGTTAGAATATGTTTGGATGTTTTCGGTATCATAGCAAGATATTAAAAGGTTGGAAAAATGCCAAAAGAAATCTGCCTGCAATCATCTTTGAAAATGGCTGCAACACCTCCCCCTCTCTTATTTAATCTGACTTGGTCCATAGAGCAAAAGTTTGGGGGGGGTCGATTCTATCAGGACAGCATCCCTCTTGTCTTGATCCAGCCACGTTTCCGTTAGCAACATAACATCTAAATTGTGATCGGTTATAAAATCATAGGAGAGATTTGCATGCTAGTGATCTGGTATTTAACAAACACACATTCAGATGGCACAAAGTGGATTTGTGATGAGTCTCTTTTCTGAGTGGAACAGAGATAAGGTTTGTAGGCCAGGCGCCAGTTTGTCAATGGCATCGAGCACCATGCCACTGGCTGGATGAGATAGCCGGAATTATAGTGGGAAATTCTGGTATAGGTTTGTATGTGATAGAGTGTGCATTGGAGAGGTTGACAGTTCTGCTGGATGGCCGACAGGGGGAGCACTGGACTGGAGCAGTGGTCAGTGAGGTTTGGCGATGACGTGGGCAATGACGAGGTGGAGTGATCCTCTGAGTGACCAGGTGTGTGACTGGGTCAGTTAACGATAGTCAATTGTGTCGGGCAGTGTTTGATGCAGGAGGAATGCTACCAGCTCTGGCTGATTCTAGCGTTAGAGCGAGGTTACTGGCTAGGAGATGTTTGCCATTTCTATTAAGATGTAGGCTGTCGCGTGCAAATACATATGGTCTCTTCCAGAAAGAATTGAAATTGTCAACAAAGGGGATACCGAGCGAGGAGCAGTAAACCTTGAGCCAGATATGAAGCTGGCGGACGTGACTGAACTTGCCATCTCCAAACCGAGGAGGCGGCAGTGGACCAGAGACAATGCATTGTTTCCCAGCATTTAGGACACTGTCTATGAGGATTTTAAAGTCATTTTTGAGGGCTGCCATTTTTGTTGGCTGCTGCCTGCCGCAGTCGTTCAGTCCAATTTGCATGACGATGGTGGGTGTATCAGTGGGTGTATTTTGTAATATGGTTGGGTTACAGAGAGTTTTGGAGTTACGAACAAAGTCAGACATATGGCGGACTATGGATGAGCCAACGATAAGGCATGAGGGGGGGGGGGGGCTTGATAGACAGTGATGCAGCCACGGTTGATTTGCCAGCAGAAAGTCTAGTAACACGACCAGACAGTGCCAGACATGCAGAGGGCAGCGGGGGTGATCGGGTCTGTGGCCGCGAGGACGAGACGGGATGTTTTGACAGTTGAGGAAAATCATACTGGTCCAAGATGTCGTAGCGGCTGGAGAGCTGGAGTTCAGGAGGCAGAGGTGGAGAGGACTTCTTGACCCTGTTTGTCCCAGGGACTAGGGACCACATCTCTCGTCGGGGGTAGAGCAGTGGGCCATCGGATTTGGAGTGAAGGCAACTCTAGGTGGATTTTTTGGTTTATGTCCCTGCCGCACCCTGGAAACCTCAGGCAGGGTGGACACAGTGGAATCTAGCTCCACTCCAGCTGATGAGGTGTGAGTAGGTCCCACTGAGACGACCATTGATGCGAGGGACTCCATGAATTGCTCCTCCACCCGGAGCTGATGGAGATCAGAGATACGGCTCCGAAGCTTGTCGTTGGCCTGAGACAGCTGGAGGCATTGATCGCACCCGGGAGAGGAGGTGAGTGTCATAGGGGTGGGCTTTGGCGATTTATTCGAGAGGCTAGATCAGCTAGATGTGATACAGATCTTGGCTAAAAACAAACCACACTGTATCGGGGAGGTTGCTGTTATTGCCGTCGGGGCTGCTAGCAGATTAGCTTCAGCGCGGCCCCCCACCCGACGGCCGATGCTTGATTTTGAGTTGTATATCCCCTGTACAAGTTCATTGGAAGTCCAGCTGCTAGGCACTTGCCTTCGGCACGGACCGGCTGGTCCGTTATTGCTCGTTGATCTCTTGTCTAGTTCTTTATCGCTTGCCGGTAACGTTAGCTGTTTAGCTGTTCGCTAATGATAGCTGGTGGCTATGTTAGCCAGCAGTGCAGGTTGGGTAACTTTTAGGTTCAGTAGTCCCAGTCACACAGAAAGATCCTTGTACTTCGCCACTAATCAAACGCTAAAATGTAAACTTACAAGGCACTCAAAAAACTCACAGAGGCATGTCAAGAGAAGGGTCACAGCTTTTTACTTGAGAGTGCTGCAAATCCCTCCAGCGACCCCCCCTTCAAAATAACAAACGGTCATAACTGATTGCAACAATTGTATCACTTACACGATTCACTTATGTAAAGGGCCACCTTGCCTATTTTCAACTAGCTTTGAAGATAGAGAGAACAATAATGATAGTGTGGTGATAGTGATAGTGACAATAGTGACATTTTGCGCTGAAATCGTGCCGCGCAAAGCCCTAATTGTGGGCGTGTCGGCCCGCTGCCCTTCGCGTCATCTCGCCGCAAACCTCCATAGGCGTGTTTATGCCCAAAACTGTATTCACAGGTGTGAGATCACTCCCCTTAAAAGCCACAGCGTTACCGCCATCACATCCGGACCGTGACAGCAGCTTCTTTCTTGCTGAGTGCAAGGAGAGAAACAGAGTGAGAGAGAGAGAGAAAAGAGGGGGAGAGAGTGAGGGGGGGAGTGAGGGGGGGGGGGGAGAGAACGAGAGAGGGAAGAGAGAGGGAGACAATTGGATGATGAACCAGTTCGGTAACGAAAATTGATGCTGATGGAACGATCCATTTGAAACACAAAGGGCCGCCGTGCAATTACAGAGTGAATATCCCCATGTCCCAAAGCATGCGCTTACTGTAATTAGACGTTTCGTTCATATAGGCTATAACATACACATCTAAAAATATTTGTTTCTTTAATAGGGTAGGAATGTGTGAGATTTTAATTCTAGCCTATTTCAATAGCCTATGTCAGAATTGTCCACTCTGGTTAAGCCATTGCCTGTGGTCACGCCATCCGTGCTGTGGAGAAGCTGGTCTTGCATGTGTGCAATTGCAGGGAAAGAGGTTACTGTACTGGCCGGACAGGTGTTGTGCCAAATTGTGATTTGCGGTTTGAATTGGATTAGGGGAACAAGGGTCTGGCGGGGCGGGAGTCTGTGTGTAGCCCGGGGAGGGGTGCTTAAGTGTGGGGTGCGTGCGCAGGTTCGGCTAGTGCGCCGGGTGAAGGTGGGAGCTGGGCCGGGTATGCAGGCTGGGTGGTGGGGGTGGGTCGGTGCCCTGGGTGTTTTGGGCTGGCCATGGGGCTCACAGGGTGGGGAGAGGCAGCGCTGTGCATGGTCCCACGGAGCGAAATCAGATTCTGGCAGCAAATCACTTTTTGGCACAACACCGTCACAACTTTCTCAAAAACAAACTATTGTTACCACACCACAGACCTGTATGGTCGGGAATTACAGTATGTAGCCTAATAAAACCATGACAAACGAATTCTCATTTTTAAATCAAGGTGTGTTTTTTCTGCAATGTAGACTATAGTTATAGTTATAGATTTCCTGCACTGCGCGGAGAATACTGTTTGCGCTCAGACGTATGCCTGGGTTAGGGTAGTGGGGTTTTTTGCGCTAAGACCTAATATTTGGTGGCGTTAAAATTGAGAGCACCCAAGGCCATTTTTTTCTAACACATTGCGCTTGAACGCCCAAACCTCTGTTTATGCTCGGAACATAGCGACGGTATCTTCGCCAGAGCGCAAAAAGACACTTGTGGGAGACAGATGATAGGCTAGAGGCCCACGGACATGCCTGGGCCACGCCTACACCTGTGTCTGCGCTTAGATCCCAGCGCAAAACTGGATGGTGGAGGCAGATGATAGCTTAAGACGCAGGGAAGATAGCAATAAGAGGCGCGCAAAGTGCAGCGCAAACGATAGCGCTGTACGAAGATAGGGCCGTATACTACTAATTTAGTAATGATACAAAGTTGGTTGAAAATTGGCCTTTAATTAAAACAAACTACAGGCAACCAGCAAAGTAATGGAAAGAAATGGAAGGCAGTGATTGTTCTATGCAGGCTATAAAGAAGGAAGTGATTGTTCTATGCAGGCTATAAAGAAGGAAGTGATTGTTCTATGCAGGCTATAAATAAGGAAGTGATTGTTCTATGCAGGCTACAAAGAAGGAAGTGATTGTTCTATGCAGGCTATACAGAAGGAAGTGATTGTTCTATGCAGGCTATAAAGAAGGAAGTGATTGTTCTATGCAGGCTAAAGAAGGAAGTGATTGTTCTATGCAGGCTATAAAGAAGGAAGTGATTGTTCTATGCAGGCTAAAGAAGGAAGTGATTGTTCTATTCAGGCTAAAGAAGGAAGTGATTGTTCTATGCAGGCTACAAAGAATGAAGTGATTGTTCTATGCAGGCTACAAAGAATGAAGTGATTGTTCTATGCAGGCTATAAAGAAGGAGGTGATTGTTATATGCAGACTATAAAGAAAGAAGTGATTGTTCTATGCAGGCTATAAAGAAGGAAGTGACTGTTCTATGCAGGCTATAAAGAAGGAAGTGATTGTTCTCTGGAGGCTATTAAGAAGAAGTGATTGTTCTATGCAGGCTATTCAATGCAGGCTATAAAGATTTGAATATCTCCAGAAGTAAATTCAAGTAAATTCAAGCTAAAAAGAGACATCTGCCCTTGGTGTCACAGGTGCACCAACCTCTACTTCAGCATCCCATGGACTGGGTTAAAATACCCCGCGTAAACTCTGATTATAGTGGTTAAAATGCCTAGCTCACTCCCATATTAAACAGACTCCTATGGCATGGAAACATCTTTACTGCTTTCACTTTTGTTTTGCACACAGCAACACAGCTGCAGCTCCATGGCATCTTGATATTTGCTTTGATTTGACAAAAAGGCTTTAAAAGTGCATCACTTTTGAAGTGGTCTCAGCAGAAGCATCCAACCTGCTGTTTTGGTATTGGGTGAAAAGTTCCAGCATTTCTCAACCTCTTGCTCATCGCAGTTTCTAAACCTGGACATGGACAGCTGCAGTGTAGCTTCTAAGCCTGGACATGGGCAGCTGTAGTGGAGCTTCTAAGCCTGGACATGGCCAGCTGTAGTTGAGCTTCTAAGCCTGGACATGCACAGCTGCAGTGGAGCTCGGAGCGGCTCAAAGCATCCATGGCCAGATAGCTTCACCTCACTACTGGATGTCCACCAAAGCAGCTCCCGCCTCCGAGATCCCCTGCCAGAGTTTAACAGCATCGCGTTGCGCTCTCAAAGACTGACCTCCATTCAGTTTCACTAGCTTCTGACATGAATACAAATAGGGTTTTTCGTGATGCCAAATTAATGCTTAAATAGTAACTAAACCACACCTAAATATGTGGTGAAGCCTCACACCTAATGGTGAAAACATCTATAGAATACAACAGGTGGTGACATCACGTGGCACAAAGACCAGCCAATGGGAGAAGGACAGTTCAGGATAGGAAGGAGGATAGGAAGGAGGATTTGCGGGGTGGGTTAGGGGGATATGGGTGGTGTGTGTGTGTGTGTGTGTGTGTGTGTGTGTGTGTGTGTGTGTGTGTGTGTGTGTGTGTGTGTGTGTGTGAGGGGGGGTAGCGAAAATGGGAAATATGGATAGGAAGGTGGTAGAAAGATGGGGTATAGGGGGAGGGGGTATAGGGGCAACACAGTCTCACAGACAATTGCAAAATAGCAACGTTTTGGACCAATGTTGCTATGTTACAATTTCGGCTCCAAAATTGTAAAATGGTAACTTTCTGAGATTTTAGGTTTAGAGTTAGGGGAGGGGTTAGAAACGGAAAATCTCCGAAAACCACGCCCACCCCAGTATAAACGTACGTCACCATGTTACCATTTCTGAGCTGAAATTGTAACATAGCAACATTGGTCCAAAAACGTTGGAGATTTCTTTGGAGATCAGGTTGATAGGGGGATATGGGTGGTGGGAGGTGGTGGCAAGGAAAGGGGAGTGGCACCATATAAGGTTTGGGCTTGTTATAGTTATATGTTAATATGTCTTTTTAGTTCTACTTATCTTTATTATAGTTCTTGTTCAAGATTTGAATGGGCCTTAGTTTAAGTGAGTGGCCTTTTACAGGGGGGCTCGCCGCCTCTCTTTCTACAATTTTCTCAGTTTTCTGAAATGTCAGCTCTCCTCTGTTCGCTGTTTATCTAACATCTAATGCCTGTCAGAGAGAGAGAGAAAGAGAGAGAGACAGAGAAAGAGAGAGAGAGGTTACCAGCTCCAGTGTGTTTTTTATAGAGCTTTTATGGAGGGGTTGGCCTTTTTGGGGGTTTGAGCAATGTTCTGGGAGCACTCTGTCATTTCTCACTCTGTGACTTTTAGGAGCTGATGACGGATGGGCAGCCGCCTCCCGCCTCTTGCTCATTAAACTGGAAATGGTATCAGTCAAAGTAGGCCCCGTAATGCACAAATAACTGGCAGCCATTTTAGAATGAATGCACGGCCGTGGCAGCGGGATGCGGCAGACCTTTGGGTGAACCCCAAATGGAGCCTTCTGTTTCCTATTTAGCTGATGCCTGCGCTCTGTCATATATACATATCTGCCTGTACTGCCACCTAAACCTGCTTCTTCTGTGTGTGTGTGTGTGTGTGTGTGGGGGGGGGGGGGGGTCAGTCAGGCTGGTCCACCTGCTCTGACATGATGGATATGATGCTGTTTTATTGCTCATATATGTATTACCAACCAGTAGCCAGAATAAAATGTTGGCTGTCTACGTTTCTACAAATCACGGATAAGTGACATTGAACCTTTGTGAACCAAAAATACATTGCATCCAAATTAAATAACATTTTTCAAATTTGAAAGTATCAGTTAATGCTGACCTTATATACCAAAATACTATTCAAGCCATTTCACTGTCACAGACAAATTTCCAATGTCGGAATGAGATCATGAGAGTTGTGGCTGTCTGGACTCTGGACTCAGTCTTTTTCTGTGAGGTGGTGATCAAACTCAGTCCCAGCTGTCTGAACTCAGTCTTCTCGTGTGAGGTGGTGATAAAACTCAGTCCCAGGCAGCTCTCTAAACTCAGTCTTCTTCTGTGAGGTGGTGATCAAACTCAGTCCCAGCTCTCTGAACTCAGTCTTCTTCTGTGAGGTGGTGATCAAACTCAGTCCCAGCTGTCTGAACTCAGTCTTCTTCTCGGCTTGATGACTTTAATATTATCAGGAGTCTTTAGCCTTGGCTCATTTGTGAAGTTCGGTGATGATCATGGAATTGTGTATAGGCAACAGTTTGAAACCTAGCTTATTTCCTGTCACATTAGCAAACACTGCAACAGGAAGTAAGCTATGGGCAATTTAGAATGTTTGTCAAGTTTAGAATGTTTGTCAATGTTGTCAAGTTAATACTGTCTATCCAGCACCAACACAGGACACAAATAAATGCTGTTGTACACCTTGTTGAGCTCTGAATTGGAGCTCATCTCCCACTCCCAAACTGTTCCTGTTTGTTTATACAGTATCCTTGTTCTGTGTGTTACTGCACTGTCAAGTTGCGTCTTTTATTTACATCTGCTGGCTTTTCAAAATAAAAGCACTTTTGTGTTCATGGGAAATAACAAAATAATAGCAACACAACAAATACATTACAAACTAGCATACACATTTGAACTGTGCCTTGGGGTTACATTGTGGTTAATTTACAGGCTGTCAAAAATGAGAGGGTGTCAGACTATTTTCAAAGTCTTCTAGTAGCTAGTGTAGGCTATATAGGTAATATTTGCCAAATCATATAGTCAGTGACTAAAAACTCATTGGGCCCTATCTTCGCAAAAGCGGTACTTTAACATTTGCACAATGCAAATTGGGGGCGTGCATAAGTGCATGCCTGTTATAATTCTACTGGACATAGGCGTGCCACATGCCAAACTAGGCATTTCAGCGCAAAAATGTGGGGATAGATGGCATTATCCTATCGTCAGCTGCACGCAATTACTTTGCACTAAGAGCTTTTAAAAGCACCTCTTACGTGTTAAATACCCCGTTGCGCTTGAGCGCACCATAATCTCCGTGCTGTGCAGCGCAGTGTAGAGTAAAATTCCTTTTGGATATGTCATTATGCACAGCCGTGCCACGCCAGGACATCACATTCTGCTGCTAAAATTGGGTATTAGCAGATAATTCAGTGAGGCAATCATCAACTATAACTCACTGAGAAACTTTTATCACATCGCAAAGAAGGAAATGAATTGAGAAAACTTGTTGGACAATGGACATAGGCTATTCACCTTCACCTATCCCATAACACAGAGGGTCGTTGGCACCACAGACGATCTGTCAACAAGCTCTCTCCATCTCTCTCTGTCCTCAGCACGAGTGAGTCCACTCTATTACGCATGGAGAGAATTACAGCATATTGCATGCCTCGTGCAAACAGCGATTGCGAGACGGGAATCCGATTGGTTTTTATTGACCCTTTTATTGCCTGGCCACACCTGTGAATAATTCTGGTACTTAAAGGAGAATTTCTGTTTTTTACACCACGGTCCTTATTTCCAGCTTAAAATATTACGTTTTACTCACCCAAATAACTTTGGTTTCGGATGTCCACAGAAGGTTTTGAGCTCGGAGTAGCATCCTCAAACAGGCTATAACGGGCGCAAACGGGTCAAGGTGCATGCGCTCTGTAAATAACACATTTTCTGTCACATCGCGGTTCATTGTGGTTGTTATATAATTATGAGAACATGAATTAGCGATCTAACTAACCTCTTGTGCTCCTGACTGCCGACAGCCTGCTATGTTTGCTGTCCGAGTGTCCATCACAGATAACACCTCCCGCTTTATCTCCTGCTGCTGTTTGTTGTTGTAGATATGTGGCCTTATTCCAGATGAGCGGCAATTGAATTGAATCGTCCATAATCTTGACATCAGATCATATCTATATGCCAAGCTAGGCTGCTAAGCTAACAACAACATACTGTAACAGACGAGACTCTGACCTGCCCCGGATGGGCTTACAGTGCTTATGTTCTTTTGTGGTTTCTCTAACAGAAGCGCTTCTCACTGCTTCTAATGAAGCACATCCAGGGCAGGTCAGAGTTGACTCGTCTGTTACAGTATGTTGTTGTTAGCTTAGCAGCCTAGCTTGGCATAAAGATACTGCCATAATGAACCGCGATGTGACAGAAAATGTGTTATTTACAGAGCGCATGCACCTTGCCCCGTTTACGCCCGTTATAGCCTGTTTGAGGATGCTACTCCGAGCTCAAATCCTTCTGTGGACATCCGAATGAAACCAAAGTTATTTGGGTGAGTAAAACATAATATTTTAAGCTGGAAATAAGGACCGTGGTGTAAAAAAACGAAATTCTCCTTTGAGACCAGCCAAATCCCGTTTGCACTGGCATTTTTGGGGCGCAGATGATTTGGCACGGCTCTAATTTGCGCCTGCGGCACATGCCGTGAACGTTTCCGCATCCCCGCCGAGAATTGCATCCCCACCATATTTCGGGGATGTTTTAACTTACAAAACAGGGAGGTCACGTCTACCCAGACAATTAGGCTATATCACTTTTAAACAGTTACATTTCTGTATAAATCATTACAACATGCTCCAGTGAGGTGGGGATGCATTTAGCTGCTGCCGGGCGGGGGTGCAAAACTCGGCATAACACCTGCACACATGCGCAAGGTGGACCGATATCTTCCCTGCCTTAAGGCACGGGCAAACAGGTGCACAAGTGCAAATAGGGGATATCGCCTGTACCAAGATAGGGCCCATTGTCTTTAGAGGTGAGCTGGATGTGAGATGGTGTCAGACTTTAGTATGTATGGGGCATAACTTATATATCACAGTTTCCAGTTTGAAAACATTCTGCAAACTAGAAGTGCACTTGGAGAGTGCATACCTCTGCCAATACCTCTGCCAAGGCCAATAGTCCAGTCCAGAGTCCTGCACCGGGTCGGGGTTCCGCGGGGCCCCGCCGGGTACCCGCAAAAAAATGCGGGGGGCGGGTGTTATTTTGTCATTTTATTTGCAGGTTCGGATCTGGGTAGAATAAACAACATGCGGCCCAGGTCGCGGGTGTTGTATAATATATGTATTTTTATTTACTTTTTATATAACGATAATAATTCCGTCAGTGTGTAAGTTCATGTTTTGTCTGAGTCTGACCTGACGTCTTTGACCTCAATCATTTCCGCTGGTCCTTTCCTTCCGGGTCAGCTCTCCCTCGCTCCGGTCAGGTATAAACAGAAATGACCTAGCTAGACCTATGCTAGCTAGCTTGTTGCATTGCATGACAGCCAGCGCCAGCAAAGCATGTTTCCTTTAGCTGCTGCCTGGCCCTGGCTGGCCTGCTGGCACTGGCACCAGTGACAAAACACCGTCAATGTGCTTAATTGTAAATAACGTTATGCAATGCCTGCCGAGTCCGACTGCACCGACTACCGTTGTTGGCTCTCGTCAGTGACTCGGCCAGAAAAGGCCGCTATTCGCTTCCTGTGTGAATTGTGAAACGATCGCAGTTACTTTGGTTATGTTCACTTCAAAAAAAATTATATATGCGGAAGCGGAGCGGGGCGCGGGTCTCATGTCTGCGGGGCGGGGTGGGTTGCGGTACTGACTGATCATATGAGCGGGTTCGCGGAGCGGGGTCGGTCTTGAAAATCAGACCCGCGCAGGACTTTGGTCCAGTCTGCTATGCTATGCAAATTTTGTGAGTCGGATCAGAACCCTGACCCTGAACCAACAACCCCCTCCCCCCCCGCCCCCCCCCCCCCTGCCACTCACCATATCCACCCCTCAAATCCTGAGCCTCCTTAGCTACACCTATCCACTCCCCCTACCCACCCCTCGAACCATGCGCGGACAGCAGGCCAGGCAATATATATAGCCCCGGAATGCGCCGCCTACTGGTTTACTAGTGGTTTTATTACTTATTAGTCTGAAGTAATAATTACACCACAGGGTTAATGTGGGTTCATCTCATTGTAAAATTGGACTCAGAAGCTCGGAACCATAGACGAAAATATGGACAGAGCCACCGTGATGTCACTCATTCATTTCTGGACTCTTGTGTTGGAGCCTTGAGTTTTGCATTGCTCAACACTTGCCTATAGGCTATAGAGCAGGGGTGCCCAAATTCTTTCCCATGAAGGGCCAAAACTCAATCTGGGTGGAGGGCCGAGGGCCAAAAATAAACGTTGTGGAATTACATTCAAATGTATTGTGTTTTATAGAAAATTAACATTCTAAATCTAAAATAACATTTCAATATCATAATCTACTTTTTATCTGTTTGAAAAAGCGAGGGCATGTTTTGTTTCGTAGTGGCGACGTATATTGTACTCTTTCAAAACAGCCACTCTCTGTCTGCAAATGAGACAAACCGCTGTTGAATTTACTTCGGTAAAAAAATACTTGTCTTGCCACTCCGTCCTAAACTTTCTTTTGTCAGTGTGCCACTGCCGTGATGATGATCTGTCCATCTTGCTGAGCTGGTGTAAAGCCAGTGACTGGGGAGGGACCAAATATCAGAGCTCACCCCCCAACCAGGTGATTCAGCCAACCAATCAGGAGCGATCAATCCTCAGACAGCAATGCCTCACACCCGTGTGATAGGCCCAATTCCAATCCGCCCCCTTACTGCCTCAAGCCCTTAGAGGCGCGTTCACATGAAGGGAGTGAGGGCTTAGGGATGTCCCACGGAGAAATCACAAAGTGAATGAGGGCTCAGAGTGAGCCCTTTCTGCCCCCTTACCGTAAGGGTGCAGCTATGGCCACTTACGGAAAGGGAATTGCCCACAATGCATAGCGTTGTGACGTATAAAACGGGGAAGGCTGCAAATATCTGTCAAAAAAATAAAACACACGCGCGAAACGAACGGGGTGTTTGCGAGTGTGCTGGAATGCCTTAATTGACAATGAAACATTACATTAATAGGGATTTCAGATTAGACAAAAATATTATATCAGAGGAATGCAAGTAGTTATTTTACACAATCCTAGAATAATCATCAATCATTTCTATTACAATTGCAATCCACAACTTTTTTGATGAATGAGAAATAGTTTTACCGAATCTGTAGGCTATTGTACAGTATTGACATTGTGTATAATGTTGGGTGACATGTCATTATTATGCTTATTTTAATTATAATTACACATGTTGCAGATTTTGCAGTAGATTACATTTATTTTTAAATGACCTGTTGGCCTGGATGAGAACAGACTCATCAGGGAGTCTATTCCTCAAAGCGTCTTGACAATAAACAATATATAGCGAGCCCCAAACGTGCCAGAGTCAACATCATCTTGTCAAGTGCAAAGGGCTCTGCTGTCCCAATCCTCATATTTATCCAATGTGGATCCCTTCCACACTTGATGACTCAACCACTTTCAGATGGCGGCCATTAGAGGGACTGAGGGTTCAGGGCTTGAGTGTTTAGGGGGCGGATTGGAATTGGGCCATAGAGTCGGGGAGAGAGAATACCAGCTGCACAAAATTAACGTTAATAACATTTCTTTTCATATAGGAACCCCCTTCACCAAAACATGCAATATCCTGGTTGCTAATGTGGTTCCTCCTCTGGTCGTTAAAGTGTAACTAACCCCCAAAACACTTTTGTTCAGCTTTTAACCAATATATATGACTTTGGGGGTGATGTGTGAAGAATTCTGGTCAAAACTTCCACATTTGACACCAAACTGTTGCCATTTGACCATTTGTATCATTTTTCAGCAGCATATCTGGCATAAGCGCCCTCTAAGGGTCTAACACTGCTTTTTTTTCCTTCTCTCAAATGAATGGGATATTTGGTACAACCTGACGTCAGGTTGTCCCCAAAGGCTATGGGATTTCAAGATAGTTACTCCCCTACCCCCCCTGTACCCTTTCGGCTCCTCACAACTCCAAGCCTATTCCTATTGAAGTTTGCTCTTAAAATACTGAACCAAACGTCGTCAAAGTTGGCACATGTCTTAATTATAGTTAGTTTCCCGCTGAATGTGTCATTACTTTATTAATATCTTACCTGGATAAGCTCGAATGATGATGTTTATATTATCAGTCCGAGTGGGAAGCAGTCTCCAGCCCAGGCAGGCGGGAGAGAGTCGTACTGTAAACCTCATGGACGAGCCCCAAGCTCCGGGGGCGCGCGCAGCAGCAGCTGGGCTCTCTGTGCTCTGAGAGCAGAGAGAGCAGTCTGATATTTCCGCAAACAAATATCGTCGCAGTTTAGCGCACATGTAAAATATAACGCTATACTACGACATGACAATGTGACAAAGCTTCTCTAAACACATCGGCTACTATCATATATTTCCCTGCATCCCTCCTACTGAGATTATATCGGTATTGATTTTGGACAGACTGAATGCACGGAGGAGGAGGAGGAGAGATCTGCAGCTGTGCCCTGAGTAGCCCTGAGAGACACTCGCCTCGCTCCGACTATTGGCTACTCAGCTACTGTGCCCGTCTGTGAAAAGCGTCCTGTCCAGTCGCACCTTCGCAAACAGATGCGGGATTCCCTCAATCCTGTACCCAATCTCAGACTGTATAGAGCAGAAAAATCGCACACCAGCTATTTCTGTCTGTGTTTGTTTGTTGCTCCGTGAGGTTACAGAGCGCCCCATGCATGCAGCAGGCTGTTTCGCCAGCCGGGGTCTGGCAGGAGGGAGGAGGCGCAGCCTGCACTGCGCTGAGAGGAAAACTTTTGCACAACTTTTAACAAGAATCACGAAAAGCCCCCAAACTAAAATGAAAAAGGGACTATATGGCAACTTGGACGAGGGAATGACGTAGAGAAATCTCGCATTGTGTTACCCCAGAACGGGGGGTTTGTCGTATTGTGCGGTGTGCTGCTGTAACTAGCCCACGTCACTTTGCTCTCGTAACGTAGTTTGACACGCTGCCATAGAGATACATGCAGAAAAATAATTAAATTTCTAGTTCGCCACTGAATTACCAAATTGATATAACTTTCAACCATTTTGAGCAAAGCTCTTTCCAAACAGGCCACCAGCGTTGGCTAGTTGTTGATATTTATAAAGATATTGCCCCTCTCAAATAAATTATTTTTGAGGCAGTAGGCAAACTGTAATGGCGTCGATTTCCGAAAAAAAATCTTGACTTGAACACAGCCAAAGAGTCTAGTATAGACAAGAGCATATGTCATTTCTTGGTTTTTTCCATAGGTATTTTCAAATCACTGTTCTGATACATATCTGGGGGGTTAGTCCCCCTTTAAGGGCGCCTGTTCGGAGGGAGGGGAACCGGTTGGAATAGCATGAACCTCCCACGTGCTATGTCCTACCAGTGATGCTTCCCCTGTCAGGTGAAAAGAAGCGGCTGGCTAACTGCCCTGTAAAATTAGCACTAAGGGGGATAAAAATGGGATAACAAATCGGGAAAAAAATATTTTGGAAAAAAAAAAAAAATCCCAAATCCCAAATCCCAAATCCGTGGCGGGCCAAAAAGAACAGGGCCCGCGGGCCCCAAATTGGTCAGCATTGCTATATAGACTAAAACAATTGTTGGCCTAATTTTTCAGAAACAATGTTAGGGGCTTGCTTAAACAGGAAGATGTTTAATGAAACTGAGAATATGTTGATGTTTATTATTATTGTTATTATGACGTGTAGTTCTTAAGCCTGTGGAGAATAACGCAGTATGCACGATCTGATCACTCTTCCTTAAATAAAGTTTGCTGTGAAGCATTTGTACAGAGGCATGTTTTTGGTTTTACTTCTTCATTTTATACTTGCAGTTATCTAGGCAATGTTGATGTTTCTATTAGTGAACAAATAGGTAACATGTATCATCGCGTTAGCATTATATTCACTAAATCTTGCTTCAAACGACGCAAATTGGGCTTCAAACAGCCCAAATTTTTCACGCACGCGTCGGCCCGTATTGACCTGGCCTGCTTGGTATAAATGCCCGGCCTGAATTATGATCCCAGTCTGCCCCTGCCTCGAACCCCGACTCTCTACGACCTTCCTATCCCTAGTTATGGCCCCTGATCCCTGGTGCCGCCCCCTTCATGACCACGCCCTCTCCCACCACCCAGATACACCTCGCCACTCCCCCTATACCCACCCCTCGAACCCCAAATCTACGACCAAACTATCACTTCAGCGTGGCTTCAGCGACAAACCAATAACATCATGGCCTGGCGGGAGAGACGTCACTTATGCGACTGATTGTGCGTAGTCTTTCTGATTTATAACTTGTAGTGCCACAGTTTTACCACAAACTGTGACTTTCTTGACTTGCAAAGTTATCTATGGCTTGGCCCAGCGCTATTAGTGGGCGTGGTCAGGCGCATTCCCTAATTTTTCCTTGGCGCTAAACAGCAGAATCCGCGGCGCTAACCATTTAACCATGCCTTTTTAAGTGTAGAATTATTCACAAGTGTTGGATTGGTGGTCTCCAGTAAACCAATCACATTCTTCCCTTCCAAGGTCCCAATCCACCGAGATAACTCCGGTTGTGGCTGCATGCTGTTATCTCTTCATGCCAATTTGGATACATGTATCTCAGCGCATCACAGATCATAGCCTGAATAAAACGATTCAACCTACAGGCAAATAAAGATCTGTTCAGCAGGGCTGATGGTCTCCATGTACAATAATAGAACGTTCACTATCGGTGACATTCCTGATACCATCCACTTCCATGATCTTTATATGTTGTAAATACATAACGCCATGCCTCTTCAGCATAAAGCGCATTTCGGGGCGTAAAAACATGATGCTATCTTCCCGAGTCAGCGGTAGGCAGCCAACTACAGTACTTGCTCATGATCTTTTGCTTCCTATTGGCTGATTTAAGGCTGCAAGAATTTTTTTTGCTTCATTAATATTTGACTGCGTGGAACATAGACTACAGTATATTCTATAATTGTCTCCGTTAGTGGGTTGGAACCGGCTCTGAACACCGAGGCTTACTGGACATCGGCGCGTCGGTGCGGCTGTAGCACGAGGAGCCGTGGACCGCGGCCACCTGCCTGCCTGCCGGGTGATTGATACGCCTTATCCTGGTTAGATGGAGGGAAGTTGCTGTTGTCCATCTCATTTGCACTCATTGATCTATCAGAAGGCTAGAGGGAGAGGGAGAGAGAGAGGGGGGGCGGGGGAGGAGTGGAGAGGGAGAAAGAGAGAGAGAGGGAGATAGAGGGTGGGGGAGAGGAGAGCACCAGAGAGATTGAGGAAAAAGATGGCTGATGTTTGCCAGGGCTGGTGGAAAGCAGTCCAGCGCTATTCATTATGGGGATCTGTGCTGGAGTTACCAGCCTCCGTTTCACCGCTGTCCCCGTCCCCAGGGAAATAACAGCATCTTACTGGAAGTGGGGCTCACAGCAGCATTATAAGTGCATTATAATCACATTTGGAATGCATGATAATTATTAGAATCAGAGTAGGATATAATAAACATTGTGTGAAAGACCTTTAGGAAGTTAAATACTTTATGGGGGCCGTTGTATAATTCATGCAATGATATTAAAGTCATAATTCCAGACAAAGAAGAGAGCGGCACCTAGAAACTCCAAGCCCCGCCCCCACACTCTTTGATTGACAGGTGATCTCTGGCAATGGCATTGCTGAAACACCACAGCAGTGCACTGAGCACCAAAATGGAGACAAACAAACAAGCAAAGGATTCTCGTGGATCATCACATTCAATGTAATGTAATTTTCTTCTGTTTGTCTCATGATTATATTGCAAGAATAAATGTTAATCTCTGCATCTGATGGGCTTCTAATCTGCTTGTAATGCACCACAATGCACTTCAACTAAGTGGTCACCAAAGGTTTTTCCCTCAGAAAAGAAATGTGCGGCGCATTTGGCACATAAGCACTGCGCCGTGCATAATTGAAAGAGGACGCATGTTTTTTTAAGCATTTACACTCACCGAAGACAAATGAGTGAATCGGCTGCCTAATGGCAGCTGCGAGCCAGTGATGGGTGAGGGAGTTCATGGACGATGCCCCAAAGTGTCCCTGAGCAAGGCGGGTAGCTTCTGTCTCATTATGCGTGGCCTTACATGGGATGTTAAGCGCTCGCTCTGCCCCGGCTCCTCATTGGTCCCGACGGGGACTGGGAGCCACAAAGGGAGAGCTGAAACTCTTTCTTCCCACTAACGCATCCTCTTCCTCACCCCACCTCCGTCCATGAAATCTCCCTAAAGCCCCCGGTTCCTAAAGCCCCCACCTCTCCCTAAAGCCCCCCACCTCTCCCTAAAGACCCCGCCTCTCCCTAAAGCACCACACCTCTCCCTAAAGCCACCCATCTCTCCCTAACACCCTGGCTCTCCCTATCAAGCCCCCCACCTCTCCCTAAAGCCCTCCGCCTCTAACTAAAGCCCCACCTCTCCCTAAAGCCCCAGCCTCTCCCTAAAGCACCACCTCTCCCTAAAGCCACCTGTCTCTCCTTAAAGCCCCTGCCTCTCCCTATAAAGCCCCCACCTCTCCCTAAAGCCACCCCCACCTTTCCCTAAAGGCCCTCACCTCTCCCTAAAGCCCACCACCTCTCCCTAAAGTCCCCACCTCTCCCTAAAGCACCCCACCTCTCCCTAAAGCCCCTGTGTCTCTCTAAAGCCTCGCACCTCTCCCTAAATCCCCCTGCCTCTCCCTAAAGACCCCCCAACTCTCCCTAATATCCCCAACTCTCCCTAAAGCCCCCGTATTTTCCTAAAGCCCCCACCTCTCCCTAAAGACCCTGCCAGAATGAAAATAAAAATATATTATTAAAAAAAGAGAGAAAAAAGACCCCGCCTCTCCCTAAAGCCCCCACCTCTCCCTAAAGCCCCCCACCCCTCCATAAAGCATTCTGCCTTTCCCCAAAGGCCCCCACCTCTCCCTAAAGTCCCCACCTCTCCCAAAAGGCCCCACATCTCTCCCTAAAGCCCCCCCACGTCTCTCCCTAAAGCCCCCCGACGTCTCTCCCTAAAGCCCCCCGCCTCTCCCTAAAGCCCCCACCTCTCCCTAAAGGCCCCCGCCTCTCCCTAAAGCCCCCACCTCTCCCTAAAGCCCCCGCCTCTCCCTAAAGCCACCAGCCTCTCCCTAAAGCCCCCCGTGCCCCCGTCTCTACCTAAAGGCCCCCGCCTTTCCCTAAAGCCCCCACATCTCCCTAAAACCCTCGCCTCTCCCTAAAGCCACCTGCCTTTCCCTAAAGCCCCCTCACCTGACCCTAAACCCCCACCTCTCCCTAAAGCCCCCCACCTGTCCCTAAACCCCCTGCCTCTCCCTAAAGCTCGCCACCCTTAAAGTCCCCCACCTGTCCCTAAAGCCCCCCACCTGTCCCTAAACCCCCTGCCTCTCCCTAAAGCTCCCGGCCTCTCCCTAAAGCCCCCCACCTGTCCCTAAACCCCCCCCGCCTTTCCCTAAAGCATCCCCCTCCACCTCTACCTAAAGCCCCCCCACCTGTAGAACAGTGGAGGCAATATTTTGTGACAGAATCTCTCAGACTATTAGGCACCCAAAGGCGCCTCCGGGAGTCGTCTCTCCCTCTCTCCCCTCTACCTCCCTCTCTCTCTCTCGGCAACACAGCTGTTATCTTTCGGAGATGAACACACAGAGAATCATTCCCTTATGCGCATTCACCATTCACCCTTATGAAAATGACCGTGCACGCACACGCACACACACACACACCACCAACAGTAAGCTCTTCTCGTGTCATCAGTCTGCCATCGCTGTTTTATCCTCCAATTCTTCATGGTAGAAGCAATAAGGGCAGAATCAGAGAGATGTATATCTTCAAAACACACACACACACACACACAAACACACACACACACACACACACACACAGGAGAAGGGAGTGAAAGGAGGCAGCCTAGTTGGCAAAATCAAAATAATATCTAGGCATTGTACGTTTCATACATACAATAACACGTTTCTTATCTGAACCAAAAATACATTGCATATTGCATCTATACGTGTATATCAACGTTATACATGTCACAGAGTCTGCTATTGAAATAGCATGATGACCACTGTGGTCAGGGTGGATGGACACACTCTTGCCTTTCACACCAGGTTATGTTTACTTCCCTAAACATAACCAAACTTGTTAAAGTTGTTTTATTTGTGTTTTACATTGGAAAGGTTTTCAAATTAACCCCCATTTTGTTTCAACTTTACGTTGAGATTGTAACGGAATACAAGGAGAGTGGTCATGCTAATGAAGCAATTCAAATTGTGTGAGAGAGAGAAGAGGTGCAGAGAGAAGATGAGAAACTAAAGAGAGAGAGAAGGACACGCGTCTTCCTTGATTCTCCTGTAATGCAGTTCAAAGGCTGGACCCAATAATGCATGAGACGGACACAAGGAAACCTTTTAAAGTCTTTACTGACTCAAAATTCAACAAAAGACAGTACAGCGCTGGGTTCGAGTCAAAGACAGTACAGTACAGCGCTGGGTTCGAGTCCCAGTCAACAAAACAAAACAATACAGCACTGGGTTCGAGTCAAAGACAGTACAGCACTGGGTTCGAGTCCCAGGGACTAAACTGGCAGGAATAATGCAAAGTCACTTTGAATCCACTTTTCCGGGTTCACTCCAGGAAATAAAAGTAGAGAAAATCCTGCATGACACTGACCTTACTGGTAAACTCTTTATTAGAAGATATATAGGGAAACAACGTTTCGGTACTAGACCTTCATCAGGTTTTAAAAGACTGACTCATGTCAGTGAGGTTTATATACAGGCTGGCCACACCCTGAAAATTGTTCAGGTGAGCTTGATTAGGGAACAGTGGGTGTGGCTAGATGATAACATTATAGCCTACATACAGCCAACAACAATAATTAACAGTAAATAAGATAACATTTTTAGAGTATACATATAGAAAAAATTCATCAATACATATCACATGGATAAAATTCCAAATTGGATATAACATTATAGCCTATATATCCAACAACAACAATAATTCACAATAAGAGTACATATCACTCAAAGAAAGTTGTAAAGTCAATCCACAGATTACAACATCCAACACAGTCTCACAGAAAATTGTATAATACAAACGTTTTGGACCAACGTTGCTATTTTACAATTTTGGCTAGAAAATTGTAAAATAGTAACGTTCTGAGATTTTAGGGTTAGGATTAGAGTAGGGGGAGGGGTTAGAAACAGAAAATCTCCGTAAAACACGCCCAAACCACGCCCACCGCTGTAGACACATACGTTACCATTTTACAATTTCTTAGCCGAAATTGTAAAATAGCAACGTTTGTCCACAAACGTTGCTATTTTACAATTTTTTTGGAGATCGGGTTGCAACATCACATTAAGTAACATCTCATCATTAAGACCCTTAGGAGCTAAAGTCTGCAAAGTGAAGATCCAATAGACTTCTCTTCTTTTCAAAAGCAGATCCATGTCACCACCTCTAGGTGGCACCCTTAGTTTTTCTAGACCATAGAAACGAAGTGTAGATATGTCATGTTTCATATCATTAAAATGGACCGAAACAGGATAATTTCTGTCATTGCGGTGTATCATGCTCTTGTGTTCACTAATTCTCAGCTTTAATTGTCTCGTCGTCTTGCCTACATAAGCAAGACCACAAGGGCAACGGAGCATGTAAACAACATAAGTAGATGCACAGGTGATGACACTTTTAATGGGAAATCATTTTCCTGTGTGAGGGTGACTGAAGTGGGAGCTCTTAGCTGTGCTGTTGCACTGGGCACAATGACCACAGCGGTAATTGCCATTTGGAATTGGGCTGAGTAATGACTGTATTGGTAGACCAACTGTGTTCTTACTAGTAAATTGTGCGTGTACTAGATGGTCTCTCAAATTACGGTCACGTTTAAAAGCAATCAGAGGTGGATCTCTGAAAATCGTGGATAACTCTGTGTCTGACTGTAAGATGTGCCAGTGTTTTCTAAAAGAGGATTTGATAGCATGGGAGTTGGGTGAAAAGGTGGTCATACAGGTAAAAGAAAACTTCTTGGTATTCTTCTGGGTAATGCTGAGTAGATCAGCTCGGGGTTTTCCAAATGCCGACCTGAAACCCTGCTCAACCCATGTACTGGGATAACCACGCTGATGAAAACGGGTTTTCATTTCATTGGATTTTTGGATGAAGTCCTCAGTTGAGTGGCAAATTCTTCTAAGTCTATAGCATTGACTTTTTGGGAGACCTCTTTTAAGGGGTATAGGGTGGGAGCTGGTAGCTAGTAAGAGTGTATTTCTATCTGTTTCTTTCCTGTATAAGGTGGTGGATAGACAATCACTATTTTCATCACCCACATGTCCAGGAAATGCACTCTTTCTTTACTATACTCAATGGTGAACGTCAAGTTACGATCAAAATTGTTTAACAGATTGAAAAATTCTAGCAATTCCTCTGTGGTACCTTTGTAAATACAGAACACATCATCCAAATAGCGAAACCACTTCCATAGTCTATGTGCCTGAGGGTTCTTCTCTGAATTATAAATGAAATTATGCTAAAAAAAAACCATATATATGTTTGCATAATTCGGGGCACATATCGAACCCATGCTGGTACCAGATGTTTGAAGATAGAAATCACCATCAAAACTGAAATAATTGTACTTCATCACCAGCCTTGTTAGGTCGAGAATAAGTTAATTAGGGGGAAGATCTATTTCGACCTCACTCAGACCGTCACCACGGTCTTACAAGTGAATGATGCGCCGCTTCTCCTTAATCTCCGAGACATTAATATCAACAAAGTCAGGTGACTGACCTCAGGAGGCCGGACCAGAGGGCGGAGCCTATAAATACCTCCAGGAGTCCGCGCCGACTTCCTCTTTGCCTTTCTCGCTTATCCCAGACTGGTGGTAAGTACCATGATTCTTATGATTCCACTGTGTGCAATCCGTCACTTGATGCAGGCGCCTGCGGCCCCTGAGGATTGTAAGTGGTTTCTCTGCTGTGTGGTGTTAACTTGGAAATGGAAAAGCATTGGTAAGTTAACCGTAGCCACATTAAAATGTTTGCGGGAGAGTGTTTCATGTTTGGTAACACATCTCCATTCTAGGTGGCTTAATTGGTTACACCTGGCAAAGCAAAATTTGTTGTTGAGTGTTTCATGTTTGGTAACACATCTCCATTCTAGGTTGTTTAACACCTGGCAATGCAAAATGTATTGTTGAGAGTGTTCATGTTTGGTAACACATCTCCAGCCTAGGTGGCTTAATTGATTACACCTGGCAAAGCAAAATGTATTGTTGAGAGTGTTGCATGTTGGTAACACAGTGAAAAAATAATGGTCCGCACACCAGAGGAGCTCCCGTTAGGTTTCTTTATTAAATTATGCACACAGCGTGACGTTTCGGGCCACACTGGCCCTTCCTCAAGACGCTTTCTATTTTTTCACTGTGAGTATCCTCTTTGATCCAGCACCCAGGCCCAGTGTGGCCAACCTTTGGATGTGCGTGTCCCTGTCTACTTTTTGCATGTTGGTAACACATCTCCATTCTAGCTTGGTTACACCTGGAAAAGCAAAATGTATTGTTGAGAGTGTTTCATGTTTGGTAACACATCTCCGTTCTAGGTGGCTTAATTGTTACACCTGGTGGGAAAGCAGGTAACGAGCAGCTATAAGATAACTACAGATTCATCTGTTTTAGAAGAAAGCAGGTAAGCTTGGAAAAGAGTTATGCTTTCTGCCCTTCCTTGTGCACACACAGGGAGTGGGGCTCTTACAGTCATATTGATTAAGCAATATTGATATAATAATGAATTAAGTGATGAATTAATTAATAAAAATAAAACGGCAGGTAGAAGCAGTGTTCTACAGTTGTTGTGTTCATTACTGTTGTTCTACATCCATCTTTTGCAGAGTGGGGGTAGGAACAGGAAAAAGTATCTGGAAAACAACAACAACAACAACAACACACACCATTGGGTGAGAGTGTTTGTGGGTCCGCAACCCCTGTGCACAGGGGGACCCTAGTGCCGCCTCCGTACCCCAGCTACAACGAGCTGGTGGGGGAATGGCCTATCAGTGCTATGGCTGTGGTGGTCGGATGGACCCCAAGGATGGCCATCGGGAATGTCCCCCCTGCCTCGGTTTGGACCATGTCCTCGAGGACATTGACAACCCTTGCAGGGAGGCCTTGGATCTCTCTCTGGAGGAACGGCGGCAGAGAGCCGTACTTTTGGAGAAGGCGGCGGAACAGCCAGCTACCAAAAGACCGAGAGAAGAGAAGGGACAGGCCAGACACTCCTCTGGTCGCAGTAAGAGACACAGGAAACGTGAGGCCTCGCCTGAACAACATCGTGGGCAGAGGTCGGGTAGTCCGGCTCGTCGGCGCCGGGTCTCAGTGGAGGATCAGCCACAGCATGGGGACATCCAGCTGGAGATCCTAGCAGCAATCAAGAGTCTCTCAGGGAGACTTGCTGCTGTGGAGGGCCGTCACACGGTCTCAGTGGCAACCCCAGAGTCTCAAGACCAAGGGGGGTCTGCCGACCTTGAGCTGCCCACATATCAGAGCGAGGGGCAGGATCACCCAGATGTCCTCGATTTATATGCGTCACAAGATGACAGACTCGGGTCTTCACAGCGGGCGACGGAGTCGGCTCGTGGCAGTGAGGACGGCAGTAGGGTCTCACCCATGGATGTGGTGTCCAAATGCGTGAGCGCAGCCAAAATTGTGGGGCTGGACATACCGGCGGAGGCTCCGGTTCCAGTTGATGGCGTTTGGGCCGGTATTCACCGGGCCCAGCTGTCGGTGGCTATCCCAGCGGCTCCGGATTATCTGAACATGCTCAGAATGTCGTGGGACAATCCAGACAGGGCTCCACTGTTTAATTCTGGGTGTCGCGGACTAGTCAAGTCCCAGTATGGGCTAGAGACTGGGCTGGCGAACATGCCACCAGTCGAGGGGGAGTTTGCGGCCCTGACGTCACTCGGCTTGGAGCGAGTGACCGCTAACCCTCGTTGCCCAGTTAAAGAATGTTAAAAGACAGACAAGTTGGTGTGTCACGCTTAGAATGCGGCCACACGTGCAGCCCGGTCGGGCAATGCCCTGGCGATTCTGCTGGCAGCCATTAGGAAGACCACTGGCCCTGAGGATCAGGACACCAGGGATTTGGTGGACACGGCCCTGGTAGTTCATAGTCAACTTACTAGGGATATTGGTGCATCCATGTCAGCCGCTATGCTGGCACGCAGGCAGGTTTGGCTGGCGCAGACCACTTTGCCAGACAATATGAGGAGAGATCTCACAATCATGCCAGTGGTGCCTGGCAATGTCTTTCACCCAGACTCTCAGGGAGTGTTGGACAAAGCGGAGAAATCACGCCGCACTAGGGAAAGTGTGCGGCGCACATTTAGTGCCAGGTATGGGGCCAGCGGATCTCAGCCCCCACGCCAGTCTTCATGGTCCCGGGGGAGTGGCAGGCGACAGGGGGTGGAGTTTGCAACCTCGGGTGGCGGTGCAAAACGCCCTCTGCAGCGCCAGCAGGGGCACCAGCCCGGTGGGTACTCCAGGGGCATGCCCCAGAGACAGAGAGGCCGCCCCCCCAGAGGTCCAAGGCCTCAGGGGAACCTCACCTAGGACACACGGGTCAGCCGTCGAACCGGTGTCTCAGCTGCGCCTGGACAGCTGGGAAACCTGTGTGTCAGACCCTTGGGTACTGGCCTTGGTGGCAAATGGATACAGAATCCAGTTTCGGCTGCGACCCCCTCCTTTTTCCACGGTCGGTATGACCGTGGTCAGAGATTCAATCCAGGCAAAAATTTTAGCAGAAGAAATTTCAACCCTACTGCAGAAGCAGGCCATTGTGAGAGTAGACAGCAGCGAACAGCGCGCTGGGTTCTACTCCAGATACTTCATAGTTCCAAAAAAAGATGGCGGCCTGCGGCCCATTTTGGACCTCAGGCGGCTAAATGCCTTCATAAAGGTTCTGCCTGTCAAAATGCTGTCCAACAAACAGATTGTGGAGTCTATCGAGGAAGGAGAGTGGTTCACTTCCATAGATTTAAAGGACGCATACTTTCACGTCCCCATCTGCACAAACCACAGGCCATTTCTACGGTTTGCTTTCCAAGGAGAAGCCTACCAGTTCAAGGTCCTCCCATTTGGCCTGTCTCTGTCACCAAGGGTGTTCACCAGGGTGGTGGCAGCAGCTCTACGTCCACTGCAGATGGCCGGCCTGAAGATCCTCCCGTACTTGGACGACTGGCTGATCTGTGCCCCAAGTCGCAGTCAGAGTGTGCGGGACACGCAGAGGGTCATCAATCACGTGCAAGCGCTCGGCTTCAAGGTGAATTTGAGAAAAAGCAGTCTCAAGCCGGCACAGCATACAATGTTTGTGGGTCTGTCCTTAAATTCCCTCACGATGTCGGCTTCTCTCACCCCGCAGAGGGTTATGAGACTCCTGGCTCAGGTCGAGCTGTTCCGGCAGACAGCTAAAATTGGTGCAATTTCAGAAGCTGCTAGGCATGATTGCAGCAGCAGTAGTGGTGCTTCCCTTGGGTCTTCTCAAGGCTCGGCCGCTGCAGAGATGGGTGAACGCCTTCAATCTCCATCCGGAACGAGACCGGAGAGTGAGACTCAGAGTGACGGGGGCATTCGTCGGGGCACTGCGCCCCTGGAGAGACGAGGCCTTTCTGACAGCCGGGGTTCCGCTGGGGGTCATCCCATCACGCAGGACAGTAGTGTCCACAGATGCTTCCCTAACAGGCTGGGGGGCAGTCTGGGAAGGCAGGATGGTACGGGGTGTGTGGACGCCTCCTTGGAGGGGCGAGCACATCAACGTTTTGGAGTTGAGAGCGGTCCACCTGGCCTTGGTGGAGCTTCTCCCCTTCATCAGGAACAGACATGTCCTAGTGAGGACAGACAACTCCTCCACGGTGTACAACATAAATCACCAGGGGAGCACCAGGTCTCTCCGCTGTCTCCAGGTGGCCAGGAAGCTGTGGCTGTGGGCCTTTCCCCGCCTAGCGTCTCTCAGGGCAATGTATATCCCGGGGGTGGAGAATCAAGCGGCAGATCTCCTGTCCAGGACAGGCCCTCTCCCAGACGAGTGGAGGCTACATCCCGAGGTCGTAGCTCGGCTGTGGTCCCAATTCGGCAGGGCTCGGATGGACCTGTTTGCAACAGTAGAGTCGACTCACTGCGAGAACTGGTTCTCGATGAGGCCTCAGGGGGGGCCCTGGAGCAGAACAGATGCTCTGTCTCAAGAGTGGCCAACAGGCTTGTTGTATGCTTTTCCTCCGCTGCCTCTGATCCCCCATGTACTCCACAGGGTGGCCACGGGGCACTACAGGGTCTTGTTAATAGCTCCCAGATGGCCGGGGAGGCACTGGTTTCCAGTTCTCCTCCGGTTGGTCCACGGCCAACCATGGCCGCTGCCAGTCAGTGCAGATCTTCTGTCCCAGGCACAGGGTCGGATTTGGCACGCCAAATCTGCGGCAATGAAGCTGTGGGCTTGGCCGCTGCGCAGCCCCTCCCTCTTGGGCTAGACGAAGCCGTCATGTATACAATACGTAGCGCTAAGGCCCCTTCCACACAAGCTAGCTACAGCCAGAAATGGAAGGTATTCTCAGATTGGTGTCGTAAGTGGCAGCTGGACCCATCCACCTGCCCTGTTCAGGGGGTACTACGCTTCCTTCAGTCGATCTTCGACGCAGGGAGGGCATCTAGCACTGTTAAGGTATATGCAGCAGCCATTTCCAGCTTCCACGAAGCAGTGGAAGGTGCGTCTGTGGGGAGACACCGCTTGGTGTCAGAATTAATCAAGGGCACATACCGGCTGCGGCCGGGCAGGGTGCTGAGGGCTCCATCATGGGATCTCACCTTGGTGTTGCGGTCGCTGACTCGGGCTCCGTATGAGCCTATTGAGCAGGCCGAGTTTAAGTTTCTCTCGCTTAAGACGCTGTTCCTCTTGGCAATGTGTTCAGCCAAGAGAATAAGTGAGTTACATGCTCTATCAGTTAGTGAACAGTGTTTGAGGTGGAAGGCTGATGACACCGGGGTGTCACTGTGGCCCAATCCCTCATTTCTCCCCAAGGTCGTGAATTTTCAGACTGTAAATCAAGTCATTGAAATCAGCTCGTTCAAGCCAGAGCCCGCCTCAGCGGGGGACAGCATAGACCTGCAGACATTGTGTCCAGTAAGGGTGTTAAGGGCTTATGTGGCACGCACTCAGTCCTTGCGGCACGCACACGCACAGCTGTTTGTCTGTTATGGTGGGAACAAACTGGGGTTTCCCGTCTCTAAGTAGCGGTTGTCACACTGGGTGGTCGACACGATCTCTCATGCCTACGGTGGGCAGGACCTTCCTGTCCCTAGAGATCTGGTGGCACACTCTACTAGGAGTATGGCCACTTCCTGGGCAGCTTTGAAAGGGGTTTCTGTGGCAGAGATCTGTGCAGCAGCGTCATGGACTGCTCCATGCACTTTTTCTCGTTTTTACAGAGTCAATGTGGCGGCACCAGCACCGGTGGGGTCAGCTGTACTGTCAGCTGCTGGACGCAGAAGTGACGGCTTGGAATCTTCTGTTCCTGGCGACCTTGATGGTATGCGTCATCCACTTGTAAGACCGTGGTGACGGTCTGAGTGAGGTCGAAATAGATTGTAAGTTATGACTATAACTATGGATCTATGAGACCGAACGATGACCGTCACCATCTCTTGTCGCTAGGAACGGGATGAAGCGTTCCAGGCTGGAGGAAGTCGGCGCGGACTCCTGGAGGTATTTATAGGCTCCGCCCTCTGGTCCGGCCTCCTGAGGTCAGTCACCTGACTTTGTTGATATTAATGTCTCGGAGATTAAGGAGAAGCGGCGCATCATTCACTTGTAAGACCGTGGTGACGGTCATCGTTCGGTCTCATAGATCCATAGTTATAGTCATAACTTACGTTCTTCAACTCTATTCTCTAGGAAAAAACATAAGGCTTCAACACCCCCTTGTGGTGGTATGCATGTGTAAAGACTGGCTACATCAAAACAACAGAGAATAGCATCATCTGGTATATTAATGAGACTAGAGATCTTATTAATGAAGTCCGTAGAGTCTTTAATGTAGGATGGTAGAGACTGCGCAATAGATTTAATATAAAAATCAACAAACTCAGATGAAGGGGACAAAAGTGAGTCAGTCTGTGCCACTATAGGGCGCCCTGGGGGGTTCGCCAGTCCCTTATGTATCTTGGGGAGGGTGTAGAAAGTAGGTCGGATGGGATGTTGGTTATATAGGAAATCAAATTCTGATTTTGTGATCCAACCTTTTTGTTTGGCTTCCTCCAAATATGACAACACAATTTTCTGAAAGGAATTAGTGGGATCACAGGTCAACTTTTGATACACATTGTCATTTGACAGTTGGGACATAATCTCAGCTTTGTATTTGTGTGCGTCCTGAACAACAATTGCACCTCCTTTGTCCGCTGGTTTGATTACAATGTCTTTAGAGTTCATCAGCTCAGTGAGAGCTTCTCTTGTAAGATTCTGGGCTACCCTTGTTTGTTGAGGAGTGCTCAAAATGTCATTCTCAACTAAACGGCAAAAAGTGTTGATGGAGGCATTTGAGACACTGGGACTGAATCTACTCTTGGGTCTAAAGATAGCTGAAGAGGTACTTCCCATTGTTTCCTTTTGGGCAAAAAAATATTTCAATTTAATTTGTCTGAAACATTTGAATAGGTCAACCTTTAACCCGAATATATTCGTACCTCTAGTGGGGACAAAAGACAAGCCTTTAGCTAAAACAGTAGTCTGGGCATTAGTCAGTTCAGTGGATGAAATGTTCATTACCGTTTCCTCTGGGGGCTGCGCATCCCCGGGTGCTGTCCTGTGTGCGTGGGATCGCCTCCCCCGCCTGCATTTCTTTTTCTGACGGGGTATCTCCTCTGTTGGCCTAAAAAAGGCCACTCCTGGGACTGCTGGGTGGAGTCTCCCCTGCCTGCATTTCTTTTTCTGATGGGGTATCTCCTGTGTTGGTCTGAAGGCCACTCCTGGGACTGCTGGCTGGAGTCTCCCCTGCCTGCATTTCTTTTTCTGACGGGGAACAGGCACATAGAATATGGAAGTGGTTTCGCTATTTGGATGATGTGTTCTGTATTTACAAAGGTACCACAGAGGAATTGCTAGAATTTTTCAATCTGTTAAACAATTTTGATCGTAACTTGAAGTTCACCATTGAGTATAGTAAAGAAACAGTGCATTTCCTGGACATGTGGGTGATGAAAAATAGTGATTGTCTATCCACCACCTTATACAGGAAAGAAACAGATAGAAATACACTCTTACTAGCTACCAGCTCCCACCCTATACCCCTTAAAAGAGGTCTCCCAAAAAGTCAATTCTATAGACTTAGAAGAATTTGCCACTCAACTGAGGACTTCATCCAAAAATCCAATGAAATGAAAACCCGTTTTCATCAGCGTGGTTATCCCAGTACATGGGTTGAGCAGGGTTTCAGGTCGGCATTTGGAAAACCCCGAGCTGATCTACTCAGCATTAGCCAGAAGAATACCAAGAAGTTTTCTTTTACCTGTATGACCACCTTTTCACCCAACTCCCATGCTATCAAATCCTCTTATAGAAAACACTGGCACATCTTACAGTCAGACACAGACTTATCCACGATTTTCAGAGATCCACCTCTGATTGCTTTTAAACGTGACCGTAATTTGAGAGACCATCTAGTACACACACAATTTACTAGTAAGAACACAGTTGGTCTACCAATACAGCCATTACTCAGCCCAATTCCAAATGGCAATTACCGCTGTGGCCATTGTGCCCAGTGCAACAGCACAGCTAAGAGCTCCCACTTCAGTCACCCTCACACAGGAAAATTATTTCCCATTAAAAGTGTCATCACCTGTGCATCTACTTATGTTGTTTACATGCTCCGTTGCCCTTGTGGTCTTGCTTATGTAGGCAAGATGACGAGACAATTAAAGCTGAGAATTAGTGAACACAAGAGCACGATACGCCGCAATGACAGAAATTATCCTGTTTCGGTCCATTTTAATGATATGAAACATGACATATCTACACTTCGTTTCTATGGTCTAGAAAAACTAAGGGTGCCACCTAGAGGTGGTGACATGGATCTGCTTTTGAAAAGAAGAGAAGTCTATTGGATCTTCACTTTGCAGACTTTAGCGCCTAAGGGTCTTAATGATGAGATGTTACTTAATGTGATGTTGTAATCTGTGGATTGACTTTTTTCCTTGAGTGATATGTACTCTTATTGTGAATTATTGTTGTTGTTGGATATATAGGCTATAATGTTATAACCAATTTGGAATTTTATCCATGTGATATGTATTGATGAATTTTTTCTACATGTATACTCTAAAAATGTTATCTTATTTACTGTTAATTATTGTTGTTGGCTGTATGTAGGCTATAATGTTATCATCTAGCCACACCCACTGTTCCCTAATCAAGCTCACCTGAACAATTTTCAGGGTGTGGCCAGCCTGTATATAAACGTCACTGACATGAGTCAGTCTTTTAAAACCTGATGAAGGTCTAGTACCGAAACGTTGTTTCCCTATATATCTTCTAATAAAGAGTTTACCAGTAAGGTCAGTGTCATGCGGGATTTTCTCTACTTTTAGTTCATTTTCCATCCTACGCACCTGATTTAAAGTTTTTTTAGGTGTGCAACAGCTCTTTCACAGACTTCACTCCAGGAAATAACAATAGTTCAGTTCACAGTTCACATCCAGGTTTCCAACACAGGAGGAAAAGCAAGCTTCAATAGTTAGCTTTTCAAAGTCAATGTTTACAGAATCAGATAGAGCAAAGTGCGATATGGCACGTTCTGACTCTCTGTCAGACGGAAGCAGCACAGGCAGGCAGAGCAGGAGCGGATCCGTGGAGTTTGATTGTGTCAGAAGATTCAAGTCTCAGCACTGACAGTGTGTGGATGAACAGGTTAAATAGCCCTCGGCACAGGTGTAAGTCTCAGCACTGGCAGTGTGTGGATTAACATGTTAAATAGCCCTCGGCACAGGTGTAAGTCTCAGCACTGGCAGTGTGTGGATGAACAGGTTAAATAGCTCTGGACACAGGTGTAAGTTTCAGCACTGGCAGTGTGTGTGTCATGCTGTGACTTGGAACATTTTGTTTATTTGTTTGTTTTTTGCAATACTTTGTTTTGTTTGGAGTGGTTATTCACATGTTTTATTTAAGTTGCTGTGGTGTTTTCAATTATATTGAGTTGCAGTGTTTTCCTAAGTTGTAATCTTTAGTTGCATGTAGTGCTTTTTGTTTTTTTCTGTTATTTGAGTTAACCAGAAACAGCTGACACAGCTTGGAAGTAATGCGTGGAGGAGACACTGACATTTATGGCCAGCTTGACTGGCAAATGAACAGTCTCTATGCAGGGTCGATGGACCAATGGTAACCTCGCGTCACCAGGCTCTTCTCGCCGAGAAAGAGCCTGGCTCCCGCCCACAATTGATTTTGTCACCCTACCTGGTTCCGGCCTAGAGCCCGCCCTAGACCGGATGGGCAGCGTTTCTAGCTCGTCAACTTTCACGTTAACTTGACAATTTGACCCAAGTATCAGAACGGCAAACAACAAAACAAAAGATGGACGTACCGAACAAAGTTTTTGAATAAGTTATTTTAGAAACATTGCGGATTCACAATCTCACATCTTTTAAGCCAATACAGAAGCTTTGAATCAGACAATTAATCGAGGCAAGAGACGTCAAGCTAACGGCAACAAAGACGTTTTTTGGCGCACTGCCTTCCGGTGTTCATTCTGGTTCCGTGGTTTACGCCCCATGACAAAAAGCGGGATGAAAGGTGCCCAGACTAGACCAATGGTGCTGTGGGGGAGGGGTTCAGGTGTGTGAAATGTTTGTCAGGTGGCATGAAGGGCAGAAGCCACAGAGGCCACAGACAGACTCAGCAGCAGAAGGCCACAGCTGCAGCCACTGAGGCGAGGCAGACGATGCTATTCCCAGGCGATGGTGAACCAGGCGAGCGGGCTACAGTATATCAAGGCGCAGTAACATGGACGGGCTTCTGCCTCACTGGTTAAGCGAGATCCACGTTTTTCCTGATACGATACACTGTCTGAGCTGACCACCATTGCCCGGGCTCGTAGCTGCATACTGTTACTGTAGTGCAGATTACTGGTTCCACTCTTGTTACTCCCCATGCAGGAGACCAGAGGGGAGTGTATTGGAGAGCGAGCAGGAGACAAGGGCTGGAGAGGACGGACCACGGCTGCACCTCCAGAGTGCCAACCAAACTGCCGAGCTGCTTTACTATTTTACCTGGGACTTTTAATGGACTTTTTAGTGGACTTTTAGGCAAAGAATTTAAGATATATTTTATTGCTATCCTTTTCCCTCGTGCACGGTTTTTAGTAATAAATATCTTTTACTTTTACTCCTTGTCTGTGTTTAATTGAGTTGCTGGTGTTGCTCACCTCTCATATTTTAACTGGTTTTATGGTTGGAGGGTTTTAATAATTGTTTTAATCTCAATTTTAAACCCCAACCACCTGCAACACATGTGGATGAACAGGTTAAATAGCCCTGGGCACAGGTGTAAGTTTCAGGACTGGCAGTGTGTGGATTAACAGGTTAAATAGCCCTAGACGCAGGTGTAAGTTTCAGGACTGGCAGTGTGTGGATGGACATGTAAAATAGCCCTGGACGCAGGTGTAGCACTGGCAGTGTGTGGATGAACAGGTTAAATAGCCCTGGACACAGGTGTAAGTGTCAGCACTGCCAGTGTGTGGATTAACAGGTTAGCAATGCAAATGCGCATGGTTCCTCAATGAGCCGCACGTTTTGACGTCTCCCATGTCTATGTAGTGTGAAAACTGTAGGAGAAATGGCGAACACAACTTTTGACCAGAAGAAAACGGAATAAAGAAAAAATAAAGAAGTATGAGCGATTCCAAGATTGTGCTTGCCTATCAGCAAGCACAATAATACTTACTTTTATCTGGGAAACAGAAGGTGAGATTGTGATGGGACAAAATTTGAAGGCCAAATAGCGATTTCTGTGAAATGGACCCCACCCACACAAATTTGGAAGTTCATTATATCGCAATGGTGCGGAATTTCAAAAAACCGCAAAATAATAATTTTGTGCAGGACAGTCCACACACGGTGTGTGATGTGGTTTGGTGGAGATCGGACAAAATCTGAAGGAGAAATAGCGAAAAAAGGGTTTTGGGCAAATCTTAACACATTCACTGCCAGCCGTTTTTCAAAACTGTAGTTAGCTTCTGCCAGAGGGTTTTTTTGAGGATTCTGGCTCATCTTTCAAGAGCCGAGGATTCGTTTCTGTTAGGATTTTGTGAACACACAATATCTCAAAAGAACTAATAGAATGTGTGCTTTCTCTGTCTAAAAGAGTTAGTTTGTAGAGTTAGTAGTTATGTAAGCATTAGCAGTTGAATACAGCATGGTTTCAGCGTCTGTAAATTTATTCTGAGATACACGGCTTTTTGTGAAATTCGATAGAACAGTCACTTTAACCATTCATTTTTGGCATCAGTAAGACGTCAGACATCTAAACAATAGTTTTGAACAGTAATTTCCTCCATAACAGCAGGAAACACCCCTTTCCTTCAAACTCCTCCCTCCGTGTGTGTTCTTCTTGGCTGCAGCGAGCGTGTCACAAGCTCGTTGCTGCTGCTGCTGTAACCTCGCGTCACCAGCTCACTGCTTTGCTGCTGCTGTGCCTGTCTGCCTGTCTGCCTGGCGGCCGCTGGGCAAGTCTGGATGGATGGGCTCGCTCGTTTCTTGGGGTTCTGAGAGCTTTGATGAAGCTTTTGCGATTCTGGTCTTATTTATGCTGCGTGTTTCAAAGTGTGTTCCACCCGTAATCTATTATGCAAATTTGCAAAACCCCACCGCCAGCTCCCAAGCGCGAAAGCGTTTTCGCCAATCCATTTTCATGAGAATGGCTTCCTGACACTGCTTTTTGCTTGCCTTCCTCTAGAATGGAGAGCACTGTCGCCACTTAGTGGGTCGGTGGAATGGGTTGTACACGTTCGGTCGCTCCAATATTTTTATAGGAGACGTGGGGGGCATTGATCCACGTAGCACCGTCAAATTTTTTTTTTTTTTTTTTTGACGTCTCAACTCGTCATTGGCAGTGAACCGTTGGAATTTTTTTGACGAGTCAACTCGCCATTGGCAGTGAACGTGTTAAAATGGCAGAATATCTAGTGATCTGGAAATGGGCGGGGCCTACATCAGTAGATGGCTAATGAGCCAAGGAATCCAGGGAAAAAAATAATTTTGATTGTAGCCCCTACAATCCAAAAGTTCTGTATCAAAACGTAAAGAGGGCTGTTATAGCGCCACCTAGTGGTCAACTAATGTACTTTTTTCGCCTATAGTAGAAGGTGACTCGAAGGTGACTCTGTGAACCTGCCTAGCAAGTTTGGTAGTTGCAGGTCTTAAGTTTGGTAATTGCAGGTGTTATGGTTTCTGAGCTACAGGTAATTTAATGCCAAGAGAAGTATGAGAGATTCTAAGAATGTGCTTGCCTATCAGCAAGCACAATAATAATAATAATAATAATAATAATAAATTTAATTTATATAGCGCTTTTCTAAAAACTCAAAGATGCTTTACAGTATATGGGTTAAAAAGAAAACAACACTTTAAAAACAAGAATTACATAGCATAAATATTACACACGACATAAGTAATTAAATATTAAAAGCAGTTTTGTATAGGTGGGTTTTGAGTAATGATTTGAACTGGGGGAGAACGGTACAGTCACGGATGTGTTTTGGGAGTCAGTTCCAGAGGGAGGGGGCAGCTATGGAAAAGGCTCTGTCACCCCAGGTCCGGCGCTTGGTCCTGAGTGGTGGGGATAAGAGGTTTGCATTAGAGGAACGGAGGCTGCGGCAAAGAGTGTGGTGGTGAAGCAGGTCGGTGAGATAGGAGGCGGGCTGGTTGTGGAGGGCTTTATGGGTGAGGAGAAGGACTTTAAACTGGATTTGTTGTAGGACAGGGAGGCAGTGGAGGTTCTGAAGGACATGGTGATGTGATCACGGGAGCGGGTGTGGGTGAGGAGGCGTGCAGCATAATTTTGAATGTACTGTAATTTGTTGAGGACTTTGGATGATGAACCATAAAGAATCCTATTGCAATAGTTGATTCTGGAAGTGATGAAAACATGGATTAGTGTTTCGGCAGCAGGGAAGGAGCGTGATGGGCGGAGATGAGCAATGTTTTTTAGATGGAAAAAGGCAGCTCTGTGATGTGTATGATGCGATGATCGAATTAGAGGTTGCTGTTGAAGATTACTCCAAGGTTACGGATGTGTGGTGAGGGAGACAGTGTGGAGTTGTCGATAGTGAGGTGGAAGTTGTGAGTGGCTTTGGTGAAGGAGTTGGGGCCATTGATTATCATGTCCGATTTGTCGCAGTTGAGTTTGAGGAAGTTTGTTTGCATCCATGATTTAATTTTGGTGAGGCAGTTGACCAGAGTGGAGTGAGTTGCAGTGGTGATCGATTTGGTGGAGATATATATAGCTGAATGTCATCGGCATAACAGTGAAAGCGGAGACAATGGCAGCGTATGATATTGCCAAAAGGGAGGAGATAGAGGATGTCGATCTTTGCTTGTAAGAATGAAAGAAAAGAGTTGCACTTGTTGACTGTGAAGGATGCAGAGGTGTTGTCGCTGGGTTTGAGAGCCGGAGTGTATGAGGTAGAGTAGTAGGTGGACCGGGCTGTGTTGAGATCATCTGAGATCATGTTGAGACCTCTGAGCCTTCTACATCAGATCATCGTAATTAATTATCTGTTCGAATTATTTTTTTAAATTCTAACAGATTTTAATTTTAATCATAAAAAAGACCAAGTCCACTTACCGTGACGCGTGGGGGATGCGCCGGCGGCATTAAACAAGTGCACCCAGTTCAGTTCAGAGAAGCCTCCCCTCCCCCTCCCCCTCCGCTGTACTGCTTCTCTGAACTGGGTGCGCTTGTTTAATGTCGCCGGGGCGTCCCCCGCGTGTGAGAAGTCAGTTGTTTTGTTGTGAAAACTTTTAACTTCACGTTCTTTCCCGTCTTCAACCCAAAGTGAGTACAAGTCTTCAACTGTGAATTTAACTCGCCTGTTTCCAAAGTGAAAGCTGAAGTCGCTCCATTACGATGCAGCACTACCAGCAATATTGAACGGCGCAAAACAAACGTTAACATTACAGATCCTGACCAACAACGTGTGTGTGTTGAATTTAACTAGCTGGCAGAATTACTGGTGGAGATAACGTTAGATTTGCCTGGGCTTTTGAACCTAATGAGAGAGAGTTGAGAGAGAAATACAGCAGCTACTGCTGATGCTACTGTTTCAGTCGCCTGCTAGTAGCTAGTATCCTGCCTGTCAGTCTCGTCATGTAGAGCTCAGCTGTCCTGCTGTTAACGTGCATTGCAGCGGCCGAGCCAAACGCAATAAGGCAACGCAGCAACTTCATAAAGCATGAATTAACCCCCCCCCCCACATCAATGACGATGCCATCGTCCATCACGATGTTTCACTGTGGAACAAGCACAACATAGGCAACGGGGGCGGGGAGGGAGACATTTTACTAGTTAGAGAGGCTGAGAGAACTGAGGGGGAGATGGATTTGATGTTTCTAAAGGTTATTTGTATTTTTCTTTTGGGATGGGGATGTCAATATCCATAGTGATTGCCAGATGGTCAGAAATATGGAGGTTGACGCTGGAGAGTTGATGTAGAATGAGACCAGTAGAGCAGACCAAATCCAGAATGTGACCGCGGTGTGAGTGGGGAAGTTGACATGTTGTGTAAAGTTGAAGCATTGTAGCAGTTTGAGGAATTATATGGCAGATTTGGAGTCAGTGTCATCAGGACAGAGGGTGAAATGGCACATAACTGGGTTCAAAAGTCAGACAAGTCGCAGAGAAAGGAGGGGGTTGGCTTTGGGGGCGGTAGATGACGACAGTGACCAGAGGAGTGGGACCAGAGAGTTTGAAAGCGAGATTTTCAAAAGTGTGAGATGGAAATGGAAGTTGTTTTAATGTCCTTTCTGTAAACAGCAGCAACACTGCCTCCCCGCCCCTCAGGACGAGGCTGGTCGATGTATGTAAATCCAGTGAGTGAGGTTTGGTTAAATGAAAAGTAGTCTATGGGTTTGTGCCAGGTTTTAGTAAAACAGAAAAAATCCAGGTTGTAGTAGAGAGAACAATAGACTAGGTGCTAGTTAGGGGTTTGTCACCAAGTTCACGCCGGTGTGTCGGCCAGGACACCACTTAAAGCCTCCAGGTATGAGGAATAAAAAGCTGAGAGAGGATGGTGTTTCTGTCTTTCTTTACTGGCACTGTGCAGCAACACATACAGGTTGTGAGTTTGGGATAGTTGTGAATAGTTGTGGATAGTTCTGGTTTTTCTATAAAGAAAGAATAACAAAAAATACAATGAGTGATACCAAATATAAACAATTCCCATTAATATCCCCATCTGCACAAATATACTATTACTGATCCATAACATTAAAGGAGAATTTCGGTTTTTTACACCACAGACCTTATTTCCAGCTTAAAATATGATCTTTTACTCACCCAAATAGCTTTGGTTTCATTCGCATGTCCACAGAAGATTTTGAGCTCAGAGTAGCATCCTCAAACAGGCTATAACGGGAGCAAACGGGGCAAGGTGCATGCGCTCCGTAAATAACACTTTTTCTGTCACGCCGCGGTCCATATCCTCATTATATGATACATAAATACACGTGAGGCTGTTTGTACCAGGTTTGTACCTCCGGGCTGTTCTGGTCTCCTCATACGGGGTCTGTGAATCCAAATCTCGTTCGTCCCGTTCAAGTCTCGTGAGAGTTTCCACACCGGCTGCTCTGAATTTACAGGAGCCATTCCCCTCGTGACTATTGTCTTGTTCACAACAACTTGAAGATGGCCGCCCTTATCGATTTGAGCCAGAGTATATGCTTGAAGAGTTGGCCGAAATTGAAGAGCGGACGAGGAGAGAGAGGGACAGCAGGAATGAACAAGCCGCTGCACTGCCGAGAATAAATGGTGATTGGTGGTGTTCATGTGGACGCTGTAACTCTCACGGTTCACAGACCCGTATGAGGAGACCAGAACAGCCCGGAGGCGTACAAACAGCCTCACGTGTATTTATGTATCATATAATGAGGATATGGACCGCGGCGTGACAGAAAATGTGTTATTTACAGAGCGCATGCACCTTGCCCCGTTTGCTCCTGTTATAGCCTGTTTGAGGATGCTACTCCGAGCTCAAAATCTTCTGTGGACATCCGAATGAAACCAAAGCTATTTGGGTGAGTAAAACATCATATTTTAAGCTGGAAATAAGGTCTGTGGTGTAAAAAAACGAAATTCTCGTTGGGGGCTGTCAGGTGAGAGGACAGGAGGATCATTAATTAGCGTACATGAACCGGCTATCATTAGCGCTGACCGGTGGTCCGATGATGAGCACCAAAACTCCGACCTTTTCCTCATATTAACCACCTATAACAGCATCAACAGAATGAAAATACAACACCACGGGCAAGTACTCACTTTTCATGCACGCACAACTTGACTTGTGATGAAAATACCCAGCAAGCAAAATTACGTCATGAGAACGTTGTGATGACGTCTTTCAGTGACGTCCAGGACGTGGCGAAATCACAGCCGGTTTGGGGATGATTTAGACGTCTACGTGGGAACGTCAAGCTGACGTCGAAATATGACCGTTACCATGAATGGGCATGTTCAGTTATTCTGCTATGTACACAGTGTATATTCAGCAGCTTTATACATAAAGCTATAATTATGTCCAGATTAACAATTTATGCTACATTTTCAAAAAATATAATACTGCCCTGTGTAGGATTTGAACTCGGGATCTACAATTTACCACTATGCTATCTGTTCGCTGAAATAATCTGCTGTACGTTGTAGTAAGTAGTAGTAATGTGGAGTAATGGAGTAATATAGCCTACCATTTCAAAACATGGACCCCTTGTTCTTTTTATACCGGTATAACATCCATGGAGTTGGGACAGTTTTTGTTAGGATGATGTCATCATTCCTACTGTGATGTCATCATTCCTACTGTGATGTCATAGTTCACTCACTGATGATGTCATAACACAAGGTGATGTCATATTCGGGACCTATAAAGGTTCGGTTCTGCAGGTCCTCTGCAGTTGTTCACAAACTAAACTAACCTCGCGTCAACACTCTGCAACCGTTCCCAACTTCGAACCTTGCAGACCCAGCTATCAAGTTCCACAGCGTTCCTACTCATCGAGACTTCAGTTTACCAAGTGTGTCTTGGCCATCAACTATCCGCGACTAGATCCACATGTCTTACACCAAGCCTGACAGTATGAACAACTCAGAAAAGGGTTTAGCGGATAACGTTCCATCGATCAAGGGGGAGGACCATGAGGCGCCAAATCTGCAAGATTTGCAAGATCTGCAACAGGGGTTCCAACAGGGGTTTGAAACAATACTTGAGCTGATTGCCCACCAGGAAAAAGCAATCCAGGCTCTGGCTTCCGAAGCCGCTGGTCGGCACGCCCTCTTGATGGGCCTGCTAGATCGTCTCGATGGGCTAGGCACCCAGGGTGTCATTCCGCAGCCTTCCGCCCCTCCTGCCCCTCCTCCTGAGCCGATCGTTGCCCCAACCCAAACACTGGAAGTTTCCAGTGCAGCCATACCTCCACCTCTTGCTCCCACTATGCCTGCCTCGCAGCAGCTGGTTGAGCCACAGCACGTACCCCTGCTAGATGCAGCTGAACGTCGGGACGATTTCAAAGAGAGGCTCGCAGGACTGCTGCAGGCGGAGGGCATGACAGTAGATGACCTCCGCCAGTTATTCCCTGCTGCCCCCCCAGCTACCGCGGCCGTTGCTACTTGTCCTGCTTCTCGGCCGCCCCCAGCTCCTAAGTGCATACTCTGGGGGGGAGTTCGTGTCATCCCAGAGCAAAGGCAGCCACGTCTGAACAACAGCAGCCATCTGTACCGTGATCAGACCGGCAGGGTTCGCATCACACCAGAGGAGAGGCAGCACCGTTTGGACACACGGAGCTGCCTGTACTGTGGTCGAGCCGGGCATTACCTCTCCTCCTGCTCCCGGCGTCCAGTAAGTGGGTCCACCCCTCGCCGGTCCGTGGGACTCTCAGTGGATCAAGACTCTAAGAGTTCAACCCCGAAACCCATACGGGTGGGCAGCGTTCACATGACCGAGGAGTGGCAGTGTCTCTCCAAGAGGGTTAAGGAGTTGGAGGAGACTGCCTACTGCAGTCTCTCCGACAGGGTTAAGGAGTTGGAGATCACTGCCTACTGCCTGGCTGTGCAGCCCAGTCCGACCAGCTCCGTCCCCCCGCAGGGGGCCTCCGAGTCTGCTGGCCCTGAGGCCCAACCTGTGGACCTTCCCCTCGCCGAGTCCGAACCCGAACCCCAGCAGCAGCCAATTCCAGTTCTTGACCCACACGTAGGTTCCCGTTTGACACTGGCAGGGTTGGGTAGGTTACTTTTAAATAGGAATCCCTTAAAGTTACTTGTTACTTGTAAAAAATTGTACTTAGTAACGTAATCCGATTACCACTATTTAAAAGTAAAGTAGGGATTACTTTCAGTTACTTTTGGATTACTTTTTTTTTAAATCCAGGAATGTCCCATTGGGATACAAGATCTCTTCTTCCAGGGAGTCCTGGTCAAGAGTCCTGGCTAAAACCCTTATTTAACTAGATGAAGCATGTTTTACCATTGATAACCAGATAAGAATGTTTATACCAACATGAAGTTAAGGAGAATACAACAAGTTATTTTTAAGACCACTTTAATTGACGTTATGGGTATTTTTCATGATGTGGAGTGGAAGACGCAGCTTGTTGCTTTAATCTTGAAACACGACGTGAAACACTAAGTGAAAGTAAAAACCTCTCGCCCCATGCAGAGTTTGTCATGCAGATTTTCCACTGCCTGGCAGCTCGTAACGTTCAGCTGACAGCCCCACACACAAGCGCCTTCCACATGGATTCTACTGAAAATATCATTTTCAGTAGAATCCATGTGGAAGACGCTTGATCTGTCTAAACACTGAGCGAACGTAAAAGTGAAATGCTTGTTATATTTCCATGACGTGGTGAATGCATTCGTGGGAGGAGGCACCACAGGCGCTGGTGCCTCTGTCATCATGTTTGCTGCCTGCAGCTGCTGCTGTTGCTCCGCCTCGCTCGTCCTCATCTGTCCCAGCATGCATTGGGCTTCTCCATTTCACTACTAAATAGCAACCAAATGAGCCGAAATAAAGGTAGATCTAATTAATGTGTAATGGTAACACAACCTGCAATTGTAGAACATTTCAATATTGGACCAAATAAAACATCGAAATGAAAACACCACCCTATGTGAAACATATATGTCCTCCTGGGCCTATATATATCCCTCGTCGATTTAACGTGATTTAGATAAGTGACAGCGTAACGCGCTTCTACTGTCATGTGCTATACTGTGATGTAGGCAACACCGGTTTTTGTTGTTATTTTGTAAAATTAATGAAGAAGCAAGGGCGAATGTAATCCCGCCTGTAATGCCGTTACTATACCCCCGTTACTGTAATCTAGATTACACATCTTAAAATGTACTGTGACAGATTACAGTTACCGTTTTTTTGTAATCAGATTACGTAACGGCGTTACATGTAATCCGTTACTCCCCAACCCTGGACACTGGGAGGTCCCCGTAGTGTCGTCAGCCTTCGGTCAGGAGCAAAGAAGAAGCATTCAAAGAAGGAAACTGTGGGTGTCCTACCCAAACTACAGGTCGGGAGGGTAGGCCTCGCTGAGTCAGAGACCCCTGTGGCTCTGCCTTCGGAGACGGCAGCATTGGTTGGGGCTCAGCCTTTAGATTGTGCGGAGCCTTCTGGTGCTCCGCTCTCTGAGCTTGCGACACCTTCCCCTGCAGTTCCTTTGCTCCTTCTTCCAAGTTTGGGGCCCCACCTTCGGAGCCCGCGGAGTTTGAGGTGTTGCGTCAGGAGAACAGTTCTTGTTGGTCCCCACCGGACCGTGACATTGACCCTTTTGATGGTCTCCAGTCTCCCATGTTTGGATCGTGCCCCGGGGGATGGCCGACTCCAGAAGATCCACCGGAGTCTGCAGAATTTCTGTTCTCCAGATATCCCCCTGCTGAAGAGCACCTCCACTGTCTGACACCCCCTTTGGGGTCTAACCACCTGCTGAAGAGCACCTCCACTGTCTGACCCCCCCCTTTGGGGTCTAACCACCTGCATCTAACCACCTGCTGAAGAGCACCTCCACTGTCTGACACCCCCTTTGGGGTCTAACCACCTGCATCTAACCACCTGCTGAAGAGCACCTCCACTGTCTGACCCCCCCTTTGGGGGTCTAACCACCTGCATCTAACCACCTGCTGAGGAGCCCCTCCACCAGAGTCTGCAGCATTTCTGTTCTCCAGATGTCTTCCTTGAGGGTCTCATTGGACGCCAGGTCCGTAGAGGGGAGGGTACTGTTAGGATGATGTCATCATTCCTACTGTGATGTCATCATTCCTACTGTGATGTCATAGTTCACTCACTGATGATGTCATAACACAAGGTGATGTCATGTTCGGGACCTATAAAGGTTCAGTTCTGCAGGTCCTCTGCAGTTGTTCATGAACTAAACTAACCTCGCGTCAACACTCTGCAACCGTTCCTAACTTCGAACCTTGCAGACCCAGCTATCAAGTTCCACAGCGTTCTACTCATCGAGACTTCAGTTTACCAAGTGTGTCTTGGCCATCAACTATCCGCGACTAGATCCACATGTCTTACACCAAGCCTGACAGTTTTAATAAAAACGAATGCTAATTTAATTCACACCTTAATCTCGAAGGATCATTGAGCGTTCCCTCAAAATTGACAACTGTCACCACCAGCCAATAACGTTTGTTTACCCAGTGCTGCTGCACATGCAGGCTATACGAGACACTAATATAGCCTATACCGTAGGATTATGGCAGAAACTTGTTTTATATTTAAAACGTTGGCGTCAAGTCTTTGTGGATCGGACATCACAGTGTAACCATCTACAATCTGTGTAAGAAGAACCCCGAAACACATTGCAGACAATTGCAGGATTCCGCCGCAATTCATCTCCTCGTAGTCCCACCTCCACGAATAAACAGTTTGTTAATCAGCGCAGATTGTCCACATGCAAGTGCTGATCACTCGGATTTTGGATAAATAAATAGCCCAGGCTGAGAAATACATGATTGATTGCAACCATTTACATATCCTCATGGATATTTCAGTGGTGACTGGTGAGTGAAATTACTTGGATAGTGATTATACAGTGATAATCTGGGCCAGATCTGACTCATTGTGATATGACTTGAGCTGGCCCCGATTAGGCTCTCTCGATTCGTCTGGGTCCGTCCGTGCTTGCTGGGTACTGACGAAATGACTGCACAACTTTAATGACGACTGACACACCCAAATTGACTGTGCTCGACTGACGGACGCTCACACTACTGTAATTTCTGCATGACTCGTGATGCCAATTAACCAAGATCAAAGCCCGTCACGTGGGTCGGCTCAGCCTATCAGATTATAAGAGCAATTATAGCTGCTGCGCAGCAATGAGTCGTGGCCGGGCAAGTCTCAAGGCTTTGAGCTATTATGCCATCAAAATTGCTCGAGTGACATCAGTGATGACATCACAAATACAACCTAATTGCCCTAGGTAATTTAGGCAATTAGGCTATACATGGGGGCAGAATTCAACATTTTGATGCACTGTGGGCTCAATTTTTGACCAATCGAAAATCTGTTTGATACATTTGTATAGGACAGTCTAACGATGCAGATGCTGAAGTTTGGTGTCGTTTGAAGAAGAAATGTGGGAGGAGTAGGGTTTAATTAGTTTTACAGTTTTTGCAGTTTTGCGGTCTTTAGACTTCATAATTGGCCATATGTTGCATTGTACAAAAGTTTCTCCTCATTTGGGCCCACATTTCGATGAAAGTTGCAAAGCTGTAGCACGTATGCCTGATTTTTTTATGATTTTTCAAAGTTTGAAACTTTAGACGGTCGCTGTAGTGCCACCGTGCAGCACATAATCAGACATACATACATATAAACCACCTGGCAATAATATTTTACACTCCAACTTTGGGGCCTTTTCTACACAGGTTATTGTTAGTTATGAATTCATTCAGAATGAGACTTTTATTGTTAAGTGAACAGGTGTTGAGTAGAGCCAATTTCAGGTGATGTTGCTTTGTGATTGGTTGTGAGGACTGTGGAAGGGGGCACAGGTGGGGCAGATTCACATTCAACATTGTTTGTTATGATGACGTAATGAGGAAGTTGGAGAGTGACATGACCAGATGGATGGAATGGAATTTAGAGCTGGAGACATGAAGTTGTAGGTGAATGTAACAGCACTTGGTTTGGGTAAACAGGAGGCAGGGAGTCTCGACTGGTGGTCCACATTTTATTAGCTCTTACTTCAGACACCATGGTAAACACCGTGAAAACTATAAAAAAGGGATACAAAATATCAATATAGCTTCCACATCAAAATCAAATAGCATAGTACATAGAATTTATTAGGCTAAAAATAACTTGAAATACAGAATTTATTACACAAATTAACTCTAAAAATACTTATCCACCACATCAAAGTGCAAGTAGATAAAGTGCAACATTCAGGAGAAACAGTCAGGTTTACATTCAAAAGCATACAAGAATTAAAGGCCATCAAACAAGTAATCGATACATGTCAATAAAATCACCCACCAAACTACTTTCCTAAAAACAAACTAAATACATTCACATGAAAAAATACAATCTGGCCTGCTGATAGTGCAACAAATTCAGCGGACCTCAATTCGCTCACCAAGGCTGTTAACCGAGGGTTTACTGATGCATCTTGGACATATTGGCACACTGCTGAACAAATGAAGCAGGAGAACCGTCACCATCAACTTAAATGAAACCACTCAACTGCAACACAGCTCAAGTTAAAACTATTCTACATACCTCCAAGCATTTACAAGTCATTGTCTCTTCTTCATTGCAGTATGTGTAGGAGTTCCTCAAACTGCTTACAGGTTTGCTGCCAGCACACTAATGCGGCCACCAGAGACAGGTGGTGATATTGGCCCTGGGAAAATGGGGTTTCCTACTCACATGACATGGGATGCATGGGCAAATAGACCCTTTTGTCTGCCATCTAGGGGAGACTACAGGTGAATGGCAGTTGAGCTGTTCCAAGTTCAGTAAATGACTGGAAAAACTGTTTGAGTTACGAAATAACTCCTTGTAAAGCTGGGCTCAGACTACAGGATTCTGACAATCCTAGGCGATTTTGAAATCTGGCTGTGACACGCACTACAGGAGAATCTTCCCAGATTATCTTCCCTAGAATCTCAAACATGCACACACTACAAGATTTGTAAATGTGGCGCACCACGCACTACAGGATATTATTAAGATTATCGGCAGGATAATCACATTGATGCCCGGCCATACTCCGAACCTGTTTCGTTTTTGGGGTTCCAGCAGTGACCAAAGCGCTCCGCCC